>NC_052572.1:22139732-22461982 GCF_016699485.2 Gallus gallus | reverse complement strand
GATGACAAACAGGCACTGTTACCAAAATCAGCATTTTGGATCTCAGGTCTGCTCCTCCACGTCAGGTCTTACAGCAGAAATACAGTTATACCAGGCAGGACTGAGTCCCATAGCTATATGTTTACATCAGAAGAACTGAAGACCTCTGTATACAAAGTTAAAAGACCTGATAAAGCAGACGGCCTCCACAGGAAGTTTTTCTCAGTGCCTCTGAAAAATCAGCAAGAACACAACATCTAAGTGTCTGGAACAGAGGGACTCAAAATGATACAACAAGCAGCATCATCAAGACTGAGCAAGACCAGATGAGTTAAAATGCCTCAATACTGTCTGTGCTTCTCCCTGATGCCTCCAACAAGATCAGTAAAGAGAAAGAGGGAGCTATAGGCCATCTGAGTCAATTGGAATAGGAATGAAAACCAGCTGCAGCAGAGTCATCCAGCCACTGTCGGTAAAAACAAACAAATGCAAACAAACAAAAAAACAACCACAAAAGCAACAACAACGACAACAAAATAACAGAAAAACATCGTTGGGAAGCATACCAAGAAGTTCTCAGTCAGAAGACTGTACCTGAGAGCTACAAAATGATCAGCTGATTCAGCAAAGGAGGTCCCAAACAGAGTGAGGAGGAAGAGAGCCCATCAACAGGCACAGCACCTGAACAGGGGGCATGCCATTAAGATGAAATTCTACAATTTAAGAGTGGAGGTAAAGGGAACAGAAAAGGAAAACAGAAAGAAGAGCTGTTTGCCAGATTTCACACAGTTTTGGCCAGTAGTGCCTAGAATATATTTTTGTTAAAAAAAAAAAAAAAAAAAATATATATATATATATATATATATATATGAAAAGTGAGAAACTCTTTCTCCAAGCTTGTTTTATGTGCCATGAAAACATTTAGAGATTTGCTTAAGATACTCCTCTATCACATAGTTTCAAGTCTGATATATAGTTGGAACAGAAACATTAGTCAAGTAAAAACATGAGAACTCAGGACTGAAAAGTATCAGTCCTAATGCTGCAGTTGCTTTAGCTCATATACTATCTACTGTTTTTTTTTTTTTTTTTCCTTCCCCATTTGATAGCATACTGGCTGGCCTTTCAAGAACAGAGTTTCTAACAGCACAGCCTTGATCTGCAACATTCTGTTTGGCTATGCACAAGCAGCAGTCTGGTATGGTGAAACACAGTTACTACTGCAGCCTTCAAGCAAATACACAGATTGCCATTTTTGAGGTGACTGAACACGGTTAAGGTAGAACGGTCTATCATAGGAGAAAAGTGTATAGTGGCAAAATTCTTCTGATGCAGAGATAAACAAGGCGTAAGTAACACATTTTTTATGCCTCTGAGAAAGCAGTTCACCTGCATGAGAGGCGGTAAGAGTGACAAAGTTATCCCCCAAAAATAGTTCCTGAAATAATTCACAGGTAATATAGAATACAGAAATAGTTCACAGGTATGGCAGAAGGCGCACTGATGTGCACTGCAGATACTTTGTAATGTTAAAAGATAAACTAAACTTACAGCTGCATCACAGATGTAATAATGCTAGGACAAATATATGGAACAGTTACTTGTATTAAGTTGCTTCCAAATGTTCTTTTTACTGAATAGTCTTACTTCACACTTCAGATTGTTTTATCGAATTAGGGTCTGAAGGCAGTAGTTTCTGAAATTTAAAATTCATGTTTTTAGACATCAATATTTGAACATCAGGAAAAAAAAAAAGAAAAAGAAGAATCTTTAGATGTCTAAACAAGACAGCTTTGTAAGACATTTGCTATTTTAGTTTCAAATGCTTTGTTGACTCCAAAAGAAAAACAACATACAGCTTACATAGCTTTGATGTCTAAATGTAACAGTACTGGAGATGCTATAAATATCAGCATAGCTATAGGTATAAGTTGATGTCTCAAAGATGGCCATGAAAATATTTTTTTCCTCAGCACTAATTAATAAGACCAGGAAACACTTCTGGAAATGTACAGTGGGACAGCTCTGCCACCTGCAACCAAGGTTTTAAATACCACAAACATAAAATACTACAAAAATCAAGAAAAGAGGTGATAAGGAAAATGCAACAGCATTTCTGCAAACATCACTGAATGTTTAAAGCTGCTTTAAACTGACCTTGGCAAAACCACTTCAGGTGAATATGAGTATGTGCAGAAAAAGGACTTTGTATGAGTAGGAAATTTAAAGAATCTGGTCTGACCAATAAACAGATGCAAGAAATAGACATGTATGTTTATGTGTATTCCTCCAGTTGTAGAGGAGACATCAGAGAGTTATCTCCAACCTAAAAGCATGGAGCTCATGGATAAACTAAAAAAAGAATAAGGTCCATTAAATGTGGCAAAAGGGCTTGTGCACCTGGAAAGAATATAGGAAAGTTGTCAGGGCCCACAGAAATGCAATGAGGAAGGCTAAGGCCCTCTTAGAATTAAACCTTGCTAACGAAGAAAAGGATAACAAAAAAGTTTTTTTTTAAAGTATGTCAACAGTAAAAGGAAGATGAAAGAAAATGTGGGTCCCCTACTGAATGAGATGGGTGCCCTGGTGAAAGGGGATGGTGAGAAGGCAGAGGTTCTGAATGCCTTCTTTGCTTCAGTCTTTAATGCTAAAACTAGCCCTCAGGAATCCCAGACCCTGGAGGTAAGAGAGAGTCTGGGGAAAGGAAGTTTCTGTAGGTCAAGGTGGATCTGGTCAGAGAGCACCTAGCCAAAATCCAACAAAACACACATCCATGGGCCACAAGAGGATGCACCCACACCTAGTGAGAACTGGCAGAGGTGATTGCTGAACTGCTCTCTATTGTCTTTGAAAGGTCTTGGCAAATGGGAAAGGTGCCTGAAGACTGTGGAGGATAGCCAGTGTCAGCCTTCAAAAAGGGCAAGGAGGAGGATCTGAGCAACGGCAGGCCAGTCAACCTCACCTCTGTCCCTAGAAAGGTGATGGAACAACTTATTCTGGACGCCATCTCCAAGAAATTAGAAGAGAAGAAGGTTATCAGGAGGAGTCAACATAGATTCCAAGGGGAAATCACGCTTAACTAAGTGATAGCCTTCTATGATGTCATCACTGGCTGAGTAAATAGAGAGGTTAGCAGTGGATGTTGTGTACCTTGGCTTCAGCAAGGCATTTGACATTGTCTCTCAGAACATCCTTGTTACGAAACTTAGAAAATGTGGGATACATCAGTGGACAGTGAGGTGGATTGATGGCAGACTGGCAGAACTTTGAGGGTTGTATCAGCAGCGCAGAGTCTGGTTGGAGGCCTGTAACTAGCTGTGTTCCCCAGGGGTTGATGCTGGATCTGGTCTTGTTCAACATCTTCATCAGTGACCTGGATGAAGGGATAAAGTCTACTCTCACGAAGTTTGCTGATGATACAAAGTTGGGAGGAATAGCTGACATACCTGAAGGCTGTACTGCCATTCAACAGGAATGTGATGAGGTTTAACAAGAGCAAGTGTAGAGTCTTGCACCCAGGGAGGAGTAATCTCATGCATCGTTATAGGTTAGGGGCTGACCTGCTGGAGAGGAGCTCTGCAGAGAAGGGCCTGGGGGTTCTGGACAACAGGTTGTCCATGAGCCAGCAGTGTGCCCTTGTTGCTAAGGCCAATGGTATCCTGGGGCACATTAAAAAGAACATGACCAGTAGGTTGAGGAAGGGAACACTCGCTCTCTACTCTGCCCTGATGAGGCCACGTTTAAACTACTATGTCCAGTTCTGGGCTCTCCAGCTCAAAAATGACAGGGATCTCCTAAAAGGAGTCCAGTGGAGGGCCCCTAGGAGGGCCACAAAGATGATTAAGGGCCTGGAACATCTCCTTTGTGAGGAAAGGCTGAGTAACCTGGGTTCGTTCAGTCTGGGGAAAAGAAAACTGTGGGGGGACCCAATTAATGTTTATGGATATCTAATTGGAGGTGGGAGGCAAACGGATGTGGCGAGGCTCCTTCAGTGGCGTGTGGCAACAGGTCAAGGAGTAATGGCCTAAAACTTGAACACAGAAAGTTCTGGACTAACATGCAAAAGAACTTCTTCACAGTAAGGGTGACAGAGCAACCAGAACAGGCTGCCCAGGGAGCTGTGAAGTTTCCTTCAGTGGAGATATTTGAGACCCACCTGGACACCTACCTGTGCAACCTACTGTAAGGTACCTGCTCTAGAAGGGGTTTGGACTCAATGATTTCTTGAGGCCTCTTCCAACCTTATTGATTCTGTAAAACAATCCTTTTCCAGAAACCTTACTCTGAATCAGTGGAGTCACTGAAGCAGAAAGTGCACTCTGGTATAGAACTGGTAAGGCACAGAGATCTGGGGCATGCTGCATCCCCAGGCAGAACACTTACTTTTAGGTCTGGGACCGCTTTTTCTGTCCGGAAACTTAATCAGCGGAGTATGAGGCTTCACTACCTGCAATGTAACAAAACAGAAGAGAAGTAAGGGGAAGAACGTGTATTTCTGGACAAACATTAACATCGCAATAACACAAAAGGTGATCCACTGTGTTATACAACCCCTCCATACCGCTGCTCTGTGCACTGACACTTTGACCACCTTCTCACCGACCGCTGTCTCGCTTCCATCCAAGGAGGAGCTTCACCCTTGAAGGTATTCCTCCGCTCTCACGTCCCAACAAGGGCGGCGCGTTCCCTTCGCCTCCCTCAGCCACCACCGCGCCGCACAGGGAGCGCCGAGCAGTTCACAGAGCACCGCGCATCGCAGGACCCGCTCCCGGGCCGGCTCCCCCGCACGCCCGCTCCCCACGCCAAGGACACCGCCGGCCTCCCCGCCACAGCCCCGGGCCCAGGTCTCCTCAGGCCCCGCCGGCCGCGAGCGGGGCTCGCGGGCCGCGCCGAGCCGCCGACCCCGCCACCGCGCTGCTCCCGCTCTGCCCTCGCGGAGGGGGTCGGTACCTGCACGACCCGAGTGGCCGCCGCCATCTTGCTGCCCATGGTGACCCCCGCCCCGCGCTCCACCGCCCGCCCGAGGGGCAGCGCCGCGCCCCGCCCCGCCGCGTGGGCAGGGCGACCCGAGCGGGAGGGGCCGCAGGGCGCTGGGCGGGGCGACCGCGAGAGGGCCGACTCCGCCCTTTAAAAAACCAGATACGTCGTAATAGGAGAAACAGCGCTTTATTTGGGTCGTTACACGCAGACAGGTTTAGCGGATCGAATGCAGGTTAGGCACGTAGTCGTCAGTGCTTAAGGCGGTGGGACACCGCTCACACGCATGAAGCTGCTCCCCTCACCTCGGTCCTGTTTTCCAGGTGGGACTGCAGCAGCAGCCCATATTTAATTCCTGGGTGCTCACCCTAGCAAACCACCGTGCAGTGCAGAGACACACTTCAGAGCATACAGAAAACATCCAGAGTTTAAAATAAGGCTATACCTAAGCCGTGCAGTCTGAGCTCTACATGGGGTACGGTGCCCACAGCCTGGTGGCACGGAGCCACGCGGGCACCTTTCCTCCGTGCAGGGAGGCAGCAGGGCCACACCGTCAGCCCCTCTGTCTAAGTGCTCATAACACACAGGTTATTTCTTGTACTGTTGCTGCACTTCATGGGGAAATGAATTCTTGGCATAGCACAGCTGTAAGCTGGCTCTGCAGCTCCTTTTCTCAGCTACACCATAGGTACTGTCATACCTGTTGTCTACCAAGTTACAATATCACCTTGGAAAAGTCAGTGGCATGGCTATGTTCTGAGTCTGTAGACAAGAGAAATTTCAGAAAGGTTGGAATCTCACGCTGAAAGGGTGGTTTTACTAAACAAGATATAGTGTATTAACTAAGTACATCTACAGTCAAACACCATCTTCCCAACTACAAGAGATTCTGAATGGAGATATCTTTCTCGAGCTGTAGAATAATTGCTCTTAAAGATGGATCTTTCGCCCAGTTGATTTGGCATCCGACTATGATATTCTGCAAGACAAAAAAACTACAGTTTAAAAACCACAAATATCTTCAAAAAAGGATGAAAAGGTGGAGTGTTGGCTTTTTTTATCTACATTTTTTTCTTCCCAATTTGGAAGTCCTTGAAACTCACAGCACTGTTTTAAATGCCAGGCAAGACTAGAGGAGGGGGGAGATCCTACTGTCAATACATGGGCAAGAAAACCAATACAAACCAGCCCTTCAGATTTTCTGCTGGTGCTGGAACACTATTCCTATTTTAAAGATAGGTTTGTTTATTTTTTTTTAACCACATGAAAGAAAGTTTGCCTCAACACATGATAATACAGTTTCTAGCATTCTCACTTTGCCATTCCGGACTGAACATGGGATTTTTTAAATTTAACCAAAAAAGATTTGTCCATTTATGCCATTTAGAACATAAACAGAACTAATTAAACATGACGCAGAACCCACTAAAACATTTAATTTCCTGTTCTTAGTGAGATGAAGCATATTTCAAACCGCTAGTAGACCAAGCATGCAACACAAAAACATGTGGCTTCTTTTCTGTTCTTGATATTCTTCTGACCATATGAATTTGCAGAATGGTTATACCCCATCTTCCATCTAAATACCTCAATTGTTTGTTGCTAATACAGACTATTCAGCAGTAGCTGACAGATGGGTAACCAAGAGCATGAAGGCGACACTGATAAAAACATTTAAAAACACTTTCACAACACTGTGAAGGGCAACACATAATTAGAAGCAGTCTGGCTCACTGGTATCATGGGTTTAAGACCTACTTATTTGTCCTAGTCACAAGACTGGGAAACTGGTTTGAGGGGGTGTAGGGATGGCTCACAGTGTAAGGC
This sequence comes from Gallus gallus, assembly GCF_016699485.2. Taxonomy (NCBI): domain Eukaryota; kingdom Metazoa; phylum Chordata; class Aves; order Galliformes; family Phasianidae; genus Gallus; species Gallus gallus. Next base: position 22,455,199 of record NC_052572.1, on the reverse strand, counting down.
AATACGGCCTCTGCCACAATAGACATACTTGCAGAAGACATATTATCTCTGTAGCTTTAAGGGGACAGAGAAATGGACATTGATAGACTGTTTCTGAACTCTGTAAATAAGTATTCCAAACAAGTTTCTAATAATTTAATACTTTTAGTTTTTAAAACAATAAGGTATTCCTTACTGCAGTTTTTTTAATTTGATGCTGTTATAAAAAGATTTTAGAAAACGCGATTTTCTTTGAAGTTAAGTTCAGTATACAGTATGTTATCTTTTCGTAATGCAAACTACAAACCTGCTTCTGAAAGCCACGACATTACCTGGAGTATATTTTGAACTAACGTAGTCACCTTCCTTTCATACTGTACATTCCTATGGATAAACTTCAACTTTTCAGCAATTTTCATTCTGACTACTTCCTTTTTTTTCCTCACTGTGGTAAAAATTCGCAGCGCCTTCTCTCCTTCGGCCTGTTTCAGAACTGTTCCATTATCAGGAAAACAAAGCATTCAAAAGTTGATTAGTGGACAGAAGACCTAAAGAGCTGCTTCTTCCTTATAGACATCTAAGGCAGTTCCACTGTAATGGGTCAAACTCACTCCATCCCTTCCCTCCAACGTACCTTCCACAAGAAACAAATGCTGTGGGTATCTGGTACCAGCATATGCTGACTGGCTCCCTGGCGGCTAAGAAAACTGTCTGTGTTTCCATCAGACATGGATGCTGATTTGAACACCCTGTCTTCATTCGACACAATTTTATAGACAGATATTTTAGATCTTATTCCCTTTTTCAAATTTGATGGAAAACGAATTCAGAAGTCACACTAGGGACACAGGGACGATACCAGTAATATTAACACTTTTAATGGAAAAGTAGGGTAAAAGTTGGAATGAATCATACTTTTAAGGGAGAGTTCTTAAATGGAAAGCATGCTACTTACTGCTCCTGACCCACTATTCCTCCCCCTATTTCTCAAGATGTTATTGAAAAGTGATTTCAAATCTAAGCTTGACCCACCATAATAAGCATACTGAGTAACAGCACCTATACTATTACACAGGCTCTTAGCAAGTAAATCCACTCCTAATTCACAAACATTTCACAAAAGTACAGTTTGACAAAAAATATCCTTTAGGCCTCTAAGAACTGATCTGAGTTAGTAAGTGAAGTGTAATCTGCTGGGGAGCTTGTACTAAACATTGAAACATCACCACCATTTTTTAGTATGCTCTTGTATCTCTGGCCTACTAACTGACTGATATATTCTACTGTATCAGTCTTACTTTCATGTAGACATCATACAAGCTTATTTTTATAGTAATTTATACAGCCCTTTTCAGAATTTTTATAACCGTATTGAGAATTTCATAGTTACTCAGTATTTCTAAAGAAGCAGTTTAAGATATTAACTGTATTTTAAATTATAAAACAAAGCCAATAAATATAAAACACTTACAGTATCTTTTCCTTCTAATGTCATTCAAATTCTCTCTAATCACACGTGCTTGCTGAAAGAAAAAAAAAAATCCTGGACTATTGATGATGCTAATTCAGTCTGCAGAAGCAGTTAAGGGCAGCTTTAGAAGCAGACTTTCTTACATACTCATATTAAGTAGCTATTTTGCTAATTTTAGCACACCTAGGAACCACCTTTGGGCCACATGTTTACTTCAGATGCATTCCTGTTACTTTAAACTGTGCCTACATCCGTACTGAAGTTGACAGGCCTGCGTAACTGCAACGGAAGGTCCAGCTGACACTTACCTGATGAGCTTGAATTATTTCCCAGTTGAGCTTGATTATGTCTCTCATTGTTTCCACGATCAGTCTAATGAAGGAAATAAAGTTACATTCTTTATGACCATTATGATGTGTCAACAACATAAACACTTTAACCAAAGTTATTTAAACAAAAAATGCCCATTTACCTTAACACCAAAATAAAGGGTACTATACCAAATATAGGCACCAAATAGTCTCCTTGTTCCCATTTGGTTTTGCTAATGTTTCAGTTAAATTTGTCTAATACTTCAAATCATAGAGCCTGTGAAACAGGGAAGCCAAACCACTTAAAAATGGCAAGTGATGGAGCCCCTGAATTCAGATCTGTGACAGGGATGTAATGGAGATCAGATGGAGTGCCTGCCTAAGAATGCGGCTGTTCAGGTCTCTGGATGCAAGGAATGCCAGAGCCTGCTGCTGCTGGTAGAGTGGCAGGGATACCACCTGCATGGGCTGTGTGCAGGTACAGGATCCGCTCAGCCTGGTGGCATGGTAGAGTTCTCCATTCTTCGTGAAGTCAGGAAGGGGGCCAGCAAAACTGCTACCTTGGACTTCCAGAGGGCAGACTTTGAACTATTCAGGACCCTGGTAGGGGAAGTCCCTTGGGATTCAGTCCTGAAGGGTAAAGGGGTCCAGGAAGGCTGGATGCTCCTCAAGAAAGAAGTCTTAGAGACGCAGGAGCAGGCTGTCTTCCTGTGCTGTAAGATGAACTGGCAGGGAAAAAAATTAGCATGGTTGAACAGGGAAATTTTTCTGAGGCTCCAGGAGAAAAAGAGTGTCTAACTCCTGTGGAAAAAGGGACAGGCAACTCGTGGAGAGTACAAACAAGTTGCTAGGATATGCAGGGAGAAAATTAGAAAGGCAGAAGCCCAGCTTGAACTCGAAACACCTTACCGTGCGCAACCATCATTTTCTTTCACTCTCTTTCTCAGAGCATCCATAAGCTGGATCCTGTGTAGTAAAAAGAGACATACCTCTGATGAAAACTGTCAAGAAACTGAGAGATTTGAATTTAGGTAGGTAAGTAGCAGAAAAGTGATTTCCAAGTTTCTATTTATACCTACTTTGGCATTGGAAATGCATATTAAAAACAAAACAACCACAGCAGTAACTTTCAAATATCAAACTTGAAAAATACTGGAGCTTAATTCTCAGAAAGGTGCATCAATCAATCATCTGTAGGAGTAACGGTGCATTTCTCTCTTGACAAATATACCTCAGACACCATTAGTCCCAGTTTACAGAAGGAAAGCTAGGCAAAGGTAGGAATTCAAATGAACAGTCATGCAACACAGGAGACGCATAACTACCAACCTCCCCCCTTCCATAGGAATTCGTAAAGTACTTCCAACAGCTTTATTTTCTGACACACATATCTGTAATTTTGCAGGATCTCAGAGGCTTGCACGTGCTTCTATTTATTTACTCTTATTCCCTATGGTACCTGCCTTTTTGTTCCTGAGGTTTCAATGGTGCTAAATCTCTCACGTTTGCAACACACGCTACATCACTTTGAAACTCTATTTTAATCAGAATTATGCAATTGTGCACGCATGTGCACACAGATAAAGCAGCAGAAAGCCTCCAAATAAACAGAAAAAAAAGCCATCTACCTTTTTATGACTAATGCTTTGCTTTCAAAGGCACTTTTTACTTTCCCCACTTCTTCCAAAGTTTCTTTGGCACTGGGAAGAAAAAAAAAAAGGTGAAAAGAACAACAAAAAAAATTAAAAGCAATCTCCAGTTCTTAGCTTGCACTCTGCATGCCTGAAGTAAGAATTTTCACCCTAGGCTACAAGTTATTCAAGTTTCACATTTTAACGTGGTGAAATATGGTACTGAATTCCAGCCATCACCAGAGGGACTGCAAATGTACATTGCAGGAACCACGGCAGATACAGAAACATACTGGAAGATGGAGAGGAATATCTCTTTGCCACAGTTCCTACACTTGCTTTAACCGAACCCTTATGTAGTAAGGATCGTTAACGAGGAGCTCTCACCAAACGGCAATAACCAGAAGAGCATTTCTGCCGTGTTTTAAATGTAGAACGCTTGGGAACCGAGCCGACAAGTTTGACCGTAAGGAACTGCATACCTTTCGATAAAGTTTACTTCCGCGCCACTGTTGCACCCTTCATCTGCAAAGCAAGAGCGTCAGTAAAACGCCGTGGCGTGACGGGGCGCAGCTCGCAGCACACAGGACAAGCAGCTGCGGGCGCCCCCCTCCCCTGCCCGTCACACCACACCGCGCCGCCCGCCGCACCAGAGGAACGATTCGGCTTCCGAGTGCTTTAGTTTGCAGCTCGAGGAACGTGCCGACGGCCCGCCTCCATACGCCGCTCCGCGGTAGGGGGGTGTGGGGGAAGGAACGTGACAAGACCGCGGAGGAGCAGCGCACACTCTCAGAGGGCGGGAGCGATCCCCGGCGGGGGCTTACTGTGGGGGCTTACCGGGGGGGCACGCGGTGTCGAACTCCATCACCAGCTGCTTCAGATGCGTCCTCGCGCTGCAACGGAGCGAAGGACACCGTCAGCCCCACTGGCCCTCCCGCCCGCCGCTCTCAAGACCACCGTCCACGCGGCGCCCCCGCCTCGCCCCACGAACCAGAGGTGCTCCAGGACGTCCCGCTTCGCGTCCGGATCGGCCGCCGTCTCGGCCTCAGCGCCCGGCCCGGACCCGACGGACTCCGACAGCCGCCCCGCCATGTCTCGCTTTCAAACAGCCGCGCTCCCGCCAACCAGCGCGAGCCGCCCGGCCGCGCGCACTTCCGCCCGCGCGCCGTGGCCAACAGCGGCGCCGCCCCGCGGCCGGAACGGGCCTGGCGGGAGCTGCGTTTCTCCTCAGGGCGGAGGGTTGGCGTGTGTAGGCAGGGCACAGCGGCTGTCGCTGGGCGAAAGCCACCCGGTACGTGACACACCGGGGTTCACTCAGCGTCGCCGCCCGCCCATCAGCCGCAGCCCCCGCCCGCGGACCCGCAGCTCAGAGCAGGCGGGGACAGGGAAGCAGGAGAACAGGAGACAATCTTTATTATTAGAAATAAAATATATAAGACACATAATAAATAGACGCCCATTGCTACTGGAATTCAGAGAAAGAATCCACCAGAGGCAGGGCGAGGTCACAGATGAGCGGGGAGTGCAGCTCCATCACGGTGCCTGTCCTGAAGCTTTCGCTCCTGGCGTATTTGTTCTTTACTGCCTGCAAACAGAAAAGGAAGAAAGCGGCACACAGGCACTCCAACCCCGCGCTTAGAGGCGGTCTGGAGAGCACTTACTCACGTGTCTCTATTAGCGAGTTTTATAGCCAAGCAGAAAGCAGCAGCCATGGATGGAGGGAAGTGAACCACATCGTAGTCCAGGATGGATAACTCCAGCGGGAGCTTCCTCATTCCTCATCCACTGCTGTTCCTTATCCACCTATAGTAAGTCAGATTTGAGTATGGGCCTTCCCCAAGGCAAAAGCATCCTGTCAACTCTAACAGCGTTGCCTTTGTTTAGTCAAGGAGGAAGAAATACTTCCTTAGCAAGCACACTCAAGCTCTAGGCTTGACATGGCAGTGGCTTGCTTAACCACCGAGCAGTGATCAGCCCGGTTAGGTTGCTGGTGTCCTTGTAACAGGTGTCTAGCAATCACCTGCAGTATCAGGCGATTCGACTCTGCTTTTGTCTGGGCTAGGCTCAGTGACTGAAAGCCAACAGTTGCTAAAATGTTGCAATGCTCAAATGCGAGTTTTGAACCATTTTTACAAGCTGTGACAGTCAAGTATTGCATCTTGCAGGACTGCTTACCAAGTACCTCTTTTCAACTTTACCTCTGCAAATTTTGAAGCTCTTCTTAGAAAGCGTAGAGGGAGAGGACGACCAACTCGGCGGACTGCGGGAGAACGGAGCACACTCAGCGGCACTGGCAGAACGGGGCCGCGCGGCTGCGGCCCCTCCGGGAGCGGAGGGCCGGGAGAAGGAGGAGGGGCGGCCGGACCCGGACCGGCGGGGCCGCGCTCCCCGCCCGACACGAGCACGACGGGGCAGAGCGGGAGCCGGCTTCGCCCGCACAACACGAGGGGCGGCCGCAGGAGGTCGGGAGCCGCCCCGCTGCGCGACTCTGCCGCGGTCCGTGCGGCTGGCCGCGGAGCCGTCCGGGGCGCCGGCCCGCACTCACCCTGTCGAAGTTCTGTGGTACGGCGCGGCGCATCTCAGCGCCTTGTCTTGGAGTGGAAGCTGTTGAAGTTGAAAGTAGTGCGGCTCGACGCTCAGCGTGAGCCGGCGGCACCGGCTTTAAATCAGCCGCCTGCTGCTACAGCACGCCGCCACCCGTTGGCTCCCGACAGCGCCTGCCCTCCTCTCAGGGGCGGGCGGGGGGGCCGGCGCGGTGCAGTGCAGCGGTGCGGTCGGCAGGGGGCGCTGTGGTAGCCGCAGGGGACGGGGCAAACTGCCGTACGCGGCGCCCGAGCGCTCCTTAAATCCGGCAGCGTGGGACCGCGAGCGCTGCCCTGGGTAGCCTGTCCCAGCGCCCACCGCCCTCCGGTGAACCTCTAGAGCCTCTTCCTAACACCCTACCTAACCTCCCTGATGCAGTTCCATGCTATTCCCTCAGTTTCTACCGTTGGGTAGCAGAGCAAAAGGGAGCAAAAAGTGTATTTCATGGAGAAGCCTCATTTTATAATTAGCTAATCGATCATGTGCAGAATATAATATAAGGCTGCTGTGAACAGGTGAAGCCTAGATCAAGTGTCCCCAGCCAGGAGAACTACAGGGGGAACTCAGCCCCTCCCTGGCATTTCTTGTTGAAGCATGCTCCCAAGCTGCGTGCTGTCCCGTAGCCCTAACCCTGCCTGCAATGGGACCTGGAACTATGTACTTACACAGACTTCTTAAAAATACACTTCCCCGTTACCATCTGTCAAATGTACAATACGTCGCTGCAGTTTGTTTCAAATCAACTTCATCTTTGAACGTGCCTCACAGGATCTGTCTGCATGCAAACCGAGTGAGCAGGATACGAGCTTCCCTGCTGTACCACTCATCAAAATACAAAATCAATTGGCCTATGCTTGTGATTTAAGAAACTGCCCTTACAGCACACTTCTCTCAGGCCTTATGAAGAGCTTGAACCCTTTCTTTGAGGCTTACTGGCAGATAAGGGCTCTTGTGAAACTAACTTCAGATGGATAATTGTATTCCTGTCAGGGCATCCAGGAAAAAGAGTGAGCATGTGTGTGTGTTTGGGAAAATATGACATGCATCTTTGCATGCTGTTTGTCTGTGAAGATGCTGGCTTGCACTCGCCTGTGAAGTATTCATGAGATGGCTGAACCTCATCTAAGATGTTCCCAGCCATCTTAATGTGTTTTGTATCCCAGTATGAGCAGCCAAAGCAGGAAACCAGCATTTGCTTACTGAGAGCCATGACAACCAGTAAGGCTTTTTCAATTAGGCTAAGCTAACTTGCATGTAAAACCCAACACAAAACAACAGCTTAAAACCAACCAAAAACCAAAACAACAAACTCTTTTCATCTACTGAGACTGGGGTAGTGCTCAGTTTCGTAAAATGCTGTCAGTGCCACTGCAGTCACTTCAGAGCGAGTGCTACATTTAACTGAAGCTTTTTGCTTGAAAATGGTTTTCAAAACCAGAAACCATTTGCTATGCTTTTGAAACAACTTTAAGTGCAGCACAGTCACTGAACTGCCATGAGCCTCGCAGAGGAGGGAAGGTGAGAAAAATACTGCAAAAGGCATGAAATTGGAGAAACTGGCATCAGACTTTGAGAATTCTGCTGGTTCTGCAGTACCATCCTGGGAAATAAGGGACTTCAGGATGATCAACATTCACTACACAAACCCATATAAAAGCAACACTCAGATGCTTTCTGACCGTAGTCTTTCAACTCAAAACAACACCTGCAGGCAAATACAGCACCAGCAGGACAGAACAGAATGCCAACTTTAACTGTTAGAAGAGAAACATCTCAGTTTGTATATACAGTCTGATCACAAGCAGAACTGTTCAGGGATATTTCAGACCGTACTGCTGCTAAAACTGATCTGATACAGTAAATTTAAAACACTTTACCTAATTTCAGTAATATCAAGAATTAAGTCTCTATTACGACACACAGGTATGTAGAACAAGAAAGCAGTATCACAAGATAGGACTGCTGTGATACACAGAATTATGGAATACGTACTCACTCTTGCTAACTCTTGGTTCCTGAATTTCAAGGAAAATATTTAAGAGCTTTCAAGCAAGAGAAGGAGGTAAAGGAAGATGGAAAGGTAACTGCCTCTGAAGACACATATTATGAATGCTGCAAACAGGTTTTCCCTAAGGAGAGATATGCCCTCTCCAAGACCCCAAAATGCATTTATTCTTTCTTAAGTACATCCTTTTTCTTTCCCATCAGTGACTTTTAATTTACAGTTTGTTTCAATAGCTTGCCAAGACCCAGACTACTACAGTGTGGCATTCTAAACCTGGACTACTTCCTTGGGTAATATATAATCAGTGTAATTTGCTACAGTGCACCTGCAGCTGTATTATGTTACAGTTCAATTATATATATATATATATATTTAAATCTAATAGCTCAATCATGCCCTTACTACCTATCCAGAATGGAAGACTTTCCCTTCTGACTATCTAGATATTCAATCACCACAGCGTATCTTGAACAAAATTCAAAGAAAAAAAAGCAACTGAATAGCACTTTAGCAAAGACTGAGTCACAAGCAGCAAAGATTTCACCTGCCAGTTCACTCAGTCGCTTTCCCTAATCTATTAACTGCCAGTGTAAAATAGGTTTTGGCACATCTGAAAGCTCAGGAATAGTTAAGAATATGAGAATATGAAGTCCATCTAACTTGTTATTCTCTACAATAAAAATCAAGTAAATGACAAAGCAATCCATCTTGCAGAAGTAAAGATTTGCTGAGTGTTAGCATACTCACCAATTCACGACTTTAAGCTACTAACTACTGTGTTTGCAGTTATTCACAAAAATGTACATCTTCTTTTAGAGGTTTTTTGATTCTTAGTCCTTCCAGCAAACAAAAGAAACTGTCTGCATCTTTTTTTCGAGTTTCTCACGGTTAATGTGGATTTATCCCCTTAAGAAATAATTTGATGTAAATTTAAAATGGTAACATCTATTTGCTCTGATGCAGTAAAATTAGGTTTATAAATCAGTACTAGATGCAGAGACATAATATAAAAACTGTCTACTTATTACCTATTAAACTCTGCAAAAAATTCACCTTTGAGTTCAGCTTAATTTTTACTCCCCATAATAAATGTGTGAATATTTTTTATTCAGTCTTCAAGCTACTTTAGGAAGAAAGAAAAATATTTTTCAGTTGAATCTGTTTGTAGCCCAGTATAAACTATTTCAGTTTCTTACTGCTAAAATAAATTTGTGAACACGATGATCCATACTTAATACTATACACATGGAATACATAAATGTTCATCCACCAGTGGTAAGATTTCTGTTTAATTAACACCACACAATGTACAGTACTTAGGATTTCCATTATTTTCACATATACAGCAAATATTATAGTCCTTATTTTCTTTACAAAAGCATCTTGACTCAATCTCAATACAGATACAGTGCTTAAAAAAATCAAGACTATAGTACATTTTTTTTCTGTACATGTATGTGCAATATCCCCAGACAAAAATAATACAGACATGGAATCCTACAGATTTACCATCTACCCTTTGGCTAAAATATTTTTTGTCACATTATATAAGTCCCATCTTTGTAATATTTCATGGATTCTAGATGTTGAGTCATTGCAAGTACATCCTGAAATCCTGTACTGAGGCCAGACATGTGTTGAAAATAAGCTTCCTTCTCCACTTGGACAGTTAGGTTATTTACTCCAGCATCTTTCAGAATTGCTGTAACCTGAATATAACATTAATATTACACTTTATAAGCATATCACAATAACTTACTCAATTGTCACTCCGAAATATTGCAGATTACAAAAATACCATCATAAAGAATTTCAATTTTCTGGCAGAGTGAAGAATAGCTTCATACAGTAAGGCTCTGCAATTTCTGCAAATTCTCAGCACATCACATAAAGAAATAAACAACCTTTGAAGGTGTTTGAGAAAAAAGCACCCAAGGTTGACAGGTATTACAAAGTCAGTAACAAACCCATGTCAGCATCTAGACTTGCCTGTTTTGAAACATGGAACTAACCTCCTCCTCCCTTTCTCATAGCAGATATAATTCCACTATTCATGTTTGCCTCACTCTTTTTTTTTTTCTTTTTGTTTTTGTATTTTGTTTCTTTTGGGATAAGTTTTGGCAAACAACACTTCTATGACAGCAGATCAGGGCAAATACAGCATTTGAGGCCAGCTCTAAGGCATTAAATAACAGCTTACAAAAACAGTATAACAGAGTAAGAAATAATATGAAAAAAAGCTTAAAAATTTTGCACCTTACCTGCTGTACAATTCTCTGCTCCATCACATCTGATACCACTTGCACATGTATCGTACCTGCCACAACACTTGCAGAATGACACCAAAAATGAGGATCTCTGTAGGATATGACTCCATCTATTTTCTGAATCTGTAAAGAATTTACATTAGCAATGATTATTTTCAAAAACACATTTTAAACTTGCATGCACATGCAAATTACATGCGCACTGATAACAAATACTCCACAGGGAAACAAAGCTGCATTTCCAGCTAAGACATAGAGAAATAACGTAGCACCTAGAGGCCACCACGATACTGTTGAACACTAGATGTTACAAGCCAAAGGAAAACCGAGCAGAGAGCAATGTGAAAAGGGATGAGTTAAAAAACAATACTGTTGGAGTCTCAGAAACATCTATGGGCAGACCAACTTTGGTCTAGGCTTTAAGTTACTTATAGGGTATCTGTTACATTGTTATCTAGGATAGGTAGCTGTACAGTTACCACAGCTGTAGGTTTTTCAGAAACATATTTCCATAATTCATCATTTTTAGAAATTGATCTTTGCGCTGGGCCTGGTGGGGACATAGCAGCCTGCATGGTATTCTGTTCTGGATTTGTAGCTAAAACAGTGTTGATAACATGCTGGTGTTTTGGCTGTTGAACATGGGTTGTAGATTCCGGGCAACCTGCTCTAGCTTTTGATCCAGCAGCTGGCAATCCTGCCTGCGGCAGGGGAGTTGCAAGTAGGTGATCTCTGAGGTTCCTTCCAACCCAAGCCATTTTATGACTCTACGGTTGTCAAGAGTTCCTCTTTTTCCAACCTTGATCCAATCCAGAAAGTCTGCTATGGGTGGACCAGAAACTGGGAAGACACACAGCAGGGACAGCTGACCCAAATGGCCCACAGAGATGCATAAAAAATCTGGGGTAGAAGGGAGTTCTGACCTTTTCTAAAGCAGCATGCAGATCTTTCTCCTGTTCTGGAGGTATCCTCAACAAAAGCACTTGACAGGCATCTTTCAGTAGTGGGATAACACTGAGAAAAATCAACGTAGCAATAAAAAGAGAGCAGAGGGGATCAGCTATCAGCCATCCGAATTGCTGAATAAACGTGGTAGACACTATAACACCCACGCTGCCAAGAGTGTCTGCTAACACGTGCAGAAACACACCTGAAAACAAAACACAATGAGTGATTAAGAAGAACATTTCTGCTTAAGATGTACATAGATGTTCATTAGCAACACGTTCACTTTCATGACATCAGCCTCCCTCAAGCCACTTGCCTAACCTGCTGCAAAATGAAACAAAACATTTAGTTTAACTAGTATTTAATTAGAAATCAACATTGGGAAGAAAAGGCATTTTCACTGTATATTACAATAATGCAGGTAGACATTTACAGATTAAACCACATACAAATACAGTCTTACTTTGTTAGTGGGACTTGTTTAATACATACTCCCTTGACAGGGATCAGTCCTTATTGATCTTCAACAGAATACAAAAAGATCACTGTGAATGCACTGGCCTGCTCGTACTGACAGGTACTAATCTATCATTTGTTTTTCTGTAGGCTAACTCTGCTCAAAGTTTTAAGAAGACTGTCTACGAACTTTACGAATAATTCTTTATAGTGCTTTAATGGCCGGCATCATTCCCAGTGTAAACTCAGACACAGTATAGAAAAAATTATTTCTAATCATTTCTAAGACTAGTACTTACTAACGGCCAGGATTTAAAAGAATGCTGAACAGTTTTAGAGATGGGAAGACATTACAATATAATGCCTGAAAACAGAAGAGTCAACTTAAGTAATGACTGATATAAAATAATCTGTGAGATAGGAGACTTAGCTAAAATGCACATGCTCTGACAAGCTTACACAAAAGGTCATTCTTCTATAGACTTTTATATAAGTGATGCAGTTGGTAAAGAACTGCCTTCTAACTGATAGGGAAGAAGAGTCTAAGAAGTAGCTGTTCTAAAATTTTATATGTACTGCCCTTCTCAGCTTCCAATTTTAGATTTGGAAAAAATTTCATCTTTACCACCTTTTCTTCTGAATCACAAATAGAAGCATATTGCTTCATATCCCAGATTGATGGTCTGCATTTGCTCTTCTGCTTCTTTATCACTTCCCCCAGGGCTTTTACAACCAGCTGTAACATGATACCTAGAAGTATGGCAATAGCTTTATAGACAGAGACGCATTGTTATGTGGAACTTAGAAATGGTAACTTCATTTTTTTTTTCAGTAAGGTTCATGATGACTAAGGTTATTAACGTTAACAAAGACTGCAGATTAATGGTTTGCATTGGTCCTTGGGTATCACCCACATCTCAGAAAGCCATGTGAAAAAATAATTCAAGTTATGTTCTTTAAGTAAAACTCACTAATGAATAAACCCTTTGAGAAATAAATGCATACAGTGTTATTCGATTGCCAGATCATTTCTGGAGGGAGATTTCAAGAATGATACGTACTATGGGGGTTAAATCTGAAAAACATCAAGTCTGCTGTAGACCAGATACGTTATTTATGATTCAACAATCCATACTTGCCTCTCATGTTGGTATTCATGCCTCCTCCTGAGGACACATGGGAATGTCCGTGGCTGTGCCCATGGTCATTGTGGGAATGGCCATGCCCATGGCTGTGGCTGTGTCCATGGTAAGAATGGCTGTGCTCATGTGAATGACAGCCTCCACGAGAAGCCCCGTGGGAGTGTGCGTGGCTAAAGGCACAGATACCAACCAGGTTTACAATCAACCCTCCAACAGAGACTGGCTGTAAGAGGGAGAGAAATGTTTGATGTCACTACGTATTCCAACCCCAAATCCCACCCAACATCTAACACCAAAATGCAGCACCTGATACCCACAAATCATGAGAAGGTGGCAACTTAAGTTTCAAGAAGGAGACTTGTTTTTATTTACTTCCAGAAAGAGAAAGTGTTTTGGCTACAAGCCTTGTGTTACCCTCATTCATTGGCGGGAAAAAATGTGTATAAATCTATTTAAGACATGTATACGTATCTAAAATTGTAGTTAACTGAAGACAACAACTACTGGTTTATTCGTTGTGATTTTTCTCTCCTTACATATTATTCTACTCTCGAAAAACATGTGATCTGCAATAGAGTAATTTTAGCTAATACACAAGTTAAGCAAATGCTCAGGGGCTATCAGGCCTTCAGTTAAGTCAGGCCTTAAATCCAGCAATGCACACATTTGATTTTACCTACACGAAAAACTTCGTTAACAAAATGGCTAGAAGAGAGCACAAATTCATGTGTATGGGGGAGAATAATACAAATGAAACTACAAGTACAATAAATGGAGGCTTAGACTCTCGGAATTCTATAATTAAAAATTTGGTTTGAAGAAAATAAATGACAAGAGTTTGGAAGTAAGCAATGAAAGCCTGAAAACTTAACTAGGGAGCCCCCGGAGAGGGCATGGAAAGTAGTGAGACACAGACACTGTTATCTTAACTACTCAGCAGCTTCATGATTACTTATGCCATAGCAATGCAATCATTATTATGTTACAAATCCTGACTTTTGACATTTCTCAGAGAAAAATACAGAAGCTTTTTTGTACTAACTGACATTGGTATACACAATAGCAGAGCCAAGTTTAGTCTTGTACAGATTATTTTCTTAGTATCTTTTTTTGTTGAAAGCCAACCATTTGAAAAGATCAGTTTTAACATCTTTGAAAAAAAAATAAAAACAACTTTAATAATTAAATTATATTCAATCCTATATATTTCCATATTTAAAATTACCTGTGGTCTGGATTTCAAAATTATAATTATCCAGTGGAGAATCAAGACACAGTTTAGACTTCTTGAGCATGCAATTTCAGTCTTTTTTTTTTTTTTAAGATCAAAATAAACCATCAATTAACTGCAAAACAGTATCCATATGTAACAATAAAACTTACAGTTAGCATATTTGTGTCTATGTCTGGAGGGTCTACCAGTCTGGCCACTGACTCCATGAAAACAAAGAAAGCGATTACCATCAAAAAGAGGCCATTAATAAAACCAGAGAGAATTTCTACACGTCCGTATCTGAAAGACAATATCAGCACTTGAAAGCAATGAACGAGTATCCTGCACAAATTTCGAAGTTATATTAAATTTTAACATATTTAATACAACTTTGATATACTTTTTTCTTCCTCGGTCCTGTGAAATCCTACCTTAATGTCTGGGCTATTTATTTTTGACCAATAAGTGGGTAGCTTGCAACTGTTCATAGATCAATAGCAGAAAATTTTAATAACAAGTATTTTTTAATATATACTGTACATGTAGGGCTTCAGGCTCAATAACTTTTAATTACACTAGTGCACATGAAATCCCCACATGAGCACTGACTTTCAACATACTGTTAGAACATATACACATACACTGTACACATATACAGTGAGAACGTTTCTATATAGTATTTACAGTGAAAGAGATTAACGCTCATCAGATCTCACACACTTTTTAGCTGTGGTAACAGTGGAATGACATGAACACGAATGGAGTAGAGACAAGACACAGCAAAAGAACCAAAGAAGCACGCACGATTAAAAGCATCCTGAACATATATTTACAGTGGGACATTTTGAAAATAAGCAAGTAGAATAATTTTTGGATAGTCTTTAATGGAGTTAATATACATACCCATAGGAAAATATGCGAGTTGCTTTCCATCTTGTCATCAGAGCTGCAAAAAGCCCCATCACTAATGCAGAACAATCAAAAAGCATGTGAAATCCATCAGATATAAGACCAAGGCTATTGGTCCATACTCCATAAAAAAGCTCCACAAAAGTGAAAGCCTGAAATGAAAAGGAGTTTAAGTTTTTCCTGGAAGATTACATTGTAATTTAATGTCTTGTCAGTTAGCAGAGAAACCTCTTCGTGGTATGTTTCCTAGTTTTCAAATTGTATTATTCAAAGTATTTCCAGACCATTTTCTTTCTCCAAGGGAGCCCACCCTTCCAAAAGCCACAGATGAATGAGTAAATAAATAAATCCAAGTTTTCACTTAGAATTTTAAATGACAATTATGGAGACAAATATGTATGCACTGTCATTAAACACTGTAACTACTTTAATCTTACCAATCATGAGCATCAAAATCAATGCTGTTAATCCATGTTTTGCATAGAGCGTTTACAAAACATGTCAGGATGAGCAAAACAGGTCTAGCTATTGGAGTTAAATGGGAGACTCAAGGCAGTTACATACAGACTTATTTCCAAGAGCCAGTGTAAGTAATTGAAAAAAAAAAAAAAAATTGAACTAGAAAAAAAATAGTTTTTATAATTCTGTCTAAATTTAAGGGAACACTATTTAACTGTGTGGGTGGCTGAGCACTGGCATAAGTTGTCCAGAAGCTGCAGAGTCTCCCCCTTGGAGATCTTCAAAATCTGCCTGGACGTAGACCTGGGCACACTGCTCTGGATGTCCCTGCTTGAGAAGCGGTTGGATCAGATGGACCCAGCAGTCCCTGCCTACCTCAGCCATTCTGGGATTCTGTGATCCTGGTCATACATCTACGAACACATGCTTCACAAGTTATAAACATCTAAAGAAGGTAGCTGTTCTTCATGTCAGACTAGCCTAAGCACCTTATGTAAAGAGTAAAGTATCAGCATCTGAGTGGCTGAAATAAGTAACCATGTACATACTCTAGTAATTGACCAAATTAACTGCTACCAGTTCTCCTACAGATTCCAAAACAGAAGAATTAAAAAAGAAAAAAAAAACCAAGAACCTTCTCTGATTATCGGACTGTTTCCATATTAGAAGTTAGTGTTCAGAAGGATATACTTTTCATTTATTATTCTTTACTAACTGGTCTGCCTGTATACTTCTTCTCTCATCTTTCAAATTCCATAATGCAATTCCTTAAAAGTTTTAATTGATACTTCATTTTTTACCCACTATTCTCCTACATAAGTGGCAGAGAGCTTTGCAAATTTTATCAATCTTGCTCACTGCCCAACCCTTCGCTCTTCAAGATAGGGGAGCTAGAAATAAAAACTGTTAGAAACAGTCTACTCCAAGATTGGATTACTCAATCCCACTCTTATTATTACGCCTCATTAGTTTCATCTTATCTGCTGGTAACACTGACATACCTCAGTCTTGAACAGGAACCTGCTATTCTTACACACATTTACTTGCTGGTAAACTAGTTACACACAGAATCAGTGCTCCACTATGCTAACAAATCAATGTAACTTGCCACTTACTGTAAGGTTAGCATAAGAATCTTGAATTTTAAGATTCTATCTAATGAAACTACACTAACAAGGACCCCTTAAAAACAAAACAACCATTCAATCAATAAATCAATCACAGGAATCATTTAAAGAATAACTCTTCATACTGTATAACTGAGCTGAAAAAAAAAAACACAGGCAGGCTTACCAGATTTAGGCACAAGAAATAGAAGATCTGCCTAGAATCATACTCCTCAAGAATCTGTTTCAATGACTCTTTAATAAAACGTGGTAATGACTGAGAACTCTGCTGTATTGCATCACCCATGAAGTTATATAGAGGAGTGCCTTCAGGAGAATAGCCAATAAGGGTGCCCTTTTGCCCCTTCCTGGAGGGGGAGGACAGGATATTGGCCGCTGCAAAGAAAATATTGAAATTTTTATTTATATGAAATAGCTGTGAAGCTTATAAACAATTTGTTATATCATAGCCATAGATAACATGAAATTACAAGGTAGTAAACTGATTGTCAACTTCATCTTAAGGCTCATCATTATATTTCATTACTAAGTAAGATTACATTAATTACTTCCTCAGCAGATACACTGCATTGTTTTCTTTTTTGTTTTGTTTTTCGTACAGTAAGAGGGTGCAAAGTTGCACGCTATTTTTATCCAAAAGAATCCACACAAACTCATTCAAAAGCATTTTGCATACTGCTATTTTCTCACTGGCTTCCAAGAAACATGGATAACAGATTTTTTTAAAAGAGAAATATGAATACGTACATAAAATGAAGAATACAGCACTCACTACCACTCCTCCAGAAAGAACGTGTTCTGTGCTCTCATGGTGGGCTGGTTTGTTCATAGCTCGAAGCTGGTCTGTTATTGGATGTGTCCAAAAGTTGCCAAAAAGCAGTGCACTAATGAATATAAGGAAGGATCCGTATCGAGCACATTTGGAAGATTCCATCTTGACAGAGCATATGGACTCCACATAGAAATCCAAAATCACAACAAAAAATATCACTGTTATGAAAGGCATGATGAGAGAAGACCAAGACTCAACTTTGCTCTGCAACAACAGAAAAAAGAAAAACACATTTCAAACAGGATTATTTACCATTACACCACTTTCATCCAGTCCACTTTCATTAAAAATCCCTTCAGTGATCCGTCAGTACTTCTGTATTTCAAACTGATCATATAAAACTGTAAAACCAAACATCATATAAAACAATCAAGCTATAGAAAGACAAATGTAGGTAATAAGCATTCCTATAACTTATTTAAAGCTTTCCCATGCTTAAAAACAGAACTGTGTGAAATGCAGTGTTTGCATCATTCTATTATCCCTAATCAGGAGGACAAAATGAACATATCTTTTAAATTACAATATAATTTGTATTCCTACTGGGTGGGGAGGGAGGGAAGAGGGGAAAGCCATGCATTTATAGTAATTATTCCTGTTCAATGCTAGTAAAAGAACCCAGGATATATGTGAAGGTAGAAATACAAAATAATGTTATCACATAAAAGAGGAAATAAAGTTCAATATCTTCATCACTGACACAGATGATGGCATTGGGTGCACCCCCATCAGGTTTGCAGACAACACCAAGCTGAGTGGCGTAGTCAATACACTGGAGAGAAGGGAAGCCATGCAGAGGGACCTGGACAGGCTGGAGAAGTGGGCCCATGTGAACCTAATGAGGTTCAATAAGGCCAAGTGCAGGGTGCTGCACTTGGGCTGGGGGAATCCCAGGTATTTATACAGACTGGGGGAAGATCTCCTTGAGAGCAACCCTGCGGAGAAGGACTTTGGGGGTCCCAGTAGATGAGAAGCTGGACATGAGCCAGCAGTGTGCACTTGCAGCCCCAAAGGCCAACTGTGTTCTGGGCTGCATTAAAAAAGGGGTGGCCAGCAGGGAGAGGGAGGTGATTGTCCCCATCTACTCGGCTCTTGTGATGCCCCATTTGGAGTACTGTGTCCAGGCCCGGGGCTCCCAGCACAGGAAAGACATGGAGCTCTTGGAGGAGGTCCAGAGGAGGGCCACTAAGATGATCAGAGGGCTGGAGCACCTCTCCTTTGAGGAAAGGTTGAGGGAACTGGGCTTGCTTAGCTTGGAGCAGAGAAGGCTCTGGGAAGACCTCATTGCGGTCTTCCAATACTTGTAGGGAGCATATAAACAGGAAGGAGAATGGCTGTTTACGAGGGTGGATAGTGATTGGACAAAGGGGAATGGTTTTCAACTGAGACAGGGGAGGTTTAGATTAGATATTAGGAGGAAGTCTTTCACAGAGGGTGGTGATGCACTGGAACAGGTTGCCTGAAAGGTTGTGGATGCCCCATCCCTGGAGGCATTCAAGGCCAGGCTGGATGTGGCTCTGGGCATCCTGGTCTGGTGGTTGGCGACCCTGCACATAACAGGGGGGTTGGAACTAGATGATCACTGTGCTCCTTTTCAACCCAGGCCATTCTATGTTTCTATGAAAGTATCACACAAATATGTACATTAAAACGCAGAGGAACCATTTCATACAGAGCGCACTCTCTCTCTCTCAAAAAAAAAAAAAAAAAAAAAGGGACAACTTTGGTGGTTGTAAATCTTTCATTTAAAACATTCTTAAGTTGCATTTCATAAGAAAAAGAATTACAAAAAATGATCTATTTTTTGTAGCATGTGCTTTCTATCTTACCTCTGTTGTCAGAGAGAGGACAATGACCCACGGGCACAACAGAAGCACAGAAACAAGATGAGATAAAGCTTGAAGACGTTTGGCTCCACCTACATCGACAGAAAGCTTTCGAGAAGCCATGTGAAAACCAACTTTGCAACACAGTGCCAGTACCAGAAGCAGCACTCCTCCCTGGAAACAAAGAGAGATCCTGTCAATCTTCTCATGAGCCACAAAAGTGAAAGCCTCCTCATTACTCCAAACAAAGTCATTTGCTTTCCTTATCAACAGAAAACAAAGACAGTATATTTCATCTAATTCACGGATTTCCAACCTTTTGGCTTGCCTGGGTCACACTGAGTGAAGATGAATTGTCTTGGGCTGCATGTAAAATATGTAGGTTGCTACATAAGTAATGTCTCCCTTTTATTTCTATGGAAACTACAACAGACACAGAGACAACAATAATACTATTTGATAGAGCAAATTTTCACCTACCAAACACTACTGTTCAACATAGTCACCGTCATTAGCTATGCATTTTCACCAGTGATGAACAAAAGCCTGCATGCTGCACTTGTAAAAATCTGTACAGTGGAGGTGACACTGTCACTGCTGCCACTGCTGAAATGCACCACCCTCTGCATTGCTGTGCTTATATCCACTATTTGGTCTCCATAAATGTTTAGCAAGCATCAGTGAATGTCAGTGGGTGCCATTTGTAGGAATGTTTGTGCCATGTGTAGGAATTCAATGACATAGCTTTGTTTCATGTGCCTATGTCTGATGTCATTTTGTCGAACTGCTCCTCTGCTGCCATCTGTACAAGGCAACAAAATGCAATGGAATACTGGTGAGAAAGTTCAACTTCCACTGCCATACCACCAGCACCTGCCTCTGGGGCTATGGGCCAAAATAATAAAATAGGAGGCATTACTTTCAGAGCAGCCCTTGTAAAATGTATCATATAGTCAATACATGTAAGTAACAAAACTTATTTTAATCTTTTTAGTTAAAGAGAGCAACAAAATCATACAAGTGGTGGAGTATCTGAATTGTTTTTTTGCAAATAATGCATCACCCTGGTTCAATGGCAGCAGCTGCAATTCTTAGTGAGGTCTCCAGGTGTTCATCAGAGATTTTTGATGGAATTTTACTCTTTCTGTACTTCATCTTTTACAAGAGCAGTTCACCAGTGTGCGTACTGCCAAAAAGTGATGAATGAGGCATGACTGGTTGGGGAAGGATATTTCTCTCTGGTAAGAGAAGGCTTACAAGAGTCTAGTAAAGAGACAAGACCAAATTTTTGAGTTGAATATCTGAATGCAACTCTATACATTCCACATGAAAATTCACAGGTAATGTATTTCTGTCAAGTGAAAATGGAGTTGCAAATATACCAAAAATACATATTTTTTTGGCAATCTTGAAACCTATTCTCAATTTTATTTTATTTTTTTTAAATCAAAATGGAGAGCAAGGATACCTATTTTTTGCTGTTCAAAGGACTGAGTTTAGTCAGTGTACCACAGTGCATACTGGGCTGGGCTGTACTTTACTTATGGGATGTTGGTTGGACAGGCCTGCTCTAATCGTTATTCTAGTTAAAGCAATAATGCAGCATATAAGATTGTACCTTAGTAGTATTCACAACATCTTCCATTATAAAAAAGAAAAGAAAAGCATTGAAAGTACACAGTCTCAAAGGAGTCATGCCACTTTGGCTTCGTTCTAATACTTTCACAACCTTTTCATTCGCATAATTGCATTGTAACATATTTCTTCACAGTATTTCAAGACTCTCCTATTAACAAATCATAAGATACTCCACATACAATATCTCTCTTAGATCATACTTGATTTTTGCAGTTAACCAGTCTCCCAAACGTCAAAGTTATTCTGATATTAAAACTTCCTCAGCTGTTCTAGATTTTTTTCATCTATTTTATGGATCAATGCACGAAATTTAGTAACAAGACTAAGCTAACAGTACAACTCACTCAGCCTAGTCAAACCTATACCAGTACAGTTCTGATTTACAGTTCCCACTCATTACAGTAGGACAACATAATAAGAAGTATCAGAACATGTGTCTTCAAATTCAAGTGTCTAAAGGAGAACACTGGGAAAAGATAAAGCAGAAACAAAACATAGACTGGAAAAGTGAGTAAGAAGTATCTTGTATGCAACACATTACAAAATCCAAAATACTGATTAAATTGAGTGTTTTATGATAATTTTAATGAGACTTTTTAACGTATGTGTTAAGGAAAGTGCTTATCAGCTATACGAGTATTTTGTAGGGACTGGCTTGCTATACATTCTCGCTCAGATGAAACCAATCTTGCCCTTGGTTAAGATGCAAAATTTACAGGGCTTATTTAGTTCTGATTTGTGACTGCAGTGCTGATCTTTCTTTTTTGATTTCGAATTCTGAGCTGCAGAAATTTTTACCTACAAAACTCAAGTACATAATAACGTACTGAAACATCGTAAGTCATTTACCTTGTGATCTGCAACACCCAGGAAAGCAATGACTGTATACAGAACATGTGTAAGAGCACTGTCATGATGTCCCTCAGCTAAATAAAATTAAGGAAGGATTTCATTTGATTATTTTTTTTAATGCAAAAGACAGACAGAGGTACTAAAAGATCACTGAAACCAGAAGTAAGCAAACTGAACATTACAAGTTTCAAAGGTCCTTAAAAGTCAGGAAAGATGAAAATGTTTTCCACAGAAAATAGTTATAAATATTTTAAAACACAAGAACACAGACACTGTTAAATATTGCATAGCAGCCATAAAACAGAGTTCATGTTAATCTTGGCAACTAGACTTAGAAAAATATACTCAATAGTACTGAAATTTAGTAGAAGCACTAAAACAGTGATGTGCCTAGGATATGATCTACACTTTTTTTAGTTTATAAACATTTAAACTTTATAAAACTAAGAACAATTGACAAACACAATCCAGCAAATGTTCCACTAGTCGTAGCTTATGGAAAAACTACTTCTAAAGAGCACTTAATGAATTTACTTAAAATTTGGTTGATTCATCAGTACTATTTCTGAATATATCACTGGCATTCTTGATTCCATGTTTTCACCTTTCCTCAAAAAAGTTTACTTTCACTTTGTCATCATCTATATGACCGTGTTGTTACTTCCCATCCTTAGATACATACCCTTTTTCTAGCACACTTTACTATGATGAGAAGACCTGGAAACTTATATTAAAATCATATCCAATCTACTCAGTGGCTTTGGAAGCATGTTAGTAAGCTTCCACGTGCAGTTTAAACTTCACCATTTCTGGAATGACTGCAGGCTACTTCACATCATTTTTCAGCCTAGAAATGGTACTGACACTTCTACGGTGTTTACAAAGCATAAGAACAACTTTTCTGGTTAAACAAGAAAGACTGCCAGCTAGGCTGCCAACCATATACTGCACACAGTTGGGCTACAGTCATCATGTACACAATCTCAAAAAAATGAAAGCTAATCTAGAAGGTGTATAACAATCCACAATGGTCTGATATGTGCAAATTGGAAGGTGGCCATTAGTTACTACTGAATTTAGAGCACAGCTACAGATTTTATCAACAAAGCAAGCAATGTCATTAATTTGATGACAAATACCGGTACCTACATGGAAAGTAAAATCTTATGCTACAATATTCTCATAAACTACAATTTCTATCAATAAAAATATAAATACTTGCAATATAGTTCATTCAACTTAATCTACTCTCCCTACTCCGTTAGTAGTGAACACTTGTGGTAAGCAAGAAGGATACGATGTTCTGCTATTTTAGCCATGAGGTCATCATTATCAAAAAGCAGAAGGCAGATGACAGCGATGATGAAAAATGCAGCACCTCTTGTCTGGAGAAAAAAGAATAATAAATGCATTACAACATCCTGCAACAGTTTGATTTAAAAAATTCCAGGAGATTCCTCCTCCCACCACCATGCAAGTATACTTTAGTTCAATACGAAAAGTATCAGAAAAAAGCATTTTTGGAAAAAGCTGACATTGACAATATAATTTCTCATTTATTCTAGTTTTCAGATTTGCTGTATAACTCAGGATAAATCATGACTGTTAAAAGCAAGAAGACTGAATCTTGAAAACTTCAAACTTTCTTTATTAACAGTCTAGTTCTTCCAGCCAGAATGTACACCTACGAATGTCCAATGATTTAATGCTTTGTAGTGTCAAGAAGTCATAAACAAGATCTACTGGATAGACCGTAGAATTTTGTCTTATGAGAAGCAAAGGCTACAGCCCTGCACAAAGGCTCTAAGAAAGTAGAGCTCTGCAATTGCTTATATGAGGTAGGGACAAAAGTAATTATGAACTTCTTTACTGCAAGAGTGATGGAGCACTGGAACAGGCTGCCCAGGGGGATTGCGGAGTCTCCTCTGGAGATATTCAAGACACATCTGAACGATTACATGTGCAACCTACTGTAGGGAACCTGCTTTAGTGGGAGGTTGGACTTGACTGATCTCTAGAGGTCCATTCCAATCCCTTCAGTTCTGTGATTAAAAAAAAAAAAAAAATCCCAGCTGCCTGAGCTTTCACTACCCTGACTTTGAAAACTGCAGTTTTAGTACTCATCATCTTGACAAAACCCTGACATCTACAGCTAAAAACTGTTATTACAATTCATCCTCTGAAGTCAAACACAGCTATATCACATTGCTGTCTTGGAAAATCAAGTGACTTCCTTTTACCACAGTTCACTCCATAAAGCTGAAACACTCAGAGGATGAGGTTATTAATCCATTGTTTCTGCTTTCTTAGACATGTATCTGAACAACTAGGTGTAACCAAAGAACTTTTCTGAAGCTCTAAATCTACTCCTAGAGTCAATGATTAGAAAAAGACTTTTTCTCCTAGATGAACGGTCTCATGCTGAATGCCCTAAACAATATCAGTTTGAAGGGGATGAGGGGCCGGGCATCAAAGTAGTTACTTGGGCTGTTTATACCGCTCTAAGATACAAGTAAAAATGATTGAGGGACTCCAAGAGAAGTTACAAGACAAATTGTGAAATTCTCAGTTCGAGGCAGCACCAAAGCCAGCCTTTCTCTTACACAGCAAAAAACTCCATCCTCAAGTACACGACATCATAAATAATCTTCTTCCAGCCATCGCTGTTTTTGAATTCAGGTGGTGAAGGCTGCTAGGCATTGGGATCAGCTCACTCCATTTAGGGTTGGGCACAATTAGAGAATACACTGTGAAGCTGCACACGATGGAACTCAAGACAAAAGATGTCTTAAGTATATATCTCTGATTAAATGAAACACAGGGCCAAAAACTCAGTACCTACAGACTCATACAGAAACAAAAGCACTCAAAACTTTTTGTCAGAAAAATAAAGCATATGAAAAGCTACAGACATTGAATAGGTCATGTAGGGATCTAAAAGCTGTGTTGCTGACTTCAGTGCCCAAAGGCCAGGAGTACTATATACATAAATGTCCTTGACATGTATTTGGGTTGCTTGAATCCCAAATCCCATTACAAAGAATGCTGCAGTGCAAAAATCATTCTCAACATTCCCTTTCACACCCAAAAAAAGTTCTCAGATTGCTGTCATGGATCTCAAGCAGCCTCACCCACTGCTTCCCCCTGGGTGTCATATTTCTTACTTCAGTCAGTATACTTAAAATCTCACCAGTAATTAAACTAAAAAAAACCCACACGGTTATGATGAAAACAGGTCTAGAACTTTGTACGTTCTGGGTGAAGTGATAATTGTATTTATAGCATTGATGTATTTTTAACTTCTGGCAAAAAAGTCACCATGTTTAAATACCTTGGCTGGTCCTCCACCTGAGCTTGTGAACAAGACACTAAGGAGTGACAGCACAACCACATCACTGTGTTCAAACAGCAACAGTGTTCTATTTAAAAAAACAACAACAACAAAAAGTTAAATAAACACTCATGTCCATTTAGGAGGAGTTTGCTTCATGAGCATGATATATTTCACCTAAATTTCAATAGCAAAGGTGAGAGACTGATCCTGCTACTTCAACAGCAAGCTTAAACAACTCAAAAGCTGCATATCTATTTGTCTTCACCAGCGAAGTATCTAACTGGTGACAGCTAGACATATCACAGAACAACTTCCAGAGTCAAGTAATAGATCAAAATTTGTCATTTATCGATTAAATTATCACTTCCTTCAAGTAGTACAAGAAGATACTCACTTGCTCAGGATGGAAATATTACTCCCATTTAATATCTCCTCCAAAACTAAGTTTCTGGCTCCCAGAAAAAGAGGTCCTGTTCTGTTGTGTGACATCCTGTTTACTGAAGTGTTGATCATTCAACTAGCTAAAGCAAGCTCAGAACCTCTTTATTCTGACTTGCACACTACCTCCTTCGGGTAGCAAAGGCTGACTAACAAGCTGCAACAGCCTTCCAGGGCAGAACACAAGAAAGCAGTCAGGGTTAAATCTACAAACGTTCTCTGCTGTTCTTTGCTGAAAAATACAGCCAAGTAGGGACCACGTTACTGATTCTTCTTGGGAAGACACAGCATTCAGAAAACCATCACAGTATTTCTTAAAGAAATCATATTTTTCTTAGGTATGCTTTCTGATGTTCAGACAATAAAGCTTCAAATTCATAAAATTTAAGACTTTAAGCTTTACATTCCCTCTAAGTAAAGGTGTTTTTCTAAGTTGCTAATCTCTGTCTTTGTCATTCTTTTATTGCTACCTATTCCTACGTGCTAACAAACAGCACAAGTAATTTTACTTGGAAGATGTGCACTAATGCTACCCAGTTCCAATACAGCAGAGGCACGGAATGAGACTAAAACACTGCCCTGAAACAAATGGGGAAAGGAATTCTAGTCACCCAGCTGAATAATACAAACTCCTGTCACTAGCTGTCAAGCTGTGAATTTCAAAGTTATATACACTAGTGAGTTTACTAGTGAGACTAAGGCAACAATGAAAACCACAGTCAGTGTAATAGTGTTCCTTCTGTATCACTCACACCAGTAGTTTCAGCACTATCAAGAATTTCAATGGCATCTTGTCCAACAATGAATAAAGGAAATTAAAAGATGTACAGAAAATTGTCAGTGGTTTTTCCCAAGTAGCACAGAGGAAAAAGTAGAAAGGCTCATTTAAAATCTCAAAAAATAAGCCATGGGTCTGACAGATACAAGTGAAAAACAAAGGCAAAGATTAAATAAATGAGTTCAAAAAGACAAAACATTATTTACAGTAAATACATATTTACCTCAGTGGTCCACAAAGAGTTAGGCCAAAAAACCATAAGAGTGAAATGATACATCCCACAACAGCATGCTTAAAAATTTTGATCCACTATAAAAGAAAGGTATTTTGTTATTATTTTCTCCACAGTTTCAAAAGAAACAACTCAACATTAACATTCTTTTAGCACAATGGCTGTTGAAATGGACAGGAAAACATATGCTCTGCAAGTTCTACAAAAATTAGAGTATAATTATTTTCCTCTTACCTACTTTGTCAGGCAGCTTGCATTTCTATTTTGCACATACTCTGAACCCGATTTTTTGAAAATTTCTTTTCTGACAGAGCACTAGATTCTCTGATACAATCCTCAAGAGAATTCTTTAAAAACCCTTTTACATCAATGCTGAGAAAATTCAAGTCTATTAACAAAATAGCATTTTGACAGGTTATCTATTGTGCATGATAAACACATACGGCACCAGATTAAAATATTCAAGATAAGAGATTAAAATCTTAATTCTACAAATATTTACTATGTGTCACATTCCTGTGAATATAGAACAAATGGGAAAAAAGTTATTTCCTACAAATTAGAAAGTTGCAATTTGAGCTCTGCTCTGAATTCCTGGGATCCTAGGAACCCAGTGTAGCTCAGAGCAGCCAGACTGGCTTCCCATTACACAACATATACATGATGCAAAGAGCACTCATGGGGTAGGGGCACACAACTGGCGCATTTTTGACTCTGACAGTCTGGAAATTGCTGTTTGGAACTGCTGAGGGCAGCTAAGTAAACTTTTTTCAAAAGTCTTGTCCACAAAACATATGCCTGCATGGAACTGAAGATCAGACTTTTCACCATACTTTCTGCAAGAGCTGACAAAAGCTAAAAATGCTACTGTGTTTTACAGTGCAGTAGATACTAAGTCAGTTAAACACTTCTAGAAATCGCAATGACATCCACCAAGTGGAGTAACCTCTGTTCCTCTTTCTGGGTGACTTCTGTTAACAGCCACGTTGTCAAGAACATCTACAAAAATGTGAGTTATTACTGCATGTCAACTCACCTGATGCTTGGTTACCACTTTTCCAGAAGAAAATGGTTTTTGAAATAAGACCATAAAAAATGCAGACCTGTTAAAAGGAGAAAGTTTTCTCTATTAATATATTAGCAGTCAGCTTTTTATTCAGATCAGTGCTAAATAACTAGGTGTCCCCTCACATCAGGACTACTTTACAAGTTTCCCTTATATTCTTCACTACAGTGTCACATTTGCACATTGCATTTTCCCTGATGCATTATTTGTGTCAGATCCCTGTTGATGATAACTGGACTTCGGTTCCAGTCAATTTTACATATAAATTCTTCTGAGAACAGTCAATGACAACATCTCGACAAAGTCCTGAGCTGGAAGGGAGCCACAAGGGTCATCAAATCCAACTCCTTGTTCCACATACTATCACCTAAAATTCAAACCCTGTGTCAGATAACACTGTCCAAACACTCTCCAGCTTCTCAGGGCTGTGACCACTGCCCTGCACAGTGTTTCAGTGCCCAACTACCTTATGAAGAGTCTTTTCCTAACCCCCAGCTGTCCCTCCTGACACAGCTCCATGCTGTTCTCTCGGGCCCTGTGGCTGTCACACAGAGCAGAGCTCAGCTCTGCCCCTCCACTCCCTGTGAGGAGCTGCAGCCACCATGAGGCCTCCCCTCAGCTCTTCTCCTCTGTGCTGAGCACACCCAGGGGCCTCAGCCACTCCTCTAGACCATCCTCTTCGTAGACTTCCTTTGGATGTTCTCTAATAGTTTTATGTCCTTCTTATACTGTGGCAGCCAAACCTGCACGCAGTGGTGGGGTGAGGCAACACTAGTGCAGTGCAAAGTGAGACAATCCCTCCCCTTGACCTGTTGTCAGTGCTCTGCTTGAAGAAGTCTACCTGTTGTTTACAAGAATCAAAATAACTGATCTCAGAGAAGTTTTTAGTGGAAATTTTAGTACAGTATTACTAACAGATCTTCTGTTAGCAAGATACATGCCCAAAGGCCTCCTTATATATGGAATACTGAATAAAAAGTTGTGTTGGAAATCAATGTTTCTTCCTCAATTGCAATCAAGAGTAAGTGATGAAGAAAAAAAGGTGATGTTGTTTGGGAACAGTCTACTGAGAAGCCCAGAAATGTAAATAAATTGAAATAAAAGGGAAAAATGAGGTTCCAAACGCTCCAGTGCTGCCAAGTTTATTATAGAAATGCTCTTCCATACCATATCAGCTGAACATAAGATAGGATCATGCAGAGTGCATCCTAACAAAGGTTGATTCTATATAGTTGCTATCAGTTTCTACACTTCAGCTCTCAATCAGGTAAGAATATCAGTTGAAACTTGTAAGAATTACAAGCATACAGGTTTTAACAAGAAGTACTAGTCTTCCACACCTTAAGAAAATTCAGACACATCTGAGTTTCCTATACTCAGTACTGTCATAGCACCATCAATTCCAGAATGGCAAAAATCTTTCAATCTCTGAAATTACTCTGAGCACAGAAGAGAAAGGAAAACACTGCTACAATCGCAGCATTTCCTGGATCCACTGCAGTGTCTTTTCCTTCGTGACTGACCTACAACGATACAGTGCAGGGCATCATCTTGACACCAACACAGCATTCTGCGGCCAAAGCGTGCAGCGCTGCAGCAGACAAGGCTTCACCTGTGGCGCACTCACCCCAGCTTCACTATGAAAATAAACTGCACAAGATGGACTGCTTTCAGGAGATCGTAGGATTCAAAGAGGCCCACCGCCTTCAGAAACTTGGCGAAGCACAGCAGCACAATATACCGAGTTAACCTATAAAAGCAGAGCAAATCGGTATTTGGGGCCACGAGGCACCACTCTCCTCACCCTCTCGCTGCCCCCTCACAGCCTCGCCGAGCGGAGGCCCCGGTTCCCACCACCAAGGACGAGGCCTGGCAGGCCCAGGGCGACGCCCGCCGCTCCCCAGCGGCAGCGGGGATGGAGGCAGCTGGCGCGGGGCGCACCGCGGCCCCCTCACCCGGCACAGCGCCCGTCCCAATCGTTACCGGGCGCTGGGCACATCCACGGGCCCCAGCACGCCGCCGCCGGCCAGGGCCTGGCTGCTGTACTTTTCCTCCATGCCGCGGCGAAGGAAGGGGCGCGCGGGAAGAGGCCCGCGGCCGGGCGCGCGCTCAGCGGCGGCCTCCCCCGCCCCAGGGACCCCTCATCCTCAGCCGACGCCAAGGCAGACCCAGGCCAGGCCGCGCACCGACGCGCACGCCCAGGGCACAGGCGTCGCGGCGGAACGGACGGCCACGTCCGCAGTCGTGGGAACCGCTCACTGCTGCGCGGTGGGGGGCGCGCGTGCGACAGCGTAGAGGACGCGGAGGGGAACTACGGCACGTTCCCCCCCGCTCCCCGCCCGGACAATGGCACCGCCCGGCAGCGCGTCACCGCCGCTCGCCGCGCACCGCTCTCGCCGCGAGGTGGCGCGCTGCCGCCCGCCCCGAGGTGGGCCGGGCGCGGTGCTGCTGCTCGGGTTGTGGGCTCAGTTGGGCGGGCGGGGTTGTGAGGTGTTCAGCCGGCCTGAGGGAGAAAGGGGGATTTCCCAAGTTAACGCGCTTTTTAAGTGTGGAAGCACAGAAGTGAAGGGGCGTCACGAGGCGGTGTGAAGAGCTTGTGGAAGGGTTGATCCAAGTGAGGATGCCTGAAACAAAACTGATAGATAAAGAGTTGTCCTTTCTGTTGTCCACAAGATTGTTCATTTTAAGTAGACCTATTAACCAAAATGGCACCGTTATCTCAATGGCTCGTTTTTTTTTTTCAGATCTCACTGTATCCCTCTCCAAGATGATCGGGCCCAGTGCTGGCAGGACCTGCAGCAGACTGGGGGATTGCAGCATACATATGTGAGGACTTCCTGCACCAGGGGCACCCCAGGGGAGTGCAGAGACCCACTGGGAGCTGGCGGTTCTGGTGAGAAGAACTGAGAAGACTCCAGTGGGGCCAGGAGCAGTGGCCATCGTTCTCTGCGTGTGCAGAAGACAGCCCCAGGGACTGTGGCGATCGGCACATAGCGGGTCTGATAGAGCCAAACAACTTTTATCTAATTCTGCTCATTCAAGCTGGATCACAGAAGGCTTTAACAAGGAGACTGCAAAACATTAAAAGGGACTTTACATCTCTTGGAAGGATGTAGAAGAGATTGGGAGTGTAAGTAGTGTTGTCTTCTGTCCTTCTGATGGAGGCTGGCACCTGGGAAGGAGGAGAACAGGACAAGCGAATGATTGGCTGTGTGGATGGTGCTATACATGGGGCTGTGGCTTCCATGATCTTCGACAGGCCTTTGAGGTGCTGAGCATGTTGACTTCAAATGAGACACAACTGACTGGGTGGGACAAGAATGTTCTGGGAAACAAGCTGTCTGGGCTGATCAGCAGAACTTAAAACTAGATTCGATGGGGAAAGGAGGTGGATTTCAAAATGACAAAGGAAGACTGGCGAACGCTGTCACTTTAGAAGGCAGTGGAGATGGACTTCAGATTTGTCCCCAAGGAACTCAGGAGGGCTCCCTGAAGAAGCTAATACTGCTGATTGTCTGGATGATGTGCCTCTATACCAGTGCCAGCAGCATGGGAAATAATCAGGAGGAGCTGGAAGACATGGCACAACGGAAAAACTTACCTAGTTGCTATCAAGGAAATGTGGAATGAATTGCACAGCTGGAGCACAGTGATCAAGGCCTGCAAGCTTTTTAGGAGAAATACAGGGGGATGGAGGGGCAGGGGAGTTGCTCTCTGCGTTAAGAAGTGGATAGATTGAAAAGAGCTGCCTTTGAAAAACAGCCATGATCAGATGGAGAGCTCGTGGGCAACAGCAGGAACTGGTCCATTGAAGGCCATCTGGTGATTGGGGTCTACTACAGGTTGCCCCATCAAGGGGAGCTTGAGCACAAGGCCTTCTTGCTACAAAAGGCTCTCATCCTGATGGGAGATTTCAACCACTCAGATGTCTGCTGGGGAAACAACATGATGGGCTGCAAGTGATTCAGGAGACTCCTGAAGTGCATGGATGAATATCAGGGACTGGTCCAACAAAGGACATCTGATGTTAAGGGGTCTACTACAGGCTGTGTGATCAAGGGTAGCCTGTGGATAAGGCCTTCTTGCTTCAGATACAGGAAGCATTGTATTCACAGGCTTTCATCCTCATGGGGAATTTCAGCCATCCAGATGTCTGCTGGGAAAGAAGCACAGTGGGTTGCAGACAATCCAGGAGACTCTTGAAGTGTGTTGATGATAACTTCCTGGTCCGGGTATTATACAAATTGACCTGAGGGGAAGCGTTAAAAGATCTGTTGCTCACCAGTGTAGAGGAGATCATTGAGGAGGTTAAGATAGAAGGCAGTCTGGGCTATATTGACCATGCCTTGGTTGAATTTGTGATCTTGAGGAATATGGGCCTGGAGAAAAGCAAACTCAGGGCCTGAACTTGAGGAGAGAGAACTTCTGGCAGTTTAAGGAATTATTAGATGAGATCCCTTGGAAAGCTGTTGGAGTAGAGCTGGCAGCTCTTTTAAGGACACGTTTTTGAAATCACAAGAACTCAGTATAGGAAAACAAAAAGAGAAAGCAGGAGACTGGTAGGGCTGAGCAAGGACCTACTGGTCAAACTAAGGGAAAACAGGAACTCTCTCTTGAACTGTCTTTCTTGAACAGGGGTGCCAAAATCTGCACACAGTACTGCAGAATTGGCCTCACCAGAGCAGAGTAGAGGGGGAGGATCACCTCCCTTGACCTGCTCACCACACTCTTTTTAAAGCACCCCAGGATACCGTTAGCCTTCTGTGTCACAAGGGCACACTGCTGGACTATGATCAAGCTGCTGTTCACCAGTACACTCACATCCTTCTCTGCAGAGTTCCTTTCTATCAGATCAGCCCCTAATCTGTACTAGTGTGTAGAGTTATTTCTCCCCATGTGTAGGACTCTACACTTGCCCTTGTTGAACCTCATAAGGTTCCTTTCTGCACAACTGTCCAGCCTGTCCAGGTCTCACAGAATAGCAACACAGCCTTCTGGTGTGTCAGCCACTCCTAGCTTTGTATCACCAGCAAACTTGCTGAGGGTGCACTTTATCCCTTCATCTATGTCCCTTATGAAGATGTTAAACAAGACCAGATGCAGTTCTGACTCCCGGGGAACACTGTTAGCTACAGGTTTCCAACTAAGACTCTGTCACTGATCACAACTCTCTGAGCTGTACCAGTAAGCCAGTTCTCAATCCACCTCACTGTCCATTCATCTGTCCCACAGTTCCTAAGCTTACCTATGAGGATGTAGTGGAAGACAGCATCAAAAGCCTCGATGATGTCAAAGTTGACAACATCCGGTGTTCTCTGCTCATCTATCCAGCTGGTCATGGCATCATATAAGGCTACCAGACTGATCAAGCATAATTTCCCCTTGGAGAATCCATGCTCACTACTCCCGATGACTTTCTTCTCTTCCACTTAGAAAGGCTTGGATTCCATGCTTGAAGATGACATCCAGAGTAAGTTTTCCAACCTACAAGATTCCATGATTCTGTTTCTTCATGCTTGGACTATGTTGCCATCTGGGATTTTCTGGTAATTGCCAAGAAGTTGGGAAGGTTCCATAGCACTGCGTTTTCAAATTTGTCCTCGGTGAACTGTCTCATATGCAGTGAATTTCATGCAACATCCAGTATAACATTAGGAACTCTTCTTTAGGACTGCTACATGGATAGCTAAAGTGGAACAACAACCTATATGGCACATGAAATGCCAGAGTTTGTGGAGGTGCTACAGAAGAGCACAGAGGATTAAAGTATCTTGTTGACACTGATGAAAAAATAGAGGCAAAAGGCTGGACATGTTCATATTGTGAGCTAACAGCTTTCTTCCAGTCATATAGTGAACTCCCTTATTTTGAGACATCCTGACATATGATTTTGATCCCTAGGTCTACTCTGAGGCAGGGGAAAGAAATTATAGAAGTCACTTAAGATATGAAGGGAAGTGGATTAGGGATGGAATGGTACAAAGCAGGGGATAGAGATCAGATATATCTCAGACAGAAGAGACTTGCCTGTTTTAAGTCTGCTGCTGCTAGCATCGTGTGTTGAATGAGACTCAGCAATAGCCAGTTGCATCTTAGATTTCGTCCAAGTAACAATCTAGAGTAGCTTTTGAGTGAGGAGAGATGAAGGGATGAGAACATATAGGGATATGTCTGCTGGAAACTGAAAACTTGATTCAGAAATTCACTATTTAAAAATGGAATGTTGTTTTAAATTAGAATTATTTTTTATTTGCGTGGTTGTAAATTGTTCACAGTGCAAGCGGGGTCCTCTTCCTGGGAGTTGTAAGCCTATTAAAAGAAGTGCAGGCTCTGCTATTTCAGCTGCCTCTTGAGGATCCCTTAGCAGTTTAATTGTCCTCCTGTCCAAAAGCCCATTTCCCAGCTTGAAGGTCCCTGATGGCCATCAGTCAAACCAGAAGACGTCGATGACACTTGTAGGCAAGAAAAAAGTTTAGTTACATGCCATGTGCACTCTGTCCGGTAGGGGGAGATGTTGCCAAACGGCAGGAGTATTCAAACTGGAGGAAACTGGGTTTCATGGACGAAAACAATGAATGCTCCAAGGATCACCGAGGAGACGGCTCGCTGTGGTTTTGGGGTAAGAGTCAGCCTATTGGGTTAGGGCCACGCAGGTGGTGGGGGAATGGCCTGGAGGGGGACGGGGGTGAGATTTTTGGTGCCACAACTGTAAGAAAACCCCACACAATCATCCAACACAAAATCAGAGGGGTGAGTTAAATTACAGCAGTGCGAAGGCTGTGGGATGCTGGATTGACTGTTCCATACTTTTTAAGGTTGGAAACGTGACATGCTGAGGCAGGTTGCTTCCTATCAGTGTCATGCCTGTGACTTCTGCCTTGTGAGTGCTCAAGGGCCAGTAGATTGAAAAGATAATCCCCTCCTGGTGGAAGCAGAAGTGCTTTATTTATGTTCAGTAGAGAGCTGCAGAGACAGCTCTAGTTTGGGCTTTTGATCTGTAAAGAAATTTGATCTGATTTCCTTCTGGATGGATCACAATGATTGGTGTGGGTGCCCATGCCCAGGCCGCTAAACACAGAGATAGATATTTGGAACAAGCTGTAGGCTTCAGCCTGTTGGAAGCCAAGTTGAGACTGTCCACAGTCTCAGGCGGAAGCTCTGGCAAAGCTGTGCTGCACATGGGCATTTCTTCCCAGTTGTACTTTCCTTAAGAGTTTTGTTTAGAAAATATCTCAGTAGCTTTCTATTTATTGAGTAATGGTGACAGAGATCTCTGTACCAGGAAATGCTTGCTGGGATTAACTAAATAGCTGGAATGGCAGAAAATGTCTTTTCTTTCTGATTCAGCATGAGAAGACAATGACTTTGCTAAGACTTCTGTGTTTCATCCTTCTGATTCTAGCTCAAGCTGTGTTCTTTCATTTTTCAGATAGCCAAGAACAACTGAGCAGAGAGCGGCATTTCTGGGAAGAGGCATCAGGTGCCCATGGATTTCAGTTCAATCATGATAGTAAACTGATCCATAGAGGCTTGCAGAAAATTTCAGAATTGTCATTTGAGGAAGTGAGGAAAGAAGGGAGCTGTCTGTATGTATGTATGTAGTGACTTGCATTGCTGTGAGTCTCTTCTTCTTGCACTTCTGTGGTATATCACCTTATATCCATGCATCAGTATCAGTGTACACTAGGAAAGTTACACTGATAAAAGAGAAAGCAAGGCCTCTACGTTGTAGTAATTCAGGAAAAAAAAAAAAGAAAAAAGAAATGACTTAGCATGAAAGCTTTACTGTGACTTAAAAATGACATTTTCCTGTTGTAATGTGCCAGTATCAACCAAGTAGCAGGTGTGAGAAGGGAAAAAATGCTGATCAGAATTCAGAAAATTGCTTAAAAACAGGATCACTTTAGAGGCTTTTCTGATTTCCTGTAATGTTGTGTTTTGGCTGGAAAATATGTAGCTGAGGTCAATGTAGCAGAAAATAAAAGCAGCAAAAACATACATGGGGTTGCTGTGCTGGAATGAGAGTTGCATTCCTTCCCAAGTTGGTCACAGAGAATGGTGCCTGTTTAAATTTACATAAAACAAATCCTAAAGCGTCTGTCATGCCATATTCTAACATGTGTGCTGTTTCCTGTCAGTTTAGTTTTGCATTATGAGAAAGCTTTTGTTTAGATATAAGCAGCTTTTGTTACTCAGATTTGCCAGCATGGGTCTTTGCTTTTCTTTTCTTTCCGCACTGCAGCAGTGCTGGTTGTGGCCCGGGCACTGCCGTGCTGGTGTGGGCTGGCTCTGGAGTGCTCTGGCTCCAACCTCACTGCTCCAGAGGGCATCAGCCCCTGCTTCTGAGCACCCTACTTATGCGTGGATTCCCTGCTAAGAGCTGGCCTGCGGTACTGCCTTGATTTTGCCAGGAAAGTCAAGAAAAGGCAGAAATCAGTCCTACTTTTCCTGTGAGCCTTCATGAAGGAACTGCATTGGGAAGATGAGAGGAGGCCATACACCAAGTATGGTGTCCATAGGTGGAGATGGTACTGTTTCCTACAGGCTCTCTTGCTCTCTGCTCATGATCTAGTAGTGCCAGTCTCGGTGTCCACTCTGGTTCCTGCCTGGTATTTTTGCTTATGTGGCTGTCACTTGATTGTGCTAGTAGGAAAACACTTGGAGCTGTCATTCCTCATGACTGGAGGTCCATGGAAGGTGCCAGCTCTACTTTGCTGCCCATCAGCAGGGCTGGTGGGGCTCAGCAGCTGTTTCTCATGTTCACGGCCAAGGAGATTTTCCGAACAGATAAATCCTGCTGACTTGGCCTTGTCCTCTTCCCGATGAATGCAAGAACTGATTCAGGGTTTGGCCCTTTGATGGCAGCAATGCATGCAGAAGCTGAGTGTCTCCCAACATCACGTGTGCGGTTTGCTAAAAGGTTTTGCAGAGGGAATGCAAACAGTATAGTCTGGCAGAGCAGTGTGGTTTCGTAGGGATATGAGTGGTGATGAAACCTCAGTCCTAGGCCAGTGGTTTAACCACAAGTCATTAGGACTTTGCTTAATAGTAGGACTGAAGTAAGTACTTGAAATTGTCCCAGAGAGTTTTCTGCAGCTTTCCAACCAAACTTAATCAGGTCCTGTGATTAGAACACCTGAACCATTGAAAATGACTCACTGCTTTCTTTCCTAAGGATGTAAATCAGGAATGTCCAATCCATGGCCTGTGGTTTTCAGTTGATCTGACACAGCTGGCAATACAACCCGCCTGATGCCCCCTTCTATAAAGAAGTTGGCTCTACCTTGCTGAGCAGCCCCAGGCATGCACCTATTGCTAATGAACAACCAAACCAACAGTGTGCTATTAACAGTGTCAACTGAAACCAGGACATGGGGAAGGCAGTGCTGTGCAGTGCTGACTCAAGCTATGGCAAATAATGTATCAAAATGCATACTGTGGGCTAAATACAGTGCTCTGAACAGCAAAGAGTACTAAGCCATGCTTTCTTTTCTGACAAAGAAATTTGAAAATGGGTTTCAAGATTGCAAAGAAAAAAAAATAATCAATTTATGTTTGTGACACCATTTTCAGTTGATATAAATACATTACCTGCACATTTTCAGATGGAATATGTAGAGTTGCAGTCAACTCAAAAATCTGATCATGTCTTTTTACTAGACTTTCCATAATCCCTGTCTTCTTCGCTTCACAATCATACCTTATTCGTGTCATCATTTCTTGGCAGTATGCACATTTGTGGGCTGTTTTTCAAGGGTAAAGCACAGGAAGAGTAAAATTCCAACAAAACTCTGACCAACAACTTCAAACCTCACTAAGAATTGCAACTGCTGCTACTGAAGCAGAGTGATACATTTGTTTCACAAAAACAAGTCAAATATCGTGCTAGTTTTATGTATTTGTTCCTTTTTAAAAACATTTTAAGAAAAATATTTAAAATTAAAATCTTCTGTTACTTACATATTAAAAGTATTGTATATTTTACGGGTGCTGCTCTGAAAGTAATGCCTCCTGCTTATTTCCATAGAAACTACAACAGATACGAAGAGCTTGATTCTCAAGATAATTCCTCTTCACTTGATGAATCCCAGGCAAGCCAAAAGGTTGGACAACCAAGATGTAAGTTAACACATGTTCTGTTTTGCTGACAAAGTGAATCCTGCTTTACAGAGCTCATGAAGCATGGCTAGTGCGAGTAGAGACAAATGTGTGATGCTAACTTTCCATTCTAAAACAGCAATCTCAATTAGCTCTTTCTTTATATTATCTTCTCTCCCTTCTGACAGCTCTCAGTAGCAAGGATCATACACTGCTGAGAAGCTGAGCCACACAGAGCTCTTTCAGCAGCATTTTATTTCAGTTTTGCCTCTTTCCCAGAGTGACTGAAGGCATTAACTGTAGAGTCACCATCACATAAAAATTTGAATTTGAGCCTTGGTCAGGCAGTCTGGGCCTCTCTGTATCTGACTTAGTGCTGATGTGTGCTGTGTATGGCCCATGTGCACTTTAGACTCATGTTGAGGCACTCCAGCTGCTGATAGTGGGGGACTCAGATGTGTGACCTGTAGTGGCCAGTGGGCAAGCCCAGCCTTGAAAACAGGCCTGGTTCTGAGCTTAGCTCATACAAGCATATTCAGAATGCTGTTTGTGCTGACAGAGATAAATGGATGCTGTAAGAAAGTGACAGAAAGCAGAGTTCAGACTACACTTTGTGGGTGATATTCCCCTTCATGTTTTATTTCCAGTTATTTTAAAATTACACAATTCATCTTCTCTTCTGCAGACCTCTGGGCAACAGCCATCCTACTTCATCAGGATGCAGGCCAGAGGATTTCTGACCATTGTTGAGCTGTTGTGTTTCTGTACTGCTTGAATAGGCAGGTGTTTTCTTTTATGTTGTTCTGTGACATACCAGGCCTTTTTTTTCACATACTCTTACTTGTTAACATCCATACTGGTATTCCTCAGGTCCTGTTTTGACAAGAAATATAATGGGGTCTAGTCTCTGGAGAGCCAGAACTTATGCTGAGGATACATCTTTGCCCGTATTAGGAGACAGGCTTGGAAAAAAGGGTGTTTTTAAAATTTAAAGAATATTTATAAATAAAAAAATAGAGTAAGGAGAGGAGGAAAGGGAAATAAAAAGTCTCTGTGAACAGATGAACGTTTTTGCCAAACCTATAACTAGTAGTAGTACGTAGGTTTGTCTAGAATGATTTCCCAACCACAGAAACATTACTTAAGCCTGAATTAAAACTTTCCTGCTATTGAGGCATTTATAATGGTTTTAATCGATGTGAATTCTCTGTGGTCTAAAAGTTTGACCAAACTCATATGTAAGACTTTTCTGTAATAGTATGTCAGTCTGGATTGCTCTCCTCCACCTGGCTGTGTTTTTTCACAAAACTCAAGGAACTGAATATTACTAAGACCTCTACTGCTTTGTCAGTAGCTAAGGCTGTCCAGCATGTGAAAACATGTTTGGAGGGAACTAACATGAAACCAGGTCAGTAATATGTAGGCACTGCTTAAGAAAACAGGTTGGTAGAAAAGTACACATCCAGTGGCAGTGGAGCTTGATGGTAAATTAAACACTGAACAAACCTGAGCACAGGACTGAAGGGTCTGCATTGTGAAATGGCTCGACTAGCTCCCAGCACATGTAGCTCTGGGCATTTTTCATTCTCCAGGAAACTTGTGGGTTTGTCTGGCAATTACCAGTTACATTCAGGCAATTACCAGTTACCATTACAGTCTGGCAATTACCACAGGCCAGGGGTGTTTCTGCTTGTCAGTGATAGTGCATGAACCCATTGCAGAGGGAAGGAGACCATGCTGTGGGTCCTGCTGTTCCATCTGGTTACATTGCCAAAGAGTGGTGCTGGTTGTGTTCAATATACAGCGGTGTCCCTAAGGCTGTCTTTGGGTATGGGCTTGGTTCTGGCCCCAAGAAGCCAAGTGCTCAAAGCTTATTTACCCTGTGAGAATTCATGAGAGACAGGGTGGAATGGAGAGCTGTTGACTAGCTCAAGGAGGTGTATGGAGCTGTTGGGGTCTGAATGAAGTACCTTGTATTGCTGTCATGGAAGGAGGGAAGTATTTATTAAAGAAGCAGCAGAAATAGAATCCAAAGAAGAAACTCACTGGGGGATGGCATGGCAAGGAACAGTCAAATTGAGGTGGAGGTTCTCTCATGAAATACTTATTTCTTTTTTGTTTAATCCAGTTGTGTGCAAATCTAAGCTCATCTTTTTGTACTCCCCTGCTTGCTCTGTCTGATCCCACTCTGCTCTATGGCAGAGCCTAGTGTTTTCATGGCTGGGCTACTGAGTACCAGGCTCTTTGGCACAGACAGTGGCTGGGATCAGGGCTTGCATAGCATTCCAGCTTGGCATGTTCTGCTTTCTCCCACTTCAAATCCTTTTGCGTTTTGCTACCCATACTTGTTCATTCCTGGTAGAGCATAGCCTCTCTTCACCAAGGTTACGGTGTGGCATTACTAGCAGCATTGCTTCTCTCTGAGATGTGCCGAGACTGTGATGCAGAGGCTAGAAATGTACCCTTTCTCACCTGACAGGTGC
Source organism: Gallus gallus (assembly GCF_016699485.2). Classification (NCBI taxonomy): domain Eukaryota; kingdom Metazoa; phylum Chordata; class Aves; order Galliformes; family Phasianidae; genus Gallus; species Gallus gallus. The sequence continues at coordinate 22,415,121 of NC_052572.1, read as the reverse complement.
AAACCATATTGTAGCAGACCTACCTTGCTTTTTCAGGGGCCTGAAGCTCTGCAGTTGAATTTTACACAATCTCATCTAAGTATCTGCTTTTTGCAGGCTGAAAAAAATAGCAAGAAAGGACATGGTCAGCAAGACAATTCCCCAGATAATTACAGAAACATGTTTAATCTTATGTTGCTGTGAGCCCGTTGTTTGTTTCTTGATGTCTGTAGACAGAACATTTATCATAACTACTCTGAATTATCTCAACATGCCATGATGTCAGTCTGGGCAAGAGTATCCCTTTGAAGTGGCCTTCCTTTCAGTAGGTGGATTGAGCAAAGGAAAGGAGAAAGGATTTAGTGAAGGTTACTGGAACAGCTGAGATCACTGAGCTCACCCAGCGCGGATGCTCTAGCATTAAGGATTGCTTTGTGTGCCTTCAGACACCAGCAGCTGATAGGGTAGCCCTATAGGTACATGGGTGATGAAGGGCAAGATTTGGCCCTGGCACCTGCAAGTGCAAATCCCCTGAAAGTTACCTACAGTGCCAGGTCAGCATTTGGTATTGTGAAGACTAATGGGACATGCAAGATGATTTCCAGAATTCGGCAGAAAGCACTGGGCTGCGTAGTTTGTCCATGCCCAAGGTGATCAAGCTGTTCTCTATCATCTAACAAACAACAATTGGAATTATGGGCTGAGGGGGATGTCTTTAACCTTGTAGTGAAGCCTGTTATGGAGGCTTATTTTTCTCATGCCCCAAGCAGTTGGAAGCACTTGAAAAAATTGCCGTGATACATTTTTTCCCAAAAAAGAGTGGGCTGTAGTTACCCTGTGGAATGTGTCTATGTCTCTATCTTTGCATTTCTCTAATTTTGGGCTAATTTGACTCAAAGATGTAGAAATGTCAATTTCAAATGATTTTCACGGGACTGACAACCTGGTTAAAGAGAGGAGAGATGATGAGGGACTCACTTGAAAGAGAGGCAGATGTATGTATTTATCCTCTATAAAGAATGACTTGGGAAAGTGATTTTTTGATGTTTCTCATAAAATAAAACTTGGAGGCTGTGCCTGATCAGAAAGCCCAGCCTTGAGAGATAAAGCAGTGAGAAGCCATACTTAAGTAGTGCAGATTTTCTTTGTACTTTGTCTCTTTTTAAGGGAGCGTAGGCTCTGAGCCACTACTTTGCGACAGGCACTGTCATCCCGAGACAGGCTGTGCCACTGTGGTCTTGGTCACTACTGAAATTTTATGAAACCAGGCGTGAGTCAACAGTGTCCTACTGACTTGTTTCCTGCAATAAAATGTGGCTCACTGAAGGGCATTGCCCCATTTCTCTGAATGTTTTGACACTGTTAGCTATTATCAGGTTTTATTGGTGCCTGTCGGGGTTTCATTGGTTCACGAAGACCAAGCCTTTGAGGCATGTGACAGGGGATACGAACCAGAAAAACAAGCAACCTCATACTGTTACAAGTCATGTTTCTTTACTGTAAACATGTAGAAATTCTTTGCTGAAAACACAATATGGGAAAAGTAAACTGATAAGTCTAGATCAAGGGATGACTGAGCTAATGCAGATCATTTGATAATCAAAAATAATACTCAAACTGAAGATAGTCAGTAGCTTTCTTGGCTATCTTGCAGTGATTGGGAATATTTTAATTGTCACTGCAGTTACTGTTTATGTTTTTCTTTAGGCTTGCTAAATTCTAGCTAGCCATTTAGTTCTCCCTTTTTTCATCTCATTATACTTCTTGTTTTTAGACATTACCAACAGAAGAACTCAAGTGTTATGAGAAATATTGACATTACTGTGTTTCTAGTCAGACCGGAATGAGGAACTTTCAGATTTTTTTCTGGAAGAAAAGGCATGTGATGTTGTCATTTTTCTAAAGCAGTTAATTTTGAAAAACTTTAAAACTATGCCTCAAGCTACTGGTTGCCCTGCAAATAAAAATGCAATTGCAGTATTGAGTTAGCTGTTCTGTTGAACTCTACATTGTGTATGTAACTATTTAAGAAGTCTGAATTCCTACACTGAGCTTCCCTTTACATTATAGTCTCGTCATCATTTTGACACTGCCAGTGGCTATGAACGTAGGTTGCTCTGAAAGTAATGCCTCCTGTTTATTTCCCTGGAGACTACAACTGATACAAAGAGCACAATAGTACTGTGACAGAGCAAATTCTCAGCTAGAAAACGCTGTTTTTCAACAGAGTCACCACCATTAGCTATGCATTCTCACCAACGAGAAGCAAAAGCTTGCATACTACACTGCTACAAATCTGTACCATGAGAGGTGACCCACTGTTGCTGTCACCAGTGAAATGCACCACTCAGTACCTCAGTGTACTCACATGCACTGTTTGGTCTCCATAAATGTTCAACAAACATCAATGAATGTCAGTGGGTGCCATTTTTTCTGCATGGAGGAATTCAGTGTCACACCTTTGCTTCATATGCACTTCCATGTCAGATGCCATTTTGTCAGAGTGCCCCTCTGCTGCCATCTGTTACATGGCCACAGCATGTAATAGGATTTTGGTGGGAAGGTTCAACCTCTACTGGCATACCACCAACATAATAAAATGGGAGGCATTACCTTTGGAGCAGCCCTTGTATTTAAATAGTCGGAGACTATAAGATGAACAGTGGGGGTAAAAATTATTATAAAGTGGTTTGATTTATTTCTGTGTCTATCAGGCATTTGTGTTGATAGTATTTTTATGTTCTTAGTTTTCATTTTAAAATAAACAGTAACACTCTGATGGGAGATCTCCTAATTTCCTGCTAATAGACTTTAAATTGAAAAGCATTTTTCAATGGCAATGCTGTCCATTTAAATTATAGATTGCAATTTTGTTCCATTTTTAAGCTCTTCTCTTCTGGCTGGAGATCCTTGGGTCATAAGACATTTATAGCTTCTTTAACAATACATAACAGCAACAGAATTGACACTTCTACATACATCTATAAAGATGTTGAAAGTGCATTATGGCTATAAGAGAAAAGGTAAAATCAATGAGTTATGGGGGAATCTGGTTTTCACTCGGTTCTTCCCTAGCCCTGAAACCTGCAGCTATCTCTTCTGCATGTTGGTGATGGACTCATGTCAGTCCACAACTGGACAGATTTTGGGACCAAGTGAAGGCCCCTCTAGTTTAGGTGTCTGTACATTCCCTCTTTGGTATTAGAGATATAAATTTGTACATACGTATTGACTCCATATCTGCATCACCATCCGTACACAAATACATATATGAGCTATATTCTCAGTAAAAAGTAGAAATTTATTGCTACTGATGGGACTTCGGAGTTATCTGTTATACAGACATCTGGGGATGCAGATGGTGGGTAGTGGTGGAGGGCAGAAGGAGCATCACAGGGCTATGCCAAGCCACAGGCAAAAGAAACTTAGAGTGTGAGGTCCTGGCCCTGATGAAGTAAATGGAAAATCTCATGCTGTCTCTATAGCCAGTATTCCACACATTTGAGCAAAATACTAAAAAGGAACCAACTAGAAAGGAGAAACCCTGGTAATCAGTGACCATGGAAAGGAAAACAGGAAAAGTACATGGCATCTTAATGAGGCTGTAGTTTAGCAACACATTTTTTTCTGTAAGGGACTGGTGTAGTGTAAGAGTGATTCCTCAACTCCAAATTTATCTGCTTTGTTGGTTTTGTATCTTGGTTGCAATTTTATTTTATTTTTATTTTTTTAACAGTGATAACATAAGGAGCCTCTACATCTTGAAACATACAGAAAGTAAATTTTCTGTATTCACTTTGCAAGTCAGACTCCTGCGTATAAATTTGGTGTTTCAATGTGCAGTTGGAGGCTTATTGTAGCTTTATAAATGCCCACTGTTGGGAATAGGAATGGGAGAATTCTGTCCTCAAGGTTCATTTTTGATGTCCCTTGATGTGAGAATATTACCACATTATGTTGCATCAGTCACGTTGAATATTTAGTAAATGACCTTGACTATTAAGAAGCCATTAATCAACAAATCATCAATAGGATAAAACTTATTGTCTCTTCTTATGCCTTTGGACAAAAAGGACAGTGCATGACTGTTCCAGAGCTGCTATAATCAGAAGAAAAATGCTCCCATCCAGGTGAGTTAGTGCAGTTTTGTTTTTGTAGTGCCACATTTTCCTGGTGAAGACATGAAATCCTGTGGGCTGATGTGTGAGGATGTTTTGCTGGCTGCTCACCGGTTACCAAGGAAATCTAGAGTCCAGAATTTTTTGATTTTATGGATGTGAACAAGCTGCTTGGGACAGTTTGTCTGGGGCATTAAAATGAAGGCAAAAAAGGCAAGAGCAACTTTGTTTGGAAAAGTGATTTTTAAGCATGAAGAAATGTCAAGAAACATGTATGTATTTCTGCTGAGGCAGTTGGGGTTATTTTATCTCACATTCTCAAGAAGTGCAGGTGGACATGGGAAGTATGTTCTATGGTCTTTGAGCGGGACAAGATTAATATTTATTTATTAATATAAGCAATCCACGCTTATCATTTTTGGTGTTGCTGGTCCTAAGCGACACTAAGCAGTTGCTGTTTCCATGATCTCCTTCATTATGTTTCCAAGATCCAATTGATTTCCCTGTTACGTATATTTGTATTTAACCTTTAGTAGGACTGGATCTTAAAATATGCATTGGCTTTTAAAATGTTACTGATGTTTACATGTATGCTTTGGCAGATATGACCTGTAGAAGAGGGAAAGTATCAAGAAAGCTTTATGTGAATAGCCTTGAAATATGGTGCCTATAACATGACTCAGTGCGCTGCCTTCCATCCTGATACATTTTTAAAACACTTAAGACTCAGACTTTTAGCCAATGCAGCTTTGTGCATATCTTTCTTAGGTCTGCGGTTCCTGTTTTCTGTATAGGTCTACTCATCCATGCTAAACTTCAGAGAGATCCCTCTAGTTTCTCCTGATACCTTTGCATTTCATTCAGTATGGCGTGTTGTAGAAGTGAGACTCAAACCCTGGCTTTCCTGTGCCCACAACATTGTTACTGGAGGAGCTGGATTCACTGAATGGCAGGTAATCTCTGTGATGGAGGGACAACAGGGAATTTGTCCTCTGTTTTCAGCAAGAATATACCAAGGAACACACTGTGTTTTTATATGTAGTTAAATGATTTACAGTTAAGGATGGACATAAGCTATTTTATCTGCTACTACATGATGCATTGCAAATGAGTTAGCAATTATTAGTGCAGGGTCTGTTGATTAGTTATATGTGTGCATACATTATGTTACAGGGTGGAATATGGTTTGTAAGGGATACCACAGCAAGTATGCATCCTCTTCCGTGTTAAAGGTGTCTCTCAAATCACAGCATTTTCTGAAGAGATGCAACACCACATTCATACTGCTGTGCTGGAGACTTCTGACACAAAATACAAAGCCTCATGAGTGCAAACACACCCTATTTAAGGACACTACTAAATATTCTGTTTTGCATTAAGTGCATTTGAAACATGATGTGTAGTACCACTGCTAGACATGAACTCAGGCATGTTTACATTTGGTGATGATGAGAAGAGAGACAATGTTTCTGATGATAATAGTAGAGAATTGCTGGTAATTCAGCTAAGATACAATTGCAGTGATGTGCACCCTGACTGGCAGGATTCTGCTGTAAACTGATGACTTGCATGCATTTGTGAGTTCATGTGTTAAAACAATAAAGAGTTGGGGTTGCTCTACAGAGTGTTAAGCCCACCTACTCCCTTGGCTGCCACAGAAACTCAAGAAGATCAGCAGCAGGCAGGAAAACTGAATTTTGGTCTTGCAAGAACTTATGCATGTGCCCAACATTAAGACTGTGTATAGATCTATTGGTGTTAATTGCACTTCTCAAGAACTTTCTCCAAGATGACTTTTAAAAGCTTGCAGGACTCTAGACTAATAGCATCCCAATATTGGACCATATGAGAAGAATGAAAAAATGTATCATAAGAAGTGCTCTATTAATTCAACAAATGTATTTAAGTTTTAATTATTTATAACATTTGAGAGTATATTAGTAAGTGTTCTAAAGTGTATTGATAATAGTAATGAAGTCTGAGTAATTTGAGACCTGATTACATCATCTTGCTCTGAGGTCCTGCTTAGAATTGGAAGAGAAAATACTGATATTTGTTTAAATATCAAAATATGATTCAGCATAAAAGTGCTGGTTTGACTAGATTTCCAAAACAGAGTCCTTCAGGTTAAATTTCTGGTCCTGTTGGTGTGTCAATTTGGCTTGACTTTCAGGAGTACTGAGTATGTCTATTTGTCTACATTGTCAGGGTTATTTAGGTTAGTTGGATAGCTTGGACTGTTGGTTTAGTCACGATGTTTGTGGTAAGAGAAGCAGATTGCTCTATAATTTGTAGATTTTAGAACAACCCACAAAAGCTGGAGGCTTGTTCAACTTTTACTGTGTGTACAAACACACAGAAAAATCCAAAGGAGCCAACAAAGGCTCCTTAATCCGCAAAGACGTCTCACTATGCAAATAGTGATAATAGAAGATGCCATCTTATAAGCACATAAGAATCACAGAATGACAATCAATTTTTATAAGGCTGTTGTGTCATCCTCTCTGTTTCCTGAAAGGTTTGTGGGTATGAGGAGGATATGTGTGCCTTGACCAGGCCCGTGAGTTACTATGGCTCACACAGAAGAGACAACCTTGAGATCCACAGTGTCTGATGGATGTCCCCCCTCTCTTTATTAATGGGAGAGGTGTCATGGCCTTGCATGGACCAGTTTGGCACAGCAGAATGAAGATCCATCATACACAGAGTTATGGTTCTGTCACTACAGCTGTAACAGCTGGAAGTTGGGATTTAGCAGAGGACACTGCCATTCAGTGCCCAGCCTGAGTGGCCTGTGAGTCTAAAGGGCTCGTCCTGGCTGAGTGAGGAAATGAGCACAGTAAGCAAAATGTCTCTGCCAAAGAAGCCAAAGCTGGATCCTTGAGGAGGCTTCCTGGCTTCCCACCAAACTTCTGGGGTGGTAAAAGTGGCCGTCATGGCTCTTAGATTGATAGGCAGCTGTGCCCAAGATGGCTTTCTGTGATCATCTTCTGTCACCTACTTTGTGGTGCTCTCCTTAACACTCGCATGGAGAGACCACCAACACGTACTGGCTATATACAGATCAATATGCCATAAAGGATGATCATTAGGAAGATAAAACCTCCCTAGCTCATTGGCAATGATTTTATGATATTTCTGATTAATGATTCCATTTCAGCCATTTCAGTGCTCAGCAGTCTTCATTTGCTAGTGTTGATTATGGGAACCCATGCCTTGCCTGAATCTGAGTAATTTTGACCAACAAATGTGAATTAAAATCAATAGAAATGTCATTAGCATCCCAGTGCCATGAAAGATAATATGACCATTTCTCATGCATTCAGTTTATTAAAATCTGTTAAAGTGTGAAATATGTATGACAAGTAATGATGTTTTAATCTTTTGCCAAGGTAACAATTGAAAGCTGATTGATTCCATTCAGTAATTATAAAATCAAAATGATGGAAGATTGTAATCAAGAAGGATTCTGTCTCATACTTTGTCATGCCTCCATGCAAGATAAAATTCTCATTTATAACTTCTCTTTTATCTGAAAAGAAATCAAACTGCTATTTGCACCAGTTTAAATCTCATGGGTAGTTAGATAACAACACCCTCCCAGCCCTTTTTTTTGGACTTTGATGAGAAAAGGAGCCTGCACCCACAGAGGTGTTGCATCCTTGTGTATGCCGTGGCTCCTTAAATGTTCCTTCTCCACTGTTGGGTGTACACTGTTGGGTGTTGGGTGTTGAGAGGGTGGCTGTGTTGCACTGCTGGGTGCTGGCAGCTGTTTAGGTCTTTGTGACAGCTGAGTCTAGCCCTTCCTCATTCCCCTCCAAAGAAAAAGCAGTAGCAACTTCTAAGTCAAACCATGGGAATGTGCTTAGAGCCTGTTGAGCTCTGTGAGCAATGTCTTGAGATGAGAAGGCAAATAAAACCTCAGCCCATGTTCACTTTCCATACACCTTGTTTTTCCTCCCCAAACAGATGTCACCACATGGACCTTCCCCACGTCACTCTCCATCTACACCTCTGAACATGAGAGGGGAGTGTATCCCATTTAGGCCACCTTCACTGGACCTGAAGTAAGGTGAGAGAGTCTGTGGGCTCTTCATGCCCCTGCCAGAAACGTGCCTTCTAACTGGTCTCTTGATGCCTCACCTGCAGCTGAGGCACCTGCCGCTGAGCACCTGGAGATGCATTCCGGCCAAGAGACTGAACACCCAAAACTATCCATTAGCATTTTCCATGAAGAGATAAGCTCTGCTCTCTGTTGGAGTTTCACTGTAGTAGCTAGGGGTTTGGGAGACCTGGCTTTGTTTCTGGCTCTGTCATTCATCTTCTGCATGGCCTTGGCAAGTCCTTTCTCTTTTCTGTGCCTGCCTTTGCCCACATACTCCTCTTCTGAACTAATGGCGGTACTGTGGCTGTTTGAATCTGTGTTGTGTGAGTAAATAAACAGTAACTGTAGAAAGGTTTGATTTTTTTAAAAAGATGCTGCTTGGCAAGATCTAACGTTAACCGAAGATGGAAAAGGTGTGGTATCTTGAAGTTTTTCCACCTCTACTCTCTGCTTACCTTCAGTGGAAAGTTGATTTTCATCAGCTGAGGAACAGAAACGAGTCCCAGCCTGCTAGCACAACCACAGTGTTAGTTAGGAATAGTCTGAAACACATGCAGGGAGTGAAAATAAACCCCAGCTTATCTGTACACTGACTTTAGACAATAAGAGTAGCTGTGGACCAGACATCTACTGAAAGGTGTCCTGGAGCAGAAGGCAAAGTTTCCCTTCTAAACAGCTTACTTTTGCCATCCAGGTCCTGGAAACACTCAGCTATTTGTAAGCATAGAATTTTCTCTGCAAAACACTGATGCTTTGGGGTAGGCTGAGTACTCTGCATTGAAATCCAGGATACAATGCAGTCAGTGGGTGGCCCCAGACAACTTTGAATGGGCTTTGGAATAGGGCCCAAGCATATCACAAAGAAAGGGAGAAGGAAGCTTTGCTTTAGCCAAATCTCTGAGCATGTGCTTCACCACTGAAATTAGTAAGAATTAAGCATATACTTAAGTATTCTGCTGACACTTACCTTAACCACCGAGTAACAAATACTGTCTTGCAGAGACTCTGCTTAAAAGAGAAAAATGCCTTTTACGTGTCAAAGAGGGACATAACATTTAAAATGGCATTTCAAATTTCTTTTATTTTTTAGTGACATAGCAAAAGCAGTATTTGGCCCTGTGCTGCTTGGAACGAGGACATTTCAAATTATTACCAACTGCAGCTTCTCTCTGCATCATTTTGCATTATGCAGTTTAATGGCTGCCTGCTAGAAAGGCATCTTCTCTGCTTCAGTCATCTAACAGGATTTTTGGCATCCAGCTCATCAGATGGGTTATTTTCTTTAACCATATTCCTGTAGGACTGCATCTTTTAAGCATCCTGCTGCGTTATTTTGGCACAACCTTTATATCTCTTCATCTTATTGTTTCTGGAATTCCTTTTCTCTTTGTATCAAGTGATGTTGCTGTGTGTGCTTTTTCTAACAAATCTTGGTGGAAGATCAGAAAAACAAACAAACAAAAAAGGCTAATGTATCCTAAGGATTGATAATTTCAGGGTCAAAAGAGATTTTAAGTGCTGATCTTCTTGCACCCGCTGATGAATCTTTCCGACCAAGAAGCTGGTGTATCGTATCTAGCTGGCAGCACACAGAACACATTAGGAAAACAAAGAGAATGTGAGATTAAGCCGAAAACAGGCAAGAGAGGCATTTTCTCACTGTTCTGCATGAAGGCAGAAGATGCTTCAAGAGGATACAACCTCGGTTTTCTTGTTGGAACTATGGCCTCTTCCCCCCATCAGATTATTCAAAGGTAAATTTGCTTTTCACTCTCTCAGACAGACCATTTCCCCCTCACTGGTATACTTATTTATTAGTAACATTATTTGTAAAATGCTAACTTCATTGCCTGCACTGTTATCATGTTATCTCTATGCGCTTCTGTGAGAATGTAACAATGTCATGAAGAAAAATGATGTAAAAATGATGTGGGTACATAAAATGGGATTGACAAAATGTAATAAATCACTTCTGGGCTGAAGAACAGAGCTGCATGTGTAATGAAATACTTTGGCATTACATCATTGTTTATGTAACATCTGGCAGAGCCTTGTATTTCGATGCTGCTTTGAATCAGGATCATTTTCTCTCTCTGGGAAAAAAAGGAAAACAAGATATTAGGTTTTGCACATAGAAAACTTGAAAATAAAATGGGAGGAAAAAAAGAAACTCATGAAATATCTGTGTGAGTCTCCCCAGAGAAGTTCTGTTTCACCAGCTTAGTGCAAAAGAACATAATATGAACTACTAAATAGTTCACATTCAGGCAGGATTTTCTTCAGCTGTAAAAGGGAAATACATCTTTAATGGGAAAGTGATGCTTTTGAGATGGCATGATTCCTTTTTTCCAAAAGAGAATTTTTCTAATTTTCTTCATTTACATACCCTGTGGCCACGCTTCTAGCAAAAAAACCAAAACCAGCCAACCAAGAATGGGTGTAAATTATACACACTTGAGTGCTTTCCACAGGGATTTTTTTTTTTTTTTTCAAAGAAGAGCTGAATTACCTTTCTGCCATTGCTGGCTCCTGGTCTGCTCCATGCAACCATGTGGGATCTCGTTCAGTGTTGACTCCATCACCCCTGACCACCAGCAGCAGAGTCTTCTTTTCCCTGTGGTAAATCATCATTGCCCAGACTCACCTGGAGAGTGGGGCAGCAGGTGGGGCAGGGTGAGCTCCTCTGAAAAACTGGGAGATCTGGTTATGTGTTGACCTGACTGAACTCTGTAGGACTTCTGCTATTAATTCCAAGGAGATGTGAGTATTGCCTGCTGCCTCTGACCTGTGAGGTCCCCTGGGATGTCCTCATGGTGGTCGTGGTGCTGCTCACAGTGTCTGCGGGGCTGGATGGTGCCAGTGTTCCCAGACGCAATGATGATCCCCTTCCCCAAACCTTCACTGGGTGGCAGTCACCCAGGATGGGGGAAGGGGTCATTGGCAAGAACTCTCAGTGTCTGAAAATAGGCTTTTTTGCTTTCATTTAAAAATCTCCTATAATTCAAGGAGGAAATAGAACAGGTTGCCAAAGAGAAATCACTGTTTGTTTATCTCCTTATCTGTTAACCAAATATCATGCAGATAAGCCACTCTTACAGTAATTGCTCTTCTCCCAGGGATTTTCATATGGTATATTTATCCAGCAGTATAGGTCTGCCTGATACATAAATAGATCTGGTAGTTATAGTTATTTTACTCCCCCTATTTTCTCTGGGCTGGTTCAGAATGATAGATTTTGATATGTTCTTGAGCAAGGTGCGATTTAGGCATTCACTTTTTCATAGTGGAAGCAGCAAGGGGAAGCAGAACACTCTGGACACAACGCTTACTGCTCCGGAAACCCAGCATGGTATTGCTGTCTGGAGTGCTTCTGCCCTTTCTGAGTAATTGTTAGAGTTACTGAAAAGTTCATTTGCTTTGTTTTTTTTTTTTTAAATTAGTGTTTACTTCTATCGATTTTCGTTTTGGAGGAGAGTGGTGCTGTAGAGCATGAATGTCACTGCAAGCAGGACGGTATAAAATTGGCAAAAGCAAGAGGGAGACAGTGGCCATAAGATCTGGAGTCAGGACGTTTTGCTTCTTTTTCTATTTTTCTTGTAGGCGACCTTGGGAAAAGAAATCACTGGCTGGGCTGAAAGCCGGCTATACACGGGGCCACAATGACTCTTACTACCAGCAGAGGGAGCAAGGGACATTTCAGGATGAAAAACCCTCTCCATGACCTGAGGCTTTTTGGATGAATGTAATTTTCCCTTTTTTTTCCAGAAGTATCATGGCAGTGTACAGTTGTCCCAGGTATTTAGAAGCAGGAGAAGAAACAGATCTACATCCCAGAGGAGTCTCCCTGGCGTTTTTGATCCTGGACACTGCAGGCACGCTCTGCCACACTGGAGTGGTATTGGGCATAAGCAAGAGAAACTTTGAGGATGAGTAAGGGCTAAGCTTATATTGGGGTGAATGCGTGCACCAGAGCATTTGTATGTTGGCAGCTCAGCCACCTCCCTCTCCTGTGATTTAAAATGAATTGCCACGTTTTGAGTGATGGGCCTTTTCGGTGGGGCAGCAGTAGGTGATGTCTGTCTGCAGGGATTTCTGAAAGGTACCAAGCAAGACCGCTAGAGCACTTAGCTGCTGCTTTGTGTTTACAGTTTGTACCCGTGCTCCTTGTACCACAGTTTAGACAGGGTGATAGAAGTCTAAGTTGTCTCCTGCTAATAAGGTTCTACTAGTCCCCTGGAAAGGGTAAAAAATATGAGCTGACAGTGTAAGAATATCTGTGAGTGTCAGGGAGAAGTGGTTCTCAAGGAGAAAATAAGATTTTATTTAATAAAATATTGGCCTAATGGTAAGTCAGATTTCCTTGATCTCTGGCTGTTTCACTGTTGTCACAGAAGCGACTGAGGATGTTTTGTGACTGAGAAGGAAACAGGACCCAAGGGCAGGTTTACAAAGCTTTACTGAAGTTTAGTCACAGTGATGAGACCCTTCCTCCATTAGGGAAATGAAAGGGGGAGAAACCCCCCATTAAAATCTGCAGCAGTTCATGTACAATTTCCAAAAAATGCTCCGCAGACCCATCAATTCCTATAATTACACCAGTCTTCCCCAGTCCTCCCTGCATTCCCACGCACAGAGCTCCTGGTGCTGGGCAGGTGCAGCCCTGGGCTGCCTCGAGGCCTCTGTTTGTGTTCCAAGGGACCTTGCTCTCCTCCAGAGATCAAAACAGGGCCCTGGGTGTTTTTGTCACACAGTCAGTTTGTTGCTTCTGATACATCCTGAGAAAGTGTTCAGGCTGGTGTTTACAGCTCTGGCAGTGACAAAGCAATTGGTGCCTGTCTTCTAGGAGAGCAGTGATTAGCCCTTTCCTCACGCTGTCTTGACTGTGAGGAAACCTTGGTCCTCTCCTGGGCTTGGAGGCTGTAGCCACACAGTGCTTGGACCTCCTGGTTTAAACCAGAAAGGGTTCCTCTGCCAAACCCAATCCATTAACAGTTTGGTGACTGGAAACGCTGGCTCTCAGCTTCAGGGCCGGAGCCCTCTCATTCCTTACCACAGACTGAGCTGTATGCCCGTTTAAGAGAACACTCTCACTGTTCCTGATTCTGCCACAAAGATGACAACCTTCCCGAAGAGGTGGCAGTGGTCACTTCTCAAGGGGAAGATTGCTAGAAGGGGCCACGAACCAATGACAGTGGGGTGAGCTGAGCAGCCAGCTTGCTCCTTTGCTGGCTTGGGGCAAGTCCCTGTCATCACCAAGATCCTGAGGCTTTGCAGCAACGGCATGATGTCCTTGTGGTTGCACTCTGTGCAGAAGGAGATAAAGCATGGGGTTTTCCGTTTCCGCCAGCCTGTGTCCATAATAAACTTTGCAGCCGTGTTGCCTGTTGGGGTTTACATTATTTGCATTTGATTGCATGATGACTTGGCTCAAAATATGGGTAAGCCAAGGCTGAATCCAAGGGGCCTCCCGGCTGGCAACCCAAATAGACACCCTTCTCCAAAGACAGTGTACAGTCTGACATTGCATGAGGTCCTTTGGAGGCACCTACATCTTCTCTGGAGCCATCGCTACCACTGCTACCATCACCACTACTGGCTGTGTCTGCGTAAAGGGCTATGAGTCTGCAAGGGGGCAGAGGGGCAGTACCCAACTGGCCTTGTGCCGTTGCTCAGTGATCAAAGCTCTGAACAGTCTTAATGAGTTTATTCACCACCTAGGAAATGTTTTCATACTGGCCGGGTAGATGAAGGAACAGTGATGGCTGCAGGGAAATAATTTTGTACAGAGATGTGTAACAGTGTCATTTCAGCTTTGTTTCTTTTTGCTTCTTGACAACTATTTAGCATTGCACAGACATACGTATCAATAATTTTCCCTGTCATTTCTACAGCATGAAGCTGCCACAGTATCAAGTAAACACAAAATATTTGAAGAATTTCTGCTGCCTAACGTTGCCCCTTCCTTGCTTCTTGACAGTGCTGGTTGTTCATGGTGAACCTTACTGAAGCTGCTCGCCCAGCACCTGATTTCTCTTCCATTTTTTGTTTACTCAGACCTGCTAATGTTGAGCTGACACACACCGAGTTATTCCTGATTGATACCAGACGAGGTCAGAATCGGAACCATTATCTGGAAACAATAAGCCTGGGATGTATAGTTTGGGTATATTTTTCCTTTGTTCTCTGTTATTTGATGGTTTGCTTCCATCGTTCCTTCCCGCTGACTTCCAACAGAGGTTTCTTGCTTTATAAACAACTGGATTGATTTCCAATATGGACTTTTACTTCCTTGAAAAAAGATCTCCTTGGGGGAAATTGGCAGTTCTCTCTGTATATATTTTCTTATTTGCATTTACTCAGAGGGGTTTGGAACCCAGAGACAAGATTTACGTCAACAAATCCCTCTCCCTCTTATCCAATTTAGTTGTTTTAACATAATACAATCATTTTCTAAATCAAACTGATGGAGCGGTTCCTAAAGGCATTACACCAACTGTATATCTGGAATCATATTCGCCTTCTTTTATTGCATTAGCACCAGGCTTGAACTTTTCAAATTTGTATTGTGCTTTGCAGAAGTTCTCAAGATATTTGAAGCAGTTTATAGATGGAATCTGGTGTGTTTTAAACCAGAGACCGGTGAGTAAATTATAGAACAGAGCTCATGTAGAGGTGAACTTTTAGTTTCATGGAACAGGTAGAAAGCAGAATGAGAAAGTGAGAGGAACACTGCATCAGCTCGGTGTTTTTAGAGATACTGCAAAGTGAGTGCTGTTACAGCTCTGATCCTGAGTGTCTTGCCAGACCCACTAAGAGGTTTGATTTCTTCTCTTTGAAGGAGGTGCTGAGTAAGGGTATGACCTTATTATCAGGCATCCTTCCTAATATCTGCTTATAATATTAAAGAAAGAATTTTCAATGACATTAGTGAGAATTTTGCTCTCATCATGCTTAATTCATAATTATCCAGAGTAGCGGGGAGTTTGGAACAAGCTGGCTTGCTAAAGCAAGGCAGTGACTAACACATTACATTCAGAAAATAAGCCCAAGGACTTGCAGCGGATGTGCAGGGGCAAAAAGAGCTCAGATGGCATGGCCTGGAGCAAGGCACTGAGCTCCCTGAGCCACTGGACAGAGAGGTGCACCAGTGCAGCAACCCGGTGTGGGCAGCTGCTTAGTTTGTATCTGGGGTATGGCATTTTTCTAAGAACAGAGAAATCTGTGGCCTTGCAGCAGTGAATGTTCTGAGGGAAGTGGTTCCCACTGACAGTGCATTAATCCTGGCCCCGCTGATGGCTGCAACACACTGCTCAGAGATGTTAATTGTTATTAAGAGTGTTTAAAACATCCTTTCAGTGTTCACCATTGACTGCCCACATGAGCAATTTTACTTACAGCCCAATCTTTCCTTTACTATCGATTATATTAGGAAAAAGATGAAAAATATGAAACCAGTGTTGCAGAGAGTAGATCAGTTTATTAAAGCTCCCTTACCAAATTGGCTGTTTTAAAATTCAATAGATGAACATAAAAAGCAGGTCCGAGCAAGAAGAAAGCGTTCATGCAGTTCAATCCAAAGGTAGCATCCCTCTGCTTTTTACTGTCAGACTTTTCAGGGAATCCACAAAGCACAAAGTATACTTGACTTCCCGCCAAGTGATCAGGGGTGCATTTTTTCCTTAGATAATTGTGTTTGAAATGCAGCAAGTCACTGTATCTCCTATGTATATTTCCCTGTGCTATATATAATTAATGTGGTATTTCTCTGTGCGTTATCACGTGGCTTTTAGATCAATACCTTCACACATGGTGCTGAGGGTTAATGCAACTTGTAAATATTGGAAGTGCTGTGGCCTTGAGGAATTTCTCCCTCCTCAAAGGCTGTCTGGGAGGGTTGTGCCGTGGCCAGGGACAGAAAATCTGGAGGTACCCACCACAGTGCTCACAGTGGTGGCAGAGCAGAGGGAAAGACCTAGTGGGACGCCCTTCCTGTTGGGTGCTTGTAACTATGGGCCTCTGTGCCTCCTTGTTACTCCACCTCGCTTGGTACAAGTAAAACCTGATGTGCCTGGAGGCTCAGGCCATGACTGAAGCCCTGCTGTGTAAGGCTGAATGTATGCATGGCACAGGGAAGCAGCCCTCGCCCTAGGGATGTGGTGACAACGCCATGAAGTGGCTGGGTGGAAAAGCTGGGATGGCAGGAGGACAAAGGGTTTACTCCAGCCCTCCTTGCTTCTAGGAGCCTGGGCCTTACGCAGCAGGACATCTCTGTACTTGCACCCATTTGCATTTGGGTTGCAAAATGAATAATGGAGGCAAAATCCCAAGGAGGGTTATGATAAAGCTGTGTAGGGAAAGATGGATGATGGCCTTCCTGTGCTGGGACTAGATATCTGCCTGTTTGCAAAGGGAAAGAGCACTGATGACTTTCCAGCCAAAAGCCACTGCCATCCTACACCTTCCTGGCTGTCTGCTCATGCTCAGGCTTATTCCAATCCTAAATGCATTTTAAAAGGTAATAATAATACTGAGCTCACCAAATTGACACGTCAGTACATCTATTGTAGTATGGCTGAAATGCAGAGATTAGAGAGAGCAATATTCATACCCCATGCTGGGTAACAGCATGGGTGGCACAAACAGCGGGACAGATTTGTGACTAGGATTAGGGCTTGATATTCACTGCATACACAGCATGCCCAGGAAATCAGTGTGTGTGTGTACAGGGAATGGCAGCCTGTCCTCTGCCCTGCTCCCAGCCTGCCTTTTTTTGCACACACCAGGCAGCATCCTATGCCTGCTTGCGTTGTAGTGTCACCTCTAACGTCAGGGGGCTTTAATTCAATAGTTAAATCTGCCCTAGGACATCAGCAGCAAACTGTCCTAACTTGATTTCCCTAACCCAGGGACCTCATTCACCATTGTCTTCCCAGCAGATGGATTTTCAGATGTCCTTGCTCCTTTAATGCAGTTATGAAACAACACTATTTTCTATAACCTTATACATCTGCTGACAGGGTAGAAAAGAAAACTAACACAAGCCAAATTTTGTAATTTCTTCTCCAGACAGAAATTAATTTACCAGCAGAGGGCTCTCTTATGATTAAATTTTTTTTTTTTTTTTTTTTTTTTTGCGCCAAGGTTACCGTCAGGTTTAAAAAAAAAAGAAAAAAAGAAAAAAAAAATACAAAAGGCATGCAGCTGTTCCCATCCCAGCAAAGCTAGGCTGCAAGGTGGGCTCTGGCTCTCTCAGTGTGGCGGAGACGTGGGCAGCACCTGGCCGTGGGACTCATGCTGTTTACGTCAGGGATGGTAGAAGGGATAGATGGCAGGATTCTGAAAAACACATGTGGGGTTGTAACCTTTTCAAACCTGGCTTGGGCTCCAACTAGCAGTCTGGGGAGGATTAACAGCACTGCTGGGGAATAAACAGCACAATTCCCAGCACAGGGAAGAAACAGTGACAGAGAGGGGTGGCGACTGCCAGCAGCTCGGCCAGCAGAGCCAAGTGACCCACTGAACAGAAAGGGGTGCTTGTGGGACAGTGGGAGTAGGGATGCCTCTTGTACCCCCTGAGAGGATGCCCCAGCCCCAATGCTTCAAGGGTTGCTCTCCTTCACAGCAGGGATGGCACTGGGGTTGGTCCTCAGTCACCATTGCCTCCAGCCTGTCACCTCACCATCTCTCGTTCCATCTCACAAACCTATAGTGCCTGCAGGTATGTTCACAGGTGTGACCACAGCCAGGCACAAGAGCCCTTTGGTGGAAACCCAACAGCCAGCACCTCCAGCCCTTTGCTAAATATTTGGACAAAATACCTTCACAGCAAATGGTAATAAAAATGCACAGTGAACACTAAATACATTCACAGATTAAGGTTGTTGTGACAAGCTTCTGTTACTGGATTAGCTATATCCCGTTGCTGTTTCCCTGCCAGCATGGTGGGAAGGCTGTCCCCCTTGCCTTTCCCTACTTCTGACTGCTCGTTCTCTTGGTTGCACTGTTGAGATACACTGTCCATAATATATAAAGCATGACAAGTGATTTTGCTGTAATGGTACTGTGTAAGAACCCAGTGAGGCAGCAGCCACTGAGAAGCATGTTGGGGTCCAGCTGTTCTCTTTTCGTAATTTAAACACTTCTATTTGCTAATAATATATATAGTGAAAGAAATCTGTACGCAAATGTGATTCTGGATGATTATAGAGGTAATAACTTCTATGAATATGTATGAATCTGTTTTAAAATAATCTGTATGAGTTCTCCATATGAAGAGGGCATCTGGTTTATGTCTTACAAAAAGCAGTGATTCTTCCAGTGGTAGAAGGTGGGATATTTATTATTTCAAATGGGTACTTATAGACTAGAAATAGAATTAAGGGAAAAAGTACATTTTCCGACTGTTTGCATAGACCATAGTATTCATTCTTTTCATGCTGATGGTATAGATAGGCTTCCAGTTCTGTCCTCTTTATCCTCTTGGTACATGTGAAAGTATATCCTGGGTGGACCCAAACAACATGAATTTATCAAGTAAATTCATACTTCAAGAAAAAAAAAATCCCGGTTTAATATTTTTATTTATGAAATGTGAGAAGCAGTGAAATACATTGGATTTTTTATAACATTATAACTTGCTCTAGTAATCTCAGAGTCTATCTTAAAAACCTTGGTTGTATAAGGCCATATAAAAGCTCTGTCAAGATATGACCAGGCCTAAATGCTCAGAACTTTTGAGAGAGGGAGTAAGTTCTGGGCTGATTACTGGCAGAATGTGGAGAGTGGGAGCTCTGGCAGCTTTCCTTGTCTTCACCACTGGTGTAGGTGAGAGAATCACAATGCTAGTTTATTTCATTCTCCTGACATCCTTTTGAGATACTGGCTCTGTTTTCATAGACAGAGAATGAGTCACCAAACAGATTGAGCAATTTATCTCCACGAAGTTTGTGGCTGGGCTGAACTCATGTCTCTACTATCCCAAAACAGAGCTTGAGCCACTGTGGCTGTCCTGAATATCTACATGGTGTCAAAAACACTGTCATTAAAGGCCTACAACCTATATAATGATCATCACTGTTGTTTGAAAACACTGTTTTTCGATGGACAATATAATCATAACAAAGTCCTATTGCCTTGGTGGCCCTCCATCCCTACGTGGCATATTTTTGCCAATAGGGCGCAGGCCTCACCTGGAGCACTCTGTTCACTCTGTGAAGAGGCACTTCCTTTCTGTGAGGAAAGGGAGCTGAGGGATGACAGGTCCCTACAAACTCATAGCCATCATCTTTACAATGGCACAACAAGATCTTCTTTGTTGGGCAGACTGCATTTCATCTGGAGGATGAAAATTTGCTGTCTTTGAAGTCTTGAGAGGATGCTGTGCTGAGCCCACCCTGGGCTGATGGCTTCTGGCAGAGCGCAGGGGAATTGGTTGGGGTTGGGCATGGTGCGTGGTACAGTCAAGCTAGTGAAGAAAAACGCCAGTATCAGCACTCAGAGTGCATCCTGTGTGTATGTTTGCTGAATAACAAACTGCCTGTTATCACAACATCGGTCATCAGAAAGTGTTTTATGGTCGTTTGTTTGGGTGGTGGACACTGTTGTTACTTACAGAGCCTCAGTAGCTGTAATAAACCTATCCTCTGGGGAGTTTCACAGTCTTTGTTCGTTCTCCAAAACAGAGATCTGTGTGTCTCCTTCTCTCTTAGACCAAACAATACATTCTGTGGAGAGTTTAGGTCTGATTTTTTTTTCACTTAAACCTGAATTTGTAATTTGAATGTAACAAATCCATTATGAGAACAGCGCTTAACAAATATAAATAATAGTTTAAGTAAGTGATAGCAACCCCTGCATATAGTATAAATATGTATGTGTACATATATGCACATATAGATAGTACTTACAGGTAGCATTTAAAAAGGATATTTATTTCTCGTAATGAGCCTTAGCCATAGTTTAAATCTTCCCATTCAGTTAAGCTGAGTTATCTGGCACATCTCTGGGCTGCTGAATCTGAACCTGGCATCCTTAGCTGCCCTGTCCCTAAGTGCCCAGGAGCATGGAGCACCCCAGTACGCTTAAAATGTGTGGCTTGAGTCACAGGGCTGTGCTGACATCAGCTTTTTTTGAATAACTTCTACTCTGGGAAGAAGTGGAACATCAAAGAGTGAGAAAGTGGAACCTCCCCAGCTCTTCCTTACCCAGCAGAGAATGGAGGTACTCTTGGAAGAGTACCTCTTCCAAGTTGGAAGAGAGAGTTGCCTCTCCTGTGGCTACTTAATGCCAAAATGCTATGGTGATTATTGAATAATGTATGACACTAGGTTCTTGGGATTCAGCTGCCAGATCCTCAGCTTGCCTGAACCAGTGAAGCCATACATAAGCTAGGAAGGCATTTTAATTTTATACCAGCCTTGGATCATCCAGGGAATCAAAGAATCAAAATACTATATGAAAAAAAGGGAAGAGACAACGTGTTAGCGTGAATGTACGTTTAAGAATGGTTGAAATTTGTCAGGCTGGGAAGCATCCTAGATCTTGGAGATCACAGAACCATAGAGTTGCAAGGGTTGGAAAGTACCTCCGGAGATCATCTAGTCCAAGCGCTATGCTAAAGCAGGCTCTCTAAAATAGATTGCACAGGAAAGTGTCCAGGCAGGTTTTGAATATCTCGAGAGATGGAGACTCCACAGTCTCCCTGGGCAGCCTGTTCCAGTGCTCTGTTATCCTCATGTTCTTATGGAACTTCCTCTGTTCCAATTTATGCCCATCGCTCCTTTTTCTGTTGCTGGGCACCACTGAAATGATCCTGGCTCCGTCCACTTCACACATGCCCTGTAGAGATTTAGAACCACTGTTAAGATCCTCTCTCAATTGTCTCCAGGCTGAACAATCCCAGGTCTCTCAGCCTTTTACAGAAGGGAGGTGCTCTAGGGCCCCTGTAGCCCTCTGTTGGACCCTCCTGTAGTTCCCCGTCTTTCTTGACTGGGGTGCCAAAATCTGCACACAGTACTCCAGATGTGGCCTCACCAGAGAAGAGTAGAGGGGCAGGATCACCTCCTTCGTCCTGCTGGCCATGCTTCCTTTGATGCAGCCGAGGATATGACTGACTTTCTGGGCTTTAAGGGCACATTGCTGGTCCATGTCCATCTTCCCATCCACCTGTAACCCCAGGTCTTCTCCAGCAGGGCTGTGCTCAATCCTTTCATCTTCCAGCTTGTATTGGTAGTGAGGGTTACCTCAACCCAGGTGCAAAATCCTGCATTTGGATTGGACATCATGAGGTTCACCTGGGCCCACTGCTCAAGCCTGTCTAGGTCCCTTTGGATGGCCTCCCATCCCTTATGCCTGTCAACTGCACCCCACAGCTTGGTGTCATCCACAAACTTGCTGAGGGTGCACTCGACCGCACTGTCAATGTCACTGATGAATATTGAGTATTGGTCCCAGCGTTGACTGCTGTGGGACATCACTTGTCACTGATCTCCATCCAGACACTGAGCCACTGACCACCACTCTCTGGGCTCAGTCCTGCAGCCAGTTCTGTCCATTGAACAGCCCACCCATCTCTTTCCAATCTGGAGAGAAGGATGTTGTGGGGCACCATGTCAAAAGCCTTACTGAAGTTGAGATAGGTGACATCAGTGGCCCTTCCCTTGTCCATTGATGCAGTGACACCATCATAGTAGGTCACTAAGTTGGTCAAGCAGGATTTGCCCTTGTTGAAGCCATCCTAGTTCTCCTCTATTACTTCCCCATCTTCCATGTGCCTTAGCATAGCTTCCAAGAGAATCTGGTCCATGATCCTGGCACAGAGGTATGACTAACAGGTCAGTAGTTCCCGGGGTCATCCTTTTTACCTTTCTTAAAAATGGGTATGATGTTGCCTTTTTTCCACTCACCAGGGACTTCACCTTATTGCCATGACTTTTCAACTATTACTGAGAATGTCACACACATTCAGCAGCAGGTCTCACTTTTCCTTGTCTTCCTTTTGTTATTGACATACTTAAAGAAGCCTTTCTTGTTGTCTTTCACCTCTGTCACCATATTTAATTCCAAGGGCCTTAGCCTTCCTTGTCACATCTCCACATGCCCTGGCAATAGTCCTATATTCTTTGCAAAGGCTAGACTTCTTTTCCATGCTCTGTAGACTTCCTTCTTCCATCTGAGTTTTTCCATGAGCTCCTTAATCATTCATGCAGGTCTCCTGCCACCTTTTCCTGATTTCCTATTCTTAGAGATGCACTGATCTTGAGCCTGGATGAAGTGGTTCTTGAATGTCAACCAACTCCCTTAGGCCCCCTTACCTTCCAGTGAGATGACAATGCTAACACATGATCCACTAAAACAAAGTTTACGATCAGTACATCAGTACATAGAAGCAGACAGATATGACATCTTTGAATGAATGGAACGTAGAAATCAGCCTAACATCCCTCAAGTACGTCTACTCTATCTTCTGCAGTGGTTTTAAAAGTGACTCTATGCTTTTGTAGGTGCTGCTACCAACAAGGGAGAAATAACACGCCCATCCAAGAGATACCTGCCTTAACCAAACTGATGAAGACCAAGACAAAATATTTATAGAGAGGTCACTGGGTAGAGGTTAATCCTAGTCAGAATGACTCCATAGATCTCTCCCTGGTTGCTGTTCTTTTTTGACAGCCTTTTGGGAAACAGGATGGGTGCACTGGATGTTTCATCCATCTTATATGGTTTTTTGTTGTGACATTTGCAATGTCTTAAAGGAAAAGCCTGATCATTATTCAAAATTCAGTTATTGGAAGCAGTTTTTAAAAAGAAAAGGAAAAAGAATGTTGTATTTGTAAGACCAATCGTCAATCAGACAAAGACAGAACAAAACTCAGCAACTTCGTAAAGCAAGAGGTGATAAAGATCCCAGATAAAGTCACTCTTCTCAGTGGGAGGCAAGTCTGATGAACTGAAAAGGAAAGTCCTTCTCATTGATTTCAGTGGAAAAAATAATTGATTTTGAACTCTTTGAATAAGTTGCAATCTGTATTTAATTTCTTATCCAATGAATAGAATGTCATTTTGTTTTTCTTGTAGCTCCCATTAGCTTTAATGTCAGTTGTTTGATTCCGTTGCATCGGGCTCCAAATTTACCCCTGATGTCAGTGTGCTTAGGACTGAAACAAAAATCAGCCTTCCTTCTCTCAGTTGCTTAGAGGATCATGACATAATACTACATTTATTAATTCAAAATATCTCTTGTCCATACATGCACAAATGGAGCTGACTCTTCAGAGGAAAGACAAAGAAAGTTTAAAGACTGTAATTTAACTTTTAGACATTAATGCAGCCTATTAACTGTAAATATTCTTACAGTTCTAGCAAATGTACATGTTTTTGCCCTTGGACTTCCTGAACAGGGAGATTCAGCATTTCAGGCTGTCAAGATCACAGATCCAAATGCCTGACCTTCTCGAAGAGCCAAATTACCTTTTGAATGATGTACTTACAATGTTGGATTTGTCATCATTAGTTCAAATGTCGATGGAGGGACCACACCCCAGTAGTCACTGTGGATGTCCAGTGGAGTCATGGTGAAGTGTCGTCATAGGGATCAATTTGGATAACATGCCATTAGTCCCATATTGGAGCAAACATCTGAAGAGAAAGGAAAGGTGCTTGAGTTTGTGCGTGTTGCAGTATGAAGGATGTGATCTGATCCTGCAAAGCCTCCTGAAGTAAAAATCTCACTCACTGCTGTCCACTCTGTGTGAATGTGTACAAGCAGTCTGTAAAAATCTCAGTCTTCCTCAGCTGTCAGATTGACTTGTTTAGCCAAAGATTACTACGAGGAGAAAACAGTTTTGATAATTAAACTCTAATGATTTACACTGTCAGCCAGGGACATAACACTTTCAAACACAAACACAAACAAGAACATCAGAATGCTCATCTAGAACAACATCTTTAGGGAGAAATAATAAGTCTTCCTGAGTCAGAGCTCTTGATAGTTGTACACGTTAAAAAGGCAGTGAAAGTAGACATGAACCTTCTTGAAAGACCTTTAAAAAGTCCAGAAATACTAAGCAGGCTATCATGTGAATGAGGAACAGGACTCATTTGCTTTCATTTTCAGCTGTTGTTCTGAGAAAAAGTATAACAGCAATCACAGCTGTGTTTTATGGAAATGCTAGACATGAGGACAGGAGACATGGCCTTCTTACATAGGGCAGAATTCTTCCCCCTTGCTCATAGCTTCACAATGATACAAGCCTAAGGGAAATGGGAAGAGTGGCTGGGTATATCTATCTTAAAATGATGCTACACTATTTTTAAGTGTCTCTCATTTTTAAGAAAATAATTGATCCAAATACATATGCCTCCCAAGAGAATGTTACTCTTTGTCTTGCTATGAGCAGAGTAGAGAATCAGAAGAAAGCATTTTTTTCCTGAGGTGTTATTTTGCTGTTACTTTCTTCTATCTTGGGTGGATCTATTGATACAAGAAGAGGACAAGCAAACATGTTGCTTTATGTCAGTGTACAATATGGAGTTAATGTATTTAGGGGAATTTAGTCTGTGCCCTGATCAAGCTGCAAGAACAATCCGAATGTGGGTCTTCATGTCTGATCATGTGCAGTCAAAATAATGTTCTTTTCTTCACTGTGTTTTTCTGTTTCTTGTTTCTCATGATGCAGATTTGCTCTATTTAGGTCAAATTCTGACTTCTTTGGTCACAGAAAGAGATTTTGCACTGGCCAGAATACTTAGAGCACCGTAGGAGCTCAGCATTACCTGGGGAAATAAGTAATGAACCAAACCCAGAGAGAATCTTTGGACAAAAGGATGCAAGGTTCAAGCAACCTGAGGTTGCTTTTGACAGACTACTGATTTTACTGGAGGATCTTTCAGTCTGCCTAGAACACTGTGGCCTTCCAGCATTGTTTGTCTTTCAAAACAAGCCTAAAACCTTCCTCCAAAACTAGGGCATTTTGGACCTATCCTTCACTGTAAGAAGATGAACTCAGGGTAATCCTATTTTCCACAACAAAAGCACCTTTCTGACTTGGAGATTTCCTCAGGGTCATGACACGGAGTTAGTTCTGTTGCAAACATACACCATGCTCCATGGGCTCTATGTAACAGGCTACACAAGGGAGACTTTACCATAAATTTCTAATGCACAGTTAAGATCTTGTGTGAAGCTTTTTGTACTGTTGACTTACGACTGTTGCTTTGATGACAAGTGAATGAATGCTAGTAAACCATAGTTTTAGTCCTTAATGGCAGAAAAGGAGAAAGCTGTAGAAAAGAACATTGCCAGACTGACATATGCTGTTTCTTGAAGTCTAACCTGTTTTCTGTCTTATTCCATGTATTCATAAGATATTTCCTTTTTATGACACATACATTATCACAGTATCTCAACACTTCAGCATTTGAGCTGTGTTTATCCTCACAACCTGCCATGAAAAGGGAAGCATCTTTATCCTTACATTTTCTAAAGAATGAAGAATTGCCAGGAAGGTATTAGGTGATTTGCTGAAGATCACAGAGCTATTGCAGGCCAGGAAATCTTAAATCTGAAATTCATATGCTAACAATTATACCATCTTTCCTGCAAGACTTTGTAAAGAGACACTTAGGGACAGTGACTGTCCCACTGAGGGACAGTCTTACCAACAGACTGATAACATGTGAATGCATTCACCTTATTGGCCTGATGTGACCTGGCAGAGCACTTGGGCAGTGCTGCCAGCTGGAAGTGTGTGAACACTTTTGTCTTTGGGAACTCTGCTTTTAAACAGAGCTATTCTATGGAAGGAAGTCTACATTTTCAGCATGCATTTTCTCATGAGGAAATGTGGTTGGAAGCAGCAAGCTTCCAACAAGAGCTTTGGTGCATTTTGACTGGAGCCTTTGCAGACAGATGATACACATTTTCTGTGCATTGCATCATATTTTCTGGCAGCTCTTCCACCATCTCCTTGAACAAAAATGAGATTGTTCACTCCTGTCTTGCCAGGAAACAGCAGAAGTGGTCACTGATTCGAGTGGTTGCAATTATCTGTTGACCAGAGCTGGCTTCAGGAAATGTAGCTTACCAAAATTTTCTGGGACACCCCTTGGATGAGAGGACAAGTTTGCCTGCAAGGCTCAGCTACCAAGATGTGATGCACGTGAATGATGCATGTGGCAGCATGGCCCACTCCATCCCTCTGGGGTGGCCCTGAGCACATGCCCGTTGCTCAACAGCAGCCAAACCAACAGATCTTCCTTCTCCCATTTCTTACCTTTGCTTTCTGCTACATATGCAGCGTGGGGGGAAGTTTTTCATAATCTCTACCTTACTAGACAGAAATATCCCTCACTTCATTGTCACCTCTTACTCATGTCGTGGCTTTTTGGCAGTGTATACATTTGTGAACAGCTGTTTTCAAGGATGAACTATAGGAAGAGTAAAATGTCATCAAAAAATCTCTGATGAACACCATGAGATCTCTCTGAGAACTGCAGCCACTGTCACTGAACCAGCCTGATGTTAGTTTCACAAAAACAAAACAAAACAAAAAAGACAGTTTTATACATATATTTTTTATTCCTCTCTTTTTTAATGTTTTACAAAAAATATTAAAATTTTACGTTTTGTTACTTACGTATTAATGATACTGTATATTTTACGAAGGCTGCTCGAAAAGTAATGCCTCCTGTTTTATTATGTTAGACCATGATATCTAAGGTAGATGTTGGTGGCATGGCAATAGAGGTTGAACTTCTCATCAATATTCCATTATTTTGTTGCTGTGTGACAGATGGCAGCAGAGGGGCAGTCTGAAAAAATGATGTCTGACACAGAAGTGCATATGAAGCAAAGGTGCATCACTGAATTCCTCCCTGCGGTAAAAATTGCACCCAATGGCATTGACAGATGTTTGCTGAATGTCAGTGGTGACCAAACAGTGGATTTGAGCACAGTGAGGGAGTGGGTAGTGTGTTTCAGCAGTGGAGACAGTGGGTCAACTCTACTGGTGAAGATTTTATGAGTGTGGAAAGCAGGCTCTTGTTCATTGCTGTCAAAAATGCATGTTGAAAAGCAGTGTTGTATAGTTGTTATATATTTGCTCTATTACACAGTGTTATTGTGCTCTTTGTAGCAGTTTTAGTTTCCATGGAAATAAATAGGAGGCATTACTTTCAGAGCAACCATGTATATGCTGCCCAAGACAATTCCTATTCACTCAGTAGGACACAGGAAAGCCAAAAATTGGACACTTATGCACTGGAGCTTAGAAATAAATGCTCATATAGAAAATTCACAAAAAACATTCACTGCTGGCAACATCCAGTTGCAAAGTTAATTGCTTTAAATATTCTACCACCTAGATTTGAGAGTAGATTAATAAGCATGCAGGAAGTGCCTGCCCACCTGTTATACATCAATCAGGAAGACCCTCCAGTAGCCCTCCTGATGAGAAGAGCTGGAAATGAGAAGGGAATCCCTTTCCAGAGATGAATGAAGGTGACATCTGGAGATGCAGATGGAAGCAGGGAGCTTCTCCCTCTTGTTCAGCTCCTGCTCTGTCCTCTCACTGAGGTGTGTTTGGCTGTGTCAGTGACACGTAACATTAAGTGCCACTTAATATTTCCCCCTACCCTAGTTGGTGTTGCATGTGGTCTTTGTGGAAGTCTCTGGGCAAAGAGAAATGTCTCAGAGAACTTGTTTGCTCTTACACTCCTTCTGGGCTTGTAAGGAGAACAGAGCTTCTGTCTCATGGAGAAGGCACCTGTGGAGTGACATACTCAGGCACCCAACATAGCAGAGCTGCAGTGCTGTGAAACCTGCAGCCAAGAACTGCCCTCTTGCTCCAACACTTCTGTGCCTTCAGCTGGGTGAGAGGACCCACGGGTTCTCAAACAAGGTGTGCAGACAAAGACCCTGCCCTGTGCTTAGGGGAAGTTGGGGTTTCCGATGGGGGCAGGAGCATTGGAGTGCACACTGTGGCTCCCTGTACAAATCACCATGGCAGGCTTGCTGCTCCACAGGCTGCTCTGGGGGGCACGAAGAGGCTTGGGGACCGGCAACCATGCTGGAGTGTGTGCAGAATGGCACCCCAAAGACTGCCTCAGGAATGAGGCTTATCAATCATGCTGTGATGGATTTTCCCATCTGCATAAAGAAAAGAGTGATATTTATTCTCTTTTACTGGTGCCTTTAACTTTTAAATAGAACAGAGCAAAATTTGGTTTTATATAGCTCCTCTTGCACTTCCCTCTTCTAGAGCACTTTTAAAAAGCAGTTAAGTTAGGATATAGTGCTGGAAATGCAGTGACTGTAGGCAAATGTGGCAGTCTGAACAACACCATATATCATTTCACCCACCTCCGCTGGGTTTGATGTGCGTGCTGATTGATCTTTTTTAATAGCTACTCCGTACCTGCCCTTGATTCTGACCGACTAAATCTGAGCTATTAAATCTGTGCCTCGGTACTTTTTTTCAACACCTTTTTAAAAAGGAATGTAGATTAAGGTAGTTTTATAGAATATGCACTTCTTTTCCTAAGAAGTGGTGTTCAAAGCTTCAGAGGGCCCATAAGAAGCATTGACTCAGCAACCTAACTTTTCTGAACCTCATCTGTTAGCAGTGCTTTTCTGGGAAGGCAGGCCGGATGTGTTGTCCTCTTTTTTTTTTTTTTTTTTTTTTGCAGAAACAATGCTGCTCTCAGTGACAGAAAAGCCATTAGGCTCAACATCCCTGTCACAGAGTGTCTGCTGTTGCCTCTCCTTCCTTCTGCTGCTGGGAAGTGGGCACTGACAGCAGGGAAGCACTGGGGAGCTCTCTATTACCCCAGCTGCCTCCCCAGCACAAGCACCCTTTTGCCTAGCATTTTAACATCTTTAGTGCTTCCAATTAGCAGGTGTTACCTTCTCTTTAAACATGAACTGAAGCTGCAGTAGCAGAATAAAGCTTTGTGATGTTGTTCATGTAGGGATACTGGTGTGTGAGAGCATTTGTAGCCACACACTGCTAAATGTGCCACGACATACTGCGTTGTGGTTCTTGTGATCATTCATTTCTAGTATACCCATCCTTGCTTTTACTGTGAAATCGTAAAATGTTATTCCTGTACCTCAGAACCTTCCCATTAGCCTTCATTAATGGTTGTTTCTGTCACTTTCAAGCAAGTTCTGTAAAAATTATACATATATAATTGACGAAATCCTTTTCTTATTTCCTCTCAGGCAACATCACTGAAGTCAAGTGAGAACAGGACACTGCTGAAGTGTGAGTAAGATCCCTGTTTGACTCAAAGGCTACAGTGCACTAAGAGCTTTCCTGTCCCATTGTAGATCGTAACAAATATTTTTACTAGAAGATATCAAGAGCTCATTAAACCATCAAGAGCATATGTAACAGCCACAGCTGAAATAAAAAATTATTAGGGCTTTTTTTGGAACAGCAACAACAAAAAAATTAGAGCTGCTATAGAATGGGAAGCCTGCTGTATTCTCGTACAGATCACTAATGGTTAAATTCTCTCTGTTCAACTCTCATAAATCAGTGTAGCCGCACTGACTTTAATAGAGTTATGCTGAAATTACAGTGGTGTAGTCAGCTCATTTTGGCCCTACAAACTTGGCATTTGTCATTGTAGATCTGATCCAAACCTCACAGAACCCCCTGGGAATCTTTGTATTCAGATAATGGGATTTGAATCGGACTGTATATGTTTAACATGAATCATAATTAGCTCAATTTGGTGCTTGTATGGCTCATAATATGCAAGAGAACCACATAAGCCAACTGGAGCTTTGGTCTAGTTGCTTAAGAATGGAAGTGAAACTATGAAGTCTTTTACTTAATCCACCTAATTGCAACCAGACAGTAGCTACTTTAAGTAACTACCAAGCCAGAACCAGCTTGGAGCACTCATCGAATATGATGGTCTCAGTCTCCAGGTGCCAGGTCTCAAGAGAAGTGAATTTCCTCTCCTGCTACTTTTAATTCCTGGCTGTTTACAACACTTATCTTGATGTTGTTAACTACATTTTATATTCTGTATGCAGTATCTTGCCTAACACATTTACTTAGTTCATTATACTCCATGCTGTTAGTGGACAGAGACTGCAGAAGTCATGAAGCCAGATTCTGAATTTATTTGCTCCTTGTTGCCCCAGTAGAATTTGATGAACCTTAATGAAATTATTCTTGGTTTATAGCAAAGCAGGATAAATACAAGGCAGAGATCTGCTCAGATTCTATTGACCTGCTAAAATGACATTGCTCATTGAGGATGAGGGGGAGTTGTGATGGATGAATATATACATATAAGTATATTCAGATCATGATTTTTTTTAAATGACCAATTACGTTCAAAGGGGCAAATTTTATTCTCTCCAGATTTCTGGAGATGTTCTACTGGTGTCAATGGTAGCAAAATTCAGCCTCATTTATTCCACACCATGAAGTGAAATAACGAAGAACCAATGCATGTGTCCCTTTCCCAAAATCTTGCTGGAGAAAATGCCTATCACGTTCCATACTGGTGCAAGAAAAGCAAAACAGCTGACTGCTGATTTGTACAAAGAGAAGAAGCTTTTCTCCTAGTCTTTATCTTGGAAACAAGTAGATATAGGGAAAGGATGCTATTGTATCAATATCATATAAAGGGTAATGAAATTGGAAATAGATTCATGATTTATTGTCCCTCCAGCAGCACACAAGTATATGGGAAAATTGCCTTTCAGTATATACAGTAGGTGCTTACATAGCATGACTAAAGAAAGACCCTGTGAATATGAAAGGTCCCAGATGAATGAGGCCTGAAATGGAAAACCTCTATTGCTACAGCAGACGAGATTGTGTGGCTTTCATGTGCGCTGCCAATAATTTGCCAACATTTACATTTGATCTTTGGCTAACAGAAACACTGATTTAGAGGGCTGTAAAGGCCACTTTCTGCAACTGCCACCTAACCCGGAAGAAAATCATTATGCTGCAATGGTCCCTTTTTCTAGGTGTCAAGCGGGAAAGCTATTATCTTGGGAATGCAGAGAAGTTGTGGTGTAAATCCCCTGTGAGGTTCCACATCGCTTCTTACACCTGAGAAGATATACAGCTCCTCTTTCAGGCACAGGAGTAAGGTTCCACTACAATGAAGAGGAGGGTGCTCTAAATAAGTTCAGAAATGCAAGCCTGCAGGTTAATGGGGCAGAGCTGGACTCTTTAATGTGGCCGTGTCAGGGAGAGGACAGTCTCATTTCTGTCCTCACCATACCTCATCATCCTCCCACTGCTGTTGGTACCCTAGCCCACGGTGTGGTCTGTGCTGGCCCAAAGCTAGGCCCCCTCTTTCCAGTGAACAACTCCAGATTTGGCTTATCCTTCTCCAGCTTTTTTTCCCCTTTTCTTTAGTGGAGTGGCAGCTGGAGTCACAATAACTTGGTGCCTGTGATTCAAATCAAAAATGCAACTGAAATTGCAAAAAGCTACACAAGACTGTTTTTAGCTCAACGTGGGACACCACCAGCCTGTTGAAGCTGTGATGTCTCTGCCTGTATGGGTGGCAGAAGTCAGGCTATTGGGTACCAAGCACATGTCTGTTTGAGGCCCCAGCTTGCAGCCAGGTGTGCGGTGTGATGTCTTTGCCACATTAATATTCCTTGAGCAGGCCCTGGGACTGTATCTCTTTCTTAGATCTCTCCAGTTAATGAAATGGCCAAATACAATTGTCTGGCAATAGAATTGCACTTCAGCAATACAAACAAAAAGACCCTAATTTACGTTTGTGCCAATACCATTAATGCAAATTGGTTATTAGCTATTTATGCTAAAAGCTGTAATACAAAGCATAAAGGTAGTTTTATTAACTACATTTTGCCCTGTGAAATCCATGCTAGAAGGCATACTTTGCAATCACTGATTTTCTTTTCTCAGGCAATATGGCATTTGCTCTACCTAATTAACATATTTATAAACAAATTACTACCCCCTTTTCTGCACTTTGCATTTTATAACACATCACTGCTATGAAGTTAATAGGACAGCCATGTGCAATGCTTTTGTAATTCAATTGCAATGTTGGATTGTTCTTTATTCTATCATTCTCATGTATATGTAGAAAGGGGTAATTAAAGAAAAAATGGCATTTACAAACAATTATAATGCACGAATAACAAGGAGGTAAATGAGTTTCAATCACTGCTTTTTAATAGGGATGTAGGGAGGGTTGGGATAGCAGAAAAACAGAGCAGCACCTGTTCCCCGCCCTTCTATTTTCAATCTCTTCCTGAGTCCAGGGGAAGATTTTTTTGAGGTGTGTGGGCCAGGCTGTCCTTCATGTGGAACTGTGGTGCCCATGTTGGTGGAAGGAAGAGAGAACTGGCAGTTGCCTTCATGTGGCCTCCTTGACCCCTAGCACAGCTATTTCAGGGTCATCCTGCATTGACAGGTCCCAGCCTCACAGCTGCTTGCCCAGGTGCCACATTCCTGACCCACCAGACAGGAATGCAGACAGCAATACAAAGGGATGGGGAGAGATCAGGCTGCTGGTAGGCAGAGAGAGGAAGTAGGAATGGCATGCTGTTTGGAAAGAGGTCCTGAGATCGTTTCTGTCCATGACCAACCCCCTGTGACTGAACCTCACTGGGAAAGGCAGGAACAAGAGAGGTGAGGTGAAGGAAGCTTTTTTGTCTTTTACCCAGAAATGCATGGAACTTTTTAATTAAAATGAAATTGTAGTAGCCCTAAGAGCAACTGTGAATTTGGAGGTCATTTGTGCTACTTCTTACTTCTGAAAGGAACACATTCTGAAAGATGAAAATAACTTCAGTTTAATGAATTCACATATTCCAGTGGAATTTCAATCTTTTGCTTTGGTATTAAAAGTTAGCGTTAAATTGTATCCTTAAATTATAGTGTCATCTAACCCAGTTATGTCTGATCTCTTACAGGCTGATATTAGTTATTTTAAGGCAAATTAGCTGTTTTGGAAAAGACAGAGGTAAATACATTTTCTGTGCAAAGAGATGTATACAGTTGTGACTAACAGCTATCCACTACCTTCTGTGCATAGGAACACTTTTAACCCTGAGAACATTGAGTCCTCCATGGTACCAGATGCCAGATTGCATAGGAGGATGTGAGCACATGTATCCCATGACAAAAAAAATGGGCCAGGGCTCCAGTTGGTCTCTCAAGAAAGAGCGCTAGATTATTTTGTATTGTGGGTCTATGTTAGAGGTTGTTTGCACACAGCATCCCTGCAGTAGGTTGTTCTTGAAGGGTTGTTTTTGGTAGCCTTGCAGGGAGTGCCACACTGCTCTCCCATCAGCTGGTTGGGAATCATAACACTGGTGGCTCTGGCTGCAGGGCAGAGCATGAAAAACAAGTTAATAATTGACCTATGCCCCTTGTTTTCATTCTTAGGTCTACAGATAACATCTGTTAAAAAAAAAAAAAAAAAAAAACAACCCAAGAACTTCTTATAATAAATAGAATGTCTTTTACATCTTATGTGAAAAACAACAACAGAAATAACAGGTCAAGGAATGGGTGATTTACAGTCTGTTTTTAACAAGCATTCTTTAAAGAAGGAGAGATCAGATACTGCTAGGGGAGATCATGCAGCATTCAGAAAACTTTGTGAATCATCCATGATAGGCTGAGGCTGCCATTCTTTGTATGACTTTCCAAGTTCACGAAAAGGTTACATGGCTACCGAGATGAAAAGCAGTCTCATCTGTTTTTTTCTACCACAGCCTTTTTCCATTACTAAAAATGAGGATTGTGATGAATCATGTCTTCAGCTGAACATCAAACACAAGTCTGTAGTCTTCAGTGAGCATTAAATATAGATGTGAATATAAATAGAGAAGAGGAGGTTATTATGTAGGAAGGAGGAGGATAATAGCAAGGCAGAAGTTAGCTATTTAACATATGCTTTCTTCCCCCTTTGGTATCATGTGTGCTTTTATCTTGGGAGAAGAAGGCAATGGGTTAGCATGACCCTGTCGTAGGCTACAGACTCTCATCAGAAAATTGGTGATGAATTGTCTCTATAATCTTCGAAGCAATTGCGACTCTGCTACTATCTGCAAATATCTGGACAGATATTTCACCCGGCTTTGTATTCACACAGCTTTCTTCAGCAGTATTTCGTTCTGTTACCAGAGCACAATGGCGTGGAGGAACCTCTGACTTCAAACCTGCCTCTTTCATTAAAGGCACTAGTTGCAGAGAACCTGCAGTCCAACCTGACATTCCCTTCAGAGCTGGACAGCTGCCCTGAAGCACCCTTCACTGCAGGGGCCTGCTCTTGCTCCCAGTGCTCTGCAGGTGCCTGCAGGCAGCACTCTGCTCTCTGTCATTTGACCCAGGCCGCAAGCAGGTCCTGTTTTCTGGTGTTGATTTGTTCAGGTTCAACTGTTCAACATGCTGCCACCTCAGTCTTCAATGCTGCAGTATTTGGCTTGTCTGGCTGCATCTTCTTTGGAGTCTGTGACTCCAGTGCTCAGCCCTTGTTATGGGGCCAAATTTCAGGCCTACCTCTATATCTGTGTTCAGTGTCTCTGGCCTCTGTGTGTTCTGGATACAAATGCTAGGGCTAGGCCTTCGCTGCCTCAGTCATCTGCCTTTTTTGCACACAGAATCATAGAATCATAGAATGGCCTGGGTTGAAAAAGATCACAATGATCATCTAGTTTCAACCCCCCTGCTATGTGCAGGTCGTCAACCACCAGACCAGGCTGCCCAGAGCCACATCCAGCCTGGCCTTGAATGCCTCCAGGGATGGGGCATCCACAACCTCCTTGGGCAACCTGTTCCAGTGTGTCACTACCCTCTGTGTGAAAAACCTCCTAATATCTAACCTAAACCTCCCCACCGAAGCCATCACTCCATCATAGAAGGCCACCAGATTGGTCAGGCACCATCTGCCCTTGGTGAAGCCATGCTGGCTGTCTCGAATCACCTCTTTATCTCCTATGTGCCTTAACATAGCTTCTAGGAGGATCTGCTCCATGATCTTCCCAGGCACAGAGGTAAGCCTCACCAACCTGTAGCTCCCCGGGTCTTCCTTTCTCCCTTTCTTAAAAATGGGAGTAATGTTTCCCCTTTTCCAGTTGTCGGGAACTCCCCCAGACAGCCATGATTTTTCAAATATGATGGAGAGCGGCTCGGCAACCACATCAGCCATCTCTCTCAGAACCCTAGGATGGATATCATCCAACCCCATGGACTTACACACCTTCAATTTCATGAGGAGGACTTGGACTTGTTCCACTGTTACAGTGGGACAGAAACCACTCCCCACACCCTCACCTGGAGGCTCATGGTCCTGGCAGACACAGGAAGCCTGACCACCTGCGAAGACTGAGGCAAAGCACTCACTGAGTACCTCAACTTTTTCCATGTATGAAGAAGCCAGCTCCCCATTACCTTTCATCAGAGGGGGAACACTCTCCTTGTCCCGTCTCCTCCTGCCTACGTACCTGTAGAGCCCCTTCTTGTTATCTTTCACATCCCTCGCCAACTTCAGCTCCATCTGCGCCTTGGCTTTCCTAATCCTATCTCTACACACACGGACAACAGCCCTGTATTCCTCCCAGCCTACACAACCCTGCTTCCACATTCTGTACACTTCCTTCTTTTCTCTCAGTTTAAGCTGGAGGTCCTTGCACAGCCACGATGGTTGCCTGCCTCCCCTGCTCAACTTCTTCTGCTGGGGGATGGAGAGCCATTGCACTCTCACCACATCCTGGTGAAAGCAATGGGCTGTAAATACCCCCTTGGGGTTTGGGTCAGCTCCACCACTGCTCTCAGCATCACTTGCAGTTGTTGCAGCAGCTGACTACACTGACTCCTCAGTGCTTCCACAAAGCCTCCGCTATGGAGGACTCCAGACCGGCACAACATTCAGACTGTGGAGGAAACCTTATCACAGGCTGAAAATGGGGCCATGCTCCTCCATATTTGGTTTGAGGACAGAATCTATGAGGTAAGTTAAAGAAGGTATATGAAGACCTGTATTTCTGCCACGCTGAGGTCAGACCTACAAGCAGCTAGCTTCCACCTGGTACAGAGGTGCTTCTCACTCATTATTCTAAGAGTCTGATGGGTTTTATTGTATTTCAAATCTGTAATGAATTGCTGCTATCACTGTAATAGCACATTTGAGTCATTATTCTCTTCTTCTAATGAAAAAATACAAAATGTCCTTGTTTATTTTGTTTATTAAATCATTCTTACTAGTCTGCTCACTTTTCAGATTACCAAACTATAGCAGGGTTGTGAGATTAAGTTGGAAGGGAATACAGAATCCAGGCCAAATATTCTGCCAGGTATTACCAGCACCATCTAAAGGTGTGAAGCCACTTGCACTGGGGATCCAAGCTATCTGGTACCTGTGTGAACTCAGAATATCACAAAGGGAGAGCCATAGGAACTACATAGAGACTAGGAAAAGGGAACATTTCAGCATATAGCAAGAAGGTTTCTAGTAGATAGAGGTACAGCATGGTCCTTTCAAGTGTTTCAACTCCTTTCAAGTGAGACATGTTGAAGTAAAGTCTCAGCATTCTGGGAAACTTATCTGAAATAGACTTTCTGTTCCAAATCTGACTTCAAAGCGATGTGCGCAAATACTAACATGGTATGACTTTCATATCGTATGGTCTTTCTATTTAATGTGATGATCTGCAAGTCTGGAAAGACCCGCAGGAGTTCATCAAGTTTGTGTCCCTCCCCTGGGATGAGATAGGTTATGTCTGTTACCTCCATATGGGGCTCTCTGCCTCTAGGACTTTCCTATCCTTGCTCCTGGAGAGCTTCTCATGATGTGTATTTTGTGTCCAGCTAGCTTGCTGCAGTACGCCCACTCTGTCTGGTCTGTTCCACCATAGACATGGGGACAGCTAGTTTTTTCTCTTTGCTATAATCTTTTATCTGTTTGAAGCTGAATTACTCACAAATGCAGTCCTGGTCAGTGTTTTGGAGATAACATTCTGCACAAGTTTGATGCTTCAAGACTTTCAGAAATGCAATGGAAAGCAACATCTGTCTAAACTCTTCCAGACACTGCTAGTAAACTTCCTATTCTGTGCCCTGAGCTGTCTGATACCACATGCTTTTAAATGTCAAACATGGAAAGCCCCATTGGCACAAAGATCATCTTTTCCTTGGGTGGAGGAGAATGACCGACTCTGAATCTGCCTGGGATGCTGTAAGGATCCTAAGTGTGTCTCTGCTCAGTATAGCTGCCCAGTGGGCAGTGCACACAAGCCTGCAATTTTCCTCTAATCCAGTGTCTGAACACGACTGCTAATCATGACCAAAATTGCTATTTATGTTCTAATTATCACTCTGTGTTGGGCTTTACTGTTACTGTTGATCAGCTGTCAGCATTTCAGATTTCAGTTTGCCCAGGAATTATAATGCAGAATTTTCTCGTGTTGTCTTCTCCTGCATGTGGTGTAAGGCACAATAATGTGGCCCACACCCAGGAGAAATCAGCACTGCTAAGAAGAGTGCACTGAAAGCTCTGCCAGCCCACCTCGTGTGCAGTGACAACCACCAGGATGAAATTTGAGTGTCTTCAGCACACAAAACTGCCTTCTTATGGTGATTCCTTATTTGAAATCTTAATTTTTAAATGATCTTTTGCTTTACAGTTGAAATAACTGACATTAATAGTAAGATCTAATTACTTCTGCCCCGCTGATGAGACTGGGACATGAACCCAAGAATAACTCTATGCGTGGTGCGGTCACCTTCCTGGTGACAGATGCCCTAGCAATATTTGTGTTACAGAGGGTGAAGGTCCTGGCATAAAAAGCGTATCTGGTTGCAGCCAGTACCTAACACTTGAATTCAGTAGGAGTGCAAAGTAGCTTCATTCTTCTGCTACCATTGCCCAGCTTGCCTTCCAGGCAATGCCCAAGAAACATGAGATTGAACTCTTACATTCTGATACAAATATTCTGGACTCGGAAGATGAGTCCCAGGCACCTTGAGCACCCACGTGATTTCAGCAGGCTGAGATCTTTCCCTGGAAGAGTTTTCTAAGGCTTATATGAACCACTTTGGAATAATGGAGCTTGTGTGTTTTGGAGTGCCCTCATCATCCTCGTAAGCATGGCAGTGCTATCTTCACATTGTTCTTAACACACTCATTGCACGTTCTCACATCAACAGGAGTGACTTTTCTGCAGGAACAGAGGGGGAAAGTGTGTGCCCCTAGGTTCTTGTATTTGACCTTGTTTGAGGTTAATGAAGCAATTAATTTTATACAGGATACTGGCACGTGGACTGTTTGCTGCGTAAAAAGTCTGACTCGTAACACTCAGTTGCTTACTGCACCTTTAGATTAGGCCTGAAAATTAGTAATCAAAACCCCATGAAACTTAAGTATATTAACTTCTTCAGTAGCAAAGTCTGTTATTAGCAAAAAACACCTATATATCATATATATTCATCCCTTCCCTCTCCCTCACTTCCTATCTTTTCTATTATTACTCTGTTAAAAATGAGATATAAAGGCACACAGAATCAGGACCTACTGACTTACATTGACATTTGTAAATAGTAGGATTTCACATATAGCCTCATTTATTTCATGTAAGAGTTTAGCCTACAGATGTTTCTCTGCAAGATGCTTGGTTAACAGCTGCTCGGGGAGCTATAGCATATCAGTGGTTGAGACTGACCCAGGGTGGGAAATCCAGGGCTATAAACATGTAACTCTCCCTTGGTCTGCAGGAGGCCTTGTTCCCTATAGCTTATTGAAAATGCCTGCTGAAGTTCCTGTAGTGTCAATAGTGCTAGGGAAACACTATGTTATGTAGGGAGCATCAAGTAAGGAGTTCTGTTGCTGAGTGTGGGGCTGTATGATGTCCTGTGTCACCTCCTTTGGATACAGCTCCCACTCTGTCTGTGACAGTGCTGGTATCAACAACAAAATCACATGGAAGATATTAGAAAATCTCATGTTACTAGCCTGTGAAATTCCATACAGACTGACAGTGCTGCGTACAGGGAGCAGCAGGGAACCTTCTTGCTCATTAGGGGGACATTCCGGCTGCTGATTCATATCATCAGAAAATGTCACTGAGGCTGGGACTGGGGAAACAAGCAGCCTACGTCTTGCTCTGAGAAACTGTGATGGGGCAAGGAAATACAGAGAATGTGATCCTTTCCAGACTCTATCTATGCGTCTTAGGGTCAGTAAGAGCCCATGTTGATTCATTACTTATGCAGGTCATAAAGAGGGAATGAGAAAAGAAAAATGGGAGTGGAAAGAAAAACACCTGGAGAGCACCCTATTTCTGTTTTATCCCTCTCCCCCTTACCCCCTTCCAAATGTATTGACTGCTATTGGAATTTCTGCAGTCTATAACAGACATTCATTTGTTCAATATTTCTGAAAGCCATTCTCATCCTAAAGATGAACACACAAGGTTGTGTGGTGCATGGAAAAAAGAGGAAGTGTGCTGACCAGATGGCCTTGTTAACTGAGAGCAAAGTGGTAAGAAGGTGGAGGATCAGGTGCAATGTGGAAGGAGCTGACACGAACCAGAGACAAGCCAAAGGCTGAGGATACAACTGATGCAAACTGCTTGACGGAGTCTGAGTCTGAACTTGTATGGTGCTACCTGGTGCCACATAGCTATTGCCATTGGTGCTTCTGTTCTTTTCAGATGATATTTTTTTTTTCAGGTTTGGTTCATTTTCGTTTGGTAAGGAGAATACTAGGAGAATATAGGAGAATACTTAATTTTGTCTGCCTGGTGTCACTGCTGGGATATACTGTGATAATTTAAAGCAACACACTGTACTGCAGGGATTTGATTGTTATTTATCTTGACTGCTGCTGTGTTCTTGATCTCTTAATATTTAGTCTTTATAAGTGTCAGTGAAGAATGGGCTTGATGCCTGATTAGATAAAACTGACTCCATGTTGCCAGTCTGGCACATAATATGATGCACTGAGGTGTTATTTACATCTTTCAAAGTCTACTTCATTTCTGTTAGAGATGTAATATCAAGAACATCCCAACGTGATATCATTTCTAAACCTCACCTTAAAAGTTTCACTATTACTCTTGTAACAGATTATCTTCATTTCAGTTCGTGCTATCTCAGATTTTCAGTCTGAAAATTTGCATTCTTAACTAAAGAAAATTTTGACATTTTGATACAGCGTTCAACTAGTCCATAATGGAGCTTCCATTGGGAACTCCTGTTTGACCTCAAACTCACTTACAACCCAATTCGACTTGAAAAGGTTTCAAGCTTTGTTAATTTGTCAGGGAGCCGGGGTAAGATTTGTGTTTGTAATCACACTTGAGAAGGCATGGCAATCTGTCAGGCAAGTACTCAGGTGTGAGCTTAAATTTAGCCATTGTTTTCAGTGCAGCTACTTGTGTATCTAAAGTTCAGCAGGAGCTGATGTGTTTTCCAGAAAAAAGTCCTAATTAGCTCCTGAGTTTGGTACAGCTCAGTTTCAGAAATAGCATACCAAAAGAACTGTATGTATCCTACTCTAAATGAGAATACATCTTTTAGTTTTCCTCTGTCTGGCAGGACCCTGTGATACAAAACAGTCACATCTGTCTATTTACTACCTTTCTTCATGACATCTTAATGAGAACTAAGAGATGCATATTTTCTGTGCCAGCATCACTCTGGCATTTATTAACTGACTGAGATAAAAACTAACCTTAGATAGAAATAATGAAAACATGAATCCAGTGTGATTTGATGGTCTCTATAGTTAATGGTCTCATTAGTGATGCCACTGTTTTAAATGATGGTAGAATAACTCAATATGCACATTAATGTTAGGTGCTGATAGATTATTAATTATCCAAATGCTGAACTAAATTCATCCCTCATATAATTCCAGGAAAGCCAAACCGTACCAGAAATAAAATTGATCCGTGTTATCCTAGATATGATTGTTATGACAAAATTAATACTGAATACCTATCTAAACATCTGATAAAATCTTTGACAGATTTTCTATAGAATCAGAAAATCATGACTTGGGATCAGGGGCTTTTTGAACTGTTACAGAGCTGGAGTACCTCATGAGGTTATGGCTCATTTTTTTCTGGCTGGAAAATAGGAGCAATGATGCCCAGGTTATTCCTGGAAGTTCTTTGTCTAATCTGCTTTTAAAAAATCTTGAAATATAGTGATTCTGCAACCTTTCACAGCAATCTATTCCTGTGCTTGACATCAGAAATGTACGTAAATCACAGGACATTTAGTGATGCTGAAAGGCAGCTAGATGCTCACCTATACAGGCAATTAAAGGATGTTACGTACTTAAGTGCTTTTGATGATTTGGGTCTCTG
This sequence comes from Gallus gallus, assembly GCF_016699485.2. Lineage (NCBI taxonomy): Eukaryota > Metazoa > Chordata > Aves > Galliformes > Phasianidae > Gallus > Gallus gallus. The sequence continues at coordinate 22,373,585 of NC_052572.1, read as the reverse complement.
TGACCCTGGTGTTTGTTCGTTACATGTTCACAGGTCTATTTACTAGTCAGATACACTGAGATAAAGTCAAAGTTGTATTGTCAAGTATTACCCATTGGATAATGATGTTATGACGTTAATGTACAATGAGCCCAACCAGAGTCTATGTCTATGTCTTAACAACTTATTAGGCAGATACGTGCTGTGCTTTCATGAGTGTCTCTTGCTCAGCAATGATGAAATGACCAAAGAACTCTCACGTAGGAAGAAAAAAAAAAAAGTCTTTATCCAAAAAAGAGGAAGGTTCAGAGGTCTGATTTTGCCAGAATTCCGTGGTTAGAATAAATTAATTGTCTCAACATCCATTATGGAACTAGTATTGTGGTGCTTTAATGATATCTCTGCATGAATCAATGTTTTACACAGAATTTCTTTGACTTTCACAAATATTGAGAGAGTACATAATTGATTGTCAGACTCCTTAAGTAGCATTGATTTTACTGCTGCAATATTCAGATGATGAGGTAATTGCATCTTATCAGCTTATTGAAAAAGTCTTGTTAAAAGCAGTCAATGGTCATGAACTTCTTCAGCTTCCTAATTTCTCTTTTGTTACTGTCCTGATTTTTCTTTCTTTTTTTTTTTTTTTTTTGATACGCTGGATCTGTGCTCTGCAAGGTGGAGTGGAGGTCACTGCATTGATGTGTATCCACATATATCACAAGGTTACAGCTATTAGTTCCTGATCTTGGCAAAGATAGCAAACTGTGGTAAGGTGCTTACAAATTCAGACCTGCAGTGGTGCTCACTATGGTATATAGAGGAAGGCAACAGGAGTTTGGCTCAGGAAGGAACTTTTACACACAGATAGCTGTTGGGCTGCCCATGCAATGGTGATTTAGTACCTGCATGAGGTGTTTATGCCAATGGGATTTGCAATAAAAACAGGAGTTTTGGAAATCACCATCAGTGTGTGTGGTTGCTTGATTCTGTGAAACCACACACTTTTTGATATTTGCATTGACAGGAAAACTCTTAAATGCCAAACTTACCATGTTATTTCAGGGTGCTAACAGGCATCTAAATGGCATCCATAACTGTGCATGCAATCTGCTAGACCTCTGCCTCAGTCTGAGCCATTCTGTATATTCACAAGAACCTTCTGTATTTTTGGATTACTCAAGCAATCGCCTATCGATCACCAGCCTCCAGAAACTTTAATCCGATTACAGGCAATAAAATTGATTTCTATCTCTGGCGCCTGACTCAGGTTTCAGAGCAAGGGAAAAGTATGACATCACCCCTGCTTGCATCTGTGTTGGGTATCTAATGAAATTACATGAAGGGTTTGAAGACCATTAAAGTCAATGTTGATCCTTATTATTATTAAGAGCACTTTCAAATTTACTGCACCACAGGGCAGGCTTGAAAGCATCATTTTTCAAAGGTGTGTGCATTGCATTGGATAGCAGTGAAGAGCCCTGCTGGCTGTAGAGGATGCTGGCAGCAGAGGGAATCAATTCTGAAATTAATTGGCTAAAAGTCCACATAGCTCCTTTCCTGTACAGACTCAGACATCCCATTATTTGGTGATAATGGGCGCAACAGTGACCTTGGTACAAGAAAGCCCCAGGTGGGCCCCTATGTATGAGAAGGAGACAATGGTTTGCAGAGGTATCCTTCTGTGCCTGTTGTGGCTCTGGGGCTGCACAGGGTCTCTCCTCTGCCCCGTGGGCAGTACCAACCTTTGTGCAGAGGCACAAATGCTCCTTGTTCATTGTGCTCCAGAAGAATGATTGGATACTTTTTTCCCCTCAAAGTTGCTATAGCCCTTTTGTAGTTCAGATCAAAGGCAGTGCATAATGCCTGCATATATGAAATGCAGTAATAGAGAATAACGGAATCACATAGTGATTCAGGCTGTCATAGACCTCTGGGTCCATCTAGTCCAAGCCCTGCTCAAGAAGGTCCATGTGGGGCAGGTTTTCCAGGACTATGTCCAGGCAGCTTTTAAAGATCTCCAAGGAGGAATATCCACATCTTCTCTGGGCAGTCTTTGCCGGTGCTCTGCTCTGTCCCTTGCACAGTAAGAAGTGCTTCCTGATACTCTGATCCCATCAGTTCCATTTGTTCCATCTGTTCCATTTTGTTCCATTTTGTGACCGCTGCCTCTTGTACTGCCTCTTATACTGTACAATACTCTTGTATTGGGCACCACTGAAAAGAGCCTTGTTCCATCCTCTTTCAAGAATTTATAGACATAGAAGAGATCTCCCTCGAGCCTCCTTCAGGCTGAACAGTACTAGCTCTCTCAGCCTCTCCTCACAGGATTGGTGCTCTGAGGGATTCCATCATCTCGGAAGCCCTCTTTGAAAGCTATTATATCCAGATGCCTCTTAGAAGGGAAGGGGAAGAAGGGAAGTTAGAACTGGACACAGCACTGCAGGTGTGCACCAACGCTGAGCAGAGGGAAAAGATCACCTTTATTGATTGTCTGGTGATACTTTGCCTAAAGCTGACAAGAATACCATTAGCTCTCTTAGCATCAAGGGTACACTGCTGAATCTTATTGGTACCCACCAGGACCCACAGGTCCTTTTCTGAAGAGCTCTTTTCCTGCTAGATGGCCCACAGCATGTGCTGGTGCCTAGGGTTGCTCCTTCCCAGGTGTGGGACTCTGCACCTCTTGTTGAACTTCATGAGGTTTTTGTTAGCCCACCTCACTCTTGAGGTCCATCTGGATGGCTGCATGGCCCTCTGCTGAATCAGCCACTCCTGTAAGTTTTGTGTTATCCATGAATTTCCTGAGGTTGTACTCTGCCCCATTGTCCAGACTGTACTGACATCGAGGGTACTCAGCTTGTTATCAGCTTTCATCTAGACTGACCACTACTCTATGGGTCCTGCCATTCAGTTTTTGATCCACTTCTCTATCTGCCCACCCAGCCCTTAATTCAACACTTTCTCTAAGAGGATCTTATGAGGGACAGCATCAAAAGCCCTACTGAAGTCCAGGAAGACAATATTCACTGCTCTATTTGTCAGGCTAGCGGTTTCATAATAGAAGCTTGTTTGGTCAGGCATTATTTCCCCTTGGTGAATCCATGTTGACTACTCCTCATGATTTTCTTCTCCTTCATGTGCCTAGGGGATGGTCTCCAGGATGAGTTGTTACATCACCTTCCCAGAGACTGAGGTGAGATTGACTGGACTGTTATTTCCCTGATCCTCCTTCTTGCTTTTTTGGAAGATGGGAGTGACATTTACATTTTTCTGGTCTTTGAGCACTTCTCCTGGTTGCCATGATTGAGAAAAGATTATAGAGTAGCTTCACAATAACATATGTCAGTACCCACAGCACTCGTGGGTGCATCCCATCAGTGTGGCTTTATAGGTATCAGGTTTGCTCACTTATTCCCTGACCTGATCCTCCTCCAGCCATTCAGCCTGGCCTCTGGAATCTGGAATTCCTGAAGATTAGTCTTGATAGTAAAGACAGAGAAAAAGAAGGCATGCAGTACCTCGGCCTTTTCACTGTCTCAGGTAATTAGGTCTGCTTAAACAGGACCTTCAGGAGAAGGCCCAAATTTTCTTTAGTTTTCCTTTTGCCACATGTACTTGTAGAAGACTTTCTTGTTGCCCTTGATGTCCTTGGCAAGATTCAATTCTGTATCGGCTTTAGCTTTCTTAACTTGAACCCAGGATTCTTGAACAATGTCTCTGTGTTCCCTTCAGGTTACTATCCTTGCTAATCCTTGCCTATCCTACCCTCTGTAGGTTTCCTTTTTGAGTTTGACCAGGAGCTCCCTGTTTGTCCATGCAGGCCTTCTGATGTTTTTGCTTGACTTCCTCTTCGTAAGGACAAATCTTATCTCTAAATTGGGGAGATATGGATTTGAAGGCTGGATTATTAAGTGGATAAGGAATTGGTTGGATGGTCATAGTCAGAGGGTTGTTTTCAATGGCTCTGTGTCTAGGTGGAGGCTGGTCACAAGTGGTTACCTCAGAGGTCTGTCTTGGGACTGAGGTTCTTCAGCATTTTTATCAGCAACACAGACAGTGGAATCGAGGGTATCCTCAGCAAATTTGCTGATGACACCAAGCTGCATGATGCAGCTGACACAGTCGGCACAGTTGAGCGGAGGGACACCATCCAGAGGAACATGAGCATGCTGAAAAAGTGAACCCATGAGAATCTAATGAGGTTTAACACAGCCAAGTGCAAGGTATTGCATTTGGATCAAGGCGACCCCAGACATGAGCACAGACTGGGAGAAGAACTTACTGACAGCAGCCCTGCTGAGAAGGACTTGGGGGCCCTGATGGACAAAAAGCTGGACGTGACCCAGCAGTGTGCTCTTGCAGCCTGGAAGGTCAACAGTATCCTGGGCTGCATCAAAAGAAGGGTGGCCAGCAGGAAGATGGAGGTGATTGTCCCCTTCTACTCTGCCTTCACAGAATCACAGAATCACAGAATGGCCTGGGTTGAAAGGGACCTCAAGTATCATGAAGCTCCAACCCCCCTGCCACAGGCAGGGCCACTGACTTCCCCATTTAATACTAGACCAGGCTGCCCAGGGCCCCATCCAACCTGGCCCTGAACACCTCCAAGGATGGGGCATCCACAACCTCTCTGGGCAGCCTGTTCCAGCACCTCACCACTCTCATACTAAAGAATTTCTCCCTGACATCCAACCTAAATCTTCCCTCCCTCAACTTGAAACCATTTTCCCTTGTCCTGCTGTTATCTGCCCTTTCAAAGAGTTGACTCCCTTCCTGTTTATAGACTCACTTCAGGTACTGAAAGGCTGCAGTGAGATCACCCCACAGCCTTCTCTTCTCCAGGCAGAATAAGCCCAGCTCCTTCAGCCTGTCTTCGTAGGGGAGGTGCTCCAGCCCCCTGATCATCTTCGTGGCCCTCTTCTGGACCCTCTCCAGCAGCTCTCTGTCTTTCTTGTACTGGGGGCTCCAGACCTAGACACAGTACTCCAAATGAGGCCCCATTTGGAATACTGTGTCCAGGCCTGGAGGCCCCAGCACAACAAGGTTGTGGAGTTGGAGCAGGTCCAGAGGAGGGCCATGAAGACGATCAGAGCAATGGAACACTTATCCTATGAAGACAGGTTGAGGGAACTGGACTTGTTTAGCTTGAAGAAGAGAAGGCTCTGGGGAGACCTCACTGTGACCTTCCAGTACTTGAAGGGAGCTTATAAGCAGGATGGGGGCTGACTTCTTACACAGTGTAATAGTGATAGGACAAGGGGGAATGGCTTTAAACTAAAAGAGAGGAGATTTAGGTTCGATGTTAGGAAGAAATGTTTTACTCAGAGGGTGGAACAGGCTGCCCAGAGAAGCTGTGGATGTGGATCATTTGGAGGCATTCAGGGCGACGTTGGATGGGATTCTGGGTATCCTGATCTAGTGGTTGGCAACCCTGCCCCACAGCAGTCGGGTTGGAACAAGATGATCTTTAAGGTCCCCTTCAACCTAAGCCATTCTATGATTCCTGAGCTTGGAGGAGGTGATCCTTAAAAACATTAACCAACTTTCTTGTGCCCCTTTTCCCTCCATGGCTTTATCTCACAGTACTCTACCAAGCAGGTTTTTGACGAGGCCAAAGCCCATTCTCCTGAATCTCAGGGATGTGAGCTTGCTGCTGTAGTGAGAATCTTACTCTTGTTGTAGATTTTTTGTTAGTATTTTTGAGAGGCAAAGCTGCTCTTTGAATTTTAGAGCCCCCAAAAACTTGATGTGGAAGGAAGAGCTTTTTTTGGGTACAGATGTTGATGTGAGTAGGTTAAGCCTCTGGGTATCCCTTAATTTTGCTTAGGCAAATGGCTTGATCAGGCTCAGGTTATACATGGGAATTTTACAAAAGGATACATAACTAAAAACTGTTTACGTCACATGTGATCTTTCAAATCTAGCTCAGGAAGGCAGGTTATAAGCTAACCTAACTGAGCTCACAGAAGTTTACTTCCCACAAGGCTGGCAAGAGTGTGGATGTCTTCTCTGAGGAGTTTGGGGTTTAGTCTATATAGCAGTTGGGCAGTGTTTCATGGCTCAGTCTTCCTTTTGTGATGGGAAGATGGCCTCCTTTGCTCCTCTGGTAGGTTCACCACATGGTAAAAGGTGTCCCCCACACAGAGGAGCAACAAGGAAGAAGCTGGAGATCCTTCCACTGTAGGCTGGCTTGTCGCTTCATTTCCTTAGCATCTGTTGTTTGACAGCACATGACTGGGCAAAGGTAAGCTTGTTTTTTCTTTTGAATGGGTTGATTTTATTCAGATGATGGCAGCTTCCCAGTACAGAGAGGGAAGTCTGGCAGAAGAGTCTCAGAAATACTGCACTGCCAATCTTCTGCTCCTCATACCAACAATGCAAGCTTCTGCTGAAGGTTGGCACTTACTGTACAGCTTTGCTAGACATCTTCAGGGCAGCAGTCAGCCCTGGATTTGTGAAATATGTTCATGAACAGCTGATGCACAGCAGCAGGTCTGAACTAAGAACTTGGAAGCACAGGGACTCGAAGGGCTTGGAGCAAAATGTTGCATTTTGAAAATACAACAGTTTACTGATAGAGCTGAAAACCCTGCCCATGCAACCCATCTGTGCCCAGCTACATTAATGAGGACAGAACAGACACATCCATAGAAATCCTCAGAAACAGTTATTTCTCTTTTCCAGTTTTGCACAGTCTCATCCCAGCAGGCTCACAGTCTTCCTAACAGAGCTGGGGGAATGGTGTGCTGCCTAGAGTAGGTAATGTTGCCCAGTTTTCCAAAGGGAGGCCATTTAAAATGGTGGAAATTGTATAATTAGAATGAATGTGTCACTTAAAACCATTCTAAATGTCCCACTATTGACTTTTAATTTTATTTGAAAGACGTACAGCACCAGCCTCAGCACAACAGAGCAGTATCAATTACTACTGTCCTGATTTATTTAAGGCAGAGATGCCCTTAAATTAAGAGTGAGTTTCAATCAACAGGCTAGTCCAAGAAGCTACCAAGAGTTCTGTCTCATAAACAAAAGTCTCTTTCCTGCACATGTCTTAAATCACTTCACAGTTGTTAAACACAGAGGTAGGGACAGGCACAACATTTAAAAATAATATCTTCTGTCCCCCAACATTAATTTTTGCCATATGTGATAGCATTTATAAATTTCTAAGTGTGGACTTGCATGGACTTTGGCTTACAGTAGATTTTCTTAGCAGGTACTTACGATCTTCAGAGCTTGGAAGCTCTGTCCCTGGCAGAGGTTGGTCCTAAAACAGTTAGTTCAGTCAAAAGCAGTGAGGCACACTTTCCTGGCTAGTAGTCATAGATTTTGTTTTTTAACATTGGAATTCCACTACAGGGACATTAAACACGTTGTCTGCAGTAATATTAGAACCAATGTCCCAGAAATCAGAAATTCCAGTGAAATGATGTACTGTACAAGATATTTTCCAGTTCTCTGCACCATCACTGAAGCCTCACATATGTTGTACTCCTTCATTTTCATATATATTGTATTGCCCATTGGTGTGCTACTGCATGTTGCAGATCAGTGAGAACTGCTGACACTGTGCTTGGTTATAGAGATCGGACCACGAGCATTTGCTCTGCACTCAAAGCTTGTGGATTTGAAATAGAGTTGCCCCTTTGGAAGCTGCAAAAACTAATATTCCCATTTCAGGTAGATGTCTGTGGAGCTACAGCTCAATCTGCTCATGCACCAGAACTCCAGTGGTGCCTGCAAATTTGGAGGAAAATCAGCTACTCATCTATGAAATTAAAAACGACTACTCAGTAACCTTTCTTTTAACACAAAATACAGTAAAATCTACTGCAAGGTGTTCAGAGTAGAGAGTCATAGAATCATTAAGATTGGAAAAGAGCTCTATGGTTATCTAGTCCAACCCTCAACCAATCACCACCATGATCACAAACCTATGTCCTTTAGTGACATATCTACACATTTCTTGAACACTTCCAGGGATGGTGACTCCACCACCTCCCTGGACAGCCTTTTCCACTATGTGACCACTATTTCAGAGAAGGAACTTTTCTTAATATGCAACCTGAATGTCTCCTGGTTCAGTTTGAGGCCATTACCTCTCATCCTATTGCTAGTTACCTGGAAGAAGAGGCTGACCCCCACCTTGCTACAACCTCCTTTCAAGTAACTGTGGGGAGTGATAAGGTCTCCCCTGAGCCTCCTCTTCTCCAGACTGAACAATCCCAATTACTTCAGCTGCTCCCCATAAGACCTGTGCTCCAGACTCTTCACAGATTCATTTCCTGTCTCTGGATGTGCTCCAGGTCTTCAATGTATTTCTTGTAGTGAGGGGCCCAAAACTGAACTAAGTACTTGAGGTATGGTCTCACCAGTGCTGGGAACAGGGGGACGATCACTTCCCTGTTCCTGCTGGCAACACTATTTTTGATAGAAGCCAGGATGCCACTGGCCTTCTTTGCCACCTGGTCACACTGCTGGCTCATGTTCAACTGGCTGTCAAATAACATCCCCAGATCCTTTTCCTTCCTATACTCAAGCATATCAACACTTCCTCCCAACTTGACGTCATGTGCAAACTTTTTGAGAGTACACTCAATCCCCTTGTCCAGATCATCATTAAACAGGACTGGCCCTAAAACTGACTCCTGGGGAATACCACTCATGACCACCTGTATTTGACTCCATTCACCACCACTCTCAGGGCCTGACATATGTCAGTGAAATGAAATAAAAAATATAGCTCTAGAGCACATAGTAGTCTATGTTCTTGGAGCAAATTTCAAACAGGACTGATTGGAAACCCAAGAAGCAAGAGCACTAAAAGGAGGTTTTTACAAGAATGTTGGTGCTAGCATAAAGCCCAACAGAGCATAGTATGACAGCTAGGTTTTTCTTACACTTTGAGTTGTAGTGAGCTCTTGGATGCCACAACAGTCTCAGGGCAGGTTCTTGACTAATTTTTCATAAGGAGGAGACTTTTCTTTTCAATGTAGGAATGTGGGGGGGGGAGGTTAGCATGCCATTTTGAAGATTTCAATGTTCAACTTCTCTAACTATGGAAGAATGCAAAACTTTAACTCTCACTGAGGACTCTTCATATGAGCATCCAAGATATCTTGCTTTGTCCTTACCAATGGACAGTGCATTTAGCGAGAGCAAAAATCTTTATCAGTGGTTTAGCGTCATCTTTTTCCTTCCATCCTAGTCCCTGTGCCAAGTTGAGGTAGATGGATCAGACAGCCCAACACAAACTAAAAAAAGAACTGCTACTGTGAAGACAGCCCTTCTTGTTAATATGTTAAAAATATGATGATTAAATCTTATGATCTAAGGTTTACTTCAAAGTAAGGCTTCTCAGACAGAAGTGTGGGGGATATGAGAGGTACATAATCTGGTAGAGATACAGCCTGTGGTGGTCACTGGCTACCCTAGCTGCTGCTCTGTATCATTGCCACTGTTGACAGTGGAACCCAATAAAAACATGTCAGAAATTACAACTGCATCCACAGCAGGAGAGAACAGCCACCTGGAAGCAAATCTGGAGTCACTAAGGGAGCTCATGAGTACTCCCTGTAGTAGCCCAAGATATCATCGTACTCTATAGAGTTTACAACCTCAGCTCTTAGAAGCCTGAGATAGTAAAGATCTCAGACACTGTGAAGCTGTTTTTCTAAGGCTTGAGCAGAAAGGTTCAACTCAGACTTCATTCACTTTTGCTAGTCAGCAGTTTGGTGTTGGCTAAGCCAAAGAATAATTTTCTTCTTCCCTCATTGGTCGTAAGCTCAATACCCACCCCCTGCTAGCTGGCACGAAGGTGCTGGTGTAGGTTTGTTGTAAAGGGATTGTTCAGTGAGCTTGTATCAGAAACTGACTTTTTTTTTTTTTAAATTTTTATTTTTTTATTGCAAACTGACCTCTTCCAAATATGCAAGAGGTTTTTCCTCCTATATCACTGCTATAGTAGCCAAATGGAAAAAAAAAAAAAAAAGAAAAAGAAAAAGAAAAGAGGATAAGGATAAATTCATAGAAATGTTTGAGTATATCAGAAAACACAATGCCTTCCCCACAGAGGCAGTTTGCATTTTGAGATTTTGGAGTCAAATTCTGTGTTCATGTCAATAAGCTTGGGGGCTGTAGAACCACGCTTCGATCACAGTCCAGAAAAAAGCAAATTTTGTCATAGGTTACATTAAAGAGCTTCAATTAATTTACAGGCTAAACCATGATAAATGTCACTAGCCTTCCACATATCAACATTTGCTTCAGAATAATTTACTGCCTATATATTCGGCGCTCTATCTATACAAAACCATATTGCAGCCTGTTAACTTAAGAAAGATAGGAGAGTGAGAAAGCATTCTAATTTCTCATCAATGTAAGAAAAGATAAGAAAAAAATATTAACACATTGGATAATAGCTTTCTAAATAGAATTGGATGAGTTTGCCGGAGAGGAGTCCCAGGCACTGATCCTAGTCTTAGTTAGATCTGGAATAAATTCACTGGAGCCAGAGTAATGTAGGTGGTAGTTCAGAATGAGCTGCTGACTTTGGAAACTATACATTTATTTTTAAGAAGCAGTTTATTTAGGCCAGATTCTGCTTTGATCTTCATGACTGTGAATCTGGTAAAAAGGCATTAAAGTTACTGGTGTCTCTCTGGGTTTGTGTGAGTGTCACTGAATCAGAGTAGTGGGTCAGGAATAAATTTCAATCTGGTGTTATAAATTTCACAGTCACATTAAAAATGACAGCCGGGGACCTAGTGAAAAGAAATGTATGACCAAAACAGAAAGTTTCATTAAAAAGTCTCTCCAAAATTGCTCTTAAATTTTCTCATTGTATTTAAATTCTGGATTCTTTTTTTTTTTTTTGACATAATATTCCAGTCTCTCAGGGAGCCCCCTCTTCCTCACCACACTGGGCACCCACACAAAGCAGACCAATGAAAGCCCATCATCTGGCAGCTGTCTGAGCCAGTCTGTGGGTAAGATGAGGACAAAGAGTTCCGTAGCAGCATGTTCCTGCCATTCAAAGTTCACCAATGGAAACTCTCCCATTGGAGAAACCAAAAAGCCAGGATGAAGCATTTCTCCCGGAAAGATGCACTGAAAATCCCTCTGTTGTTGATTTCTTTGGTGCCTGGAAGTTAGCCATAACTGAGCTACAGAGCAGATGTGAGGAGGAGCTCTGGTTCGGTAGGTGACACCTGAACCCATGCTGCTCCTGTGGAGGAACAAAGACTTAGTCACCAAAATGAAAAGAGATCTAACTATTGGCTACAAAATCAATTTATTGTAACTGTTGAAATTTACAGTAAAAAAAAAAAACCCTCAAAATATATGAGAGAAGAAAATAATCTTTCTTTCCCTAGTTTTTAATGTGTTTTATAATCTCTTTCTGGGAACTTTTAAAAACAGAAAGTTCTGCAGTTGCTATGCAGCAAAGACTTGGTGTCAAGGACATGGACCATCTTGGCACTTGGCTGGGGGACAAGCCTGTCTACAGTGGTGTTCTCTTTGGAGAAAATCGAGCTGCCAAGGGTGAAGCAATATTTTCTTACAAGAGGAATTTCTGCAATCCACAGCGAGGGAAGTAGTGGCTAATTTGATGTCCCCCAGACTTCTTCCAATACAGAGACCAGGAAAAAGTTGGTGATAGTGGCTCTCACCTCACATCTGAGCTGGTATAATGTCAGGGAATGAGCTCAGCCTCTTGCTACATTAATTGTGATGAGATGATCCTGATAATGAAGAAATGAGGCTACTGAGACTAGGAGTTCCTCAGTAGCAGAGAGTGCTACTGGCCTCAGAGGATTTTCCTCAGCACCTTGAAAAATCCTCTGGTGCCTCTTAGGATGCTGCCACAGTTTCTTCAGTTGTCACACAAGGAAATCTATAGCCAGAATGGATTCATCAGTGGCTGCTTAGTTGGGTGTACAATTTTCTGTAGTGGAACAAAGAGCTTATGACAATTATAAACTGTCTTGTTTTGATGCAACTAAAGGCAAGACTATGGCAACATGCAGTTTAATGAGGATTTACTGCCTGAGTCTCCATACAGTCTTTCAGATGGCTTTTGACATTGTACTTAAACTGCTTGCAGTAATACCTTTACAAGGTGAGCAGCTCTCAGGTGTGCTTGTAGGATCACTGCACTCTGCTGTGCCTGGTGCCCTACAGTCTAGGTTCCTGCATGTCTGTTGCTGTTAAACTGCATATCACCTGTGCGTATGCTCTATCCCATCACCATGGCAGCCTGGCCAGAGTAGGCTGAGATCATGGTGACCAAGTGAAAGTGATGGCTTAAGTATGTCTGTAGGGGGAGGAGTGGGTTAGAGCTGCCTGAGCAAACATAAGGAGAGGGACTGAGTTTCTGCAAGGGACAACTGTTTTCTAAATTATCTGGAGTTTCAACTACATTGGAAGGTAATACACTATTTTATTGCCGTAACCCTTCTGCAGGAGAGAGATATTATCCCTGTTTCACATAGATACTGAAGAATGAATTTACCAAGACTATCATTTTCAAATATTGGAAAATATATTTATTCCCTAAATGTCTCAAACTTTTCATTTCAGAGAGGTGACAGAGGTCACAAAGGAAGTCAGCTGTAATTACTCTGAGTCGCTTCTTTTGTTTAGTCAACAGTTTTGTCTTTTTAAGGGGAAGGCGGTTTGTCCTTTTTATTTCTTGTTCATTACACTGTGTGAAAAGCCATTGCAGAAGAGCTGGTGGGCATCTGCTTCATTTTAGAATTGCTGGGTGAGTTTGGGAGTTCTTGTAGCCTAGACTAGAATTTCTTCAACTGCAGTGCTCTGTCCCACTGCAGCCAAGGCAGGCACCAGTGCAGCAGAAGGAGGTCTATTGGAAAAGACCAGTACTGTGCCCTCTACAACACACGTGCTGCACAGTCATTGCTTGATAATGCTTGTCAGTTGGCAACAGCTGGCTTAGTCTCTGAATGACAGATCAACATACAAGTGCTAATAGAAATCTAGATGGAAAAGCATCTTCCCTTAGGAGCTACTTCCCTTTTTCATCTACTTTTTCCCCCCTCATTTCTCTGTTTTCTTCTTTTTTTTCTTTACCCAAGATATTTCTGCTCAATCCTCTTAAAGAATTTTGAGATATCTAGCACTTTTCATCTTTGAATTCAAAGAACCTTTGTCTGAGGTAGTAAAATCACTGGCTAGCTAAGTCTGTTATCCAGTGCAAGAGGATTAGTTTTCTTTTGATTACAGGAATGACCTCATGGAGGGCATTTGAAAGGAGCACATTTTTTTCCTGCCATCAGCCATGTTTTCAAAGTGCAACCACCCTTTATCTGCTCAACCAAAAGATGAGACTGTATTTATGATGTTTTCTTAGAAGATATATGAAAAGATTTAGGTCCTGGCTCTCCTTGATTTAGTATTAAAACCTCCCATGGAAACTTGGAGGGTTAGACCGAAGCATCTTTTTGGTTTAGGCTGGTTAAGCAGGAAGGCAGTATCAGGTACTTCAACAGTAAGGAAGGGAAAATGGTGGTTTCTTGCTGCAGTGTGGCATTCCCAATAGTTTGTTTCTGACCTCATCCACTCCAGATTTAACACCCCAGGGTTTCAGGAGACTTCCTTTGAATTTCTGTCTGTCTGGAGGATTTTTTGGGTCCCATTCTATGCAGTGTGATTTATCTTCCTGACTCAAATTCTTCCAAACAGAACAGAAGGAGCTGACAACTTCACAGCTGTCTGTGGTTTCACAAACTTCGGCACCCCCAGAGCAGATGCCTCTGTGTGGCTCAGTCAGGGCTCCTGCATGACCAGAGGAGGTGTGAGGGCATTCTGGGAGAGTGATGGATCCCATCTGCAAGCACAAGCATAAATTAGTTCTGACACACTGCAGCGTGAATGCCTGCCGAGGCTATGCTGGGTACATCAGGTATCCAGTCCAAACATCAGCCTCATGGTGCATCAGGGCCCCTGAGGACACGCACAGCCCTGATATTGCTGAGGAGTAGGCCCCGGGGCCTGGTCCCATCCTGCCTGTGTCCTAAAGCAGCCTGTTGATCTGTTCCTCTGAGAAATTGTGTCACTGTTTCTGGGATGACACGACAATGCTGATTTTGCAGAAAGCCCATAAATATCAAATCCACAGAAGGATACCAATATCCGTAGAAAGAAAATAAAAGACTAAATCTGCTCCTGTAGGCTGTTCTGGCTGCTTCCCCAGTGCCCCTCACTGCCTGCGAGCTGTCGTATAACCCATTACTGCTTCCTCAGTACCACACTGTGCAGAGCACTCTCATACCTTGAGCATAAAATATGCTATAAAAACCTAATTGCATTCTGTATCTGATGTTAACATAATATTCCCTCAACTAATGGAGGACTTTGCAGTGCCCATTTAATTTCTCTAATGTTAACTTTCTAGACAAATTTAGCTATGGTACAAAGGTTTTATGTGGAGCAGGGTTTTTCCTTTTAATTTTTTTCCCCGTTCTTGCTTTTCAGCTGAAGGTCTGATTCCATAGAGCACATTGTCCTCCTTGCTAGGTTGAATTCAGCAAAAATAGAAAGAAGTTGAAGAAGCATTAGGGCTGCCTATGTCTGAAACTTCCACCTTGACCCTTGTTGCAAGTTTGCATTTTTTCCTAAGCTGGAGTATTTGTACTCTGGTATACCGATAGAATACAGTTTTCCTCAGTTGTCCAGTATGACAGAGGAATTATGAATTTATTTATACTGTATTACTTTAAATATATTTCTCTGATTGTTAAACCCTGCCTTATTTTTTTTATTTTTTTTTTAAGAATTACGAAGAATTTGCCTACTCCATCTTGACCGTCTGAGGGCAGTGTCACCTAATAATTGCTAAAGGAGATATGCCTGGTCACTGCATACTGTCTGCACTGCATTCACCCTCTGAAGATGCCATCCAAAACTCAGAGATATCAAAGAGAGCCTTTTCACAGATCTTACCTGCATCTTGGACTTTGGTATATTGGGCTCACTCTTCTGGGCCACAGTGCTTACTGATATAAACCTTTACTGGCACTGAATCCAGTTTGAGATATAGATCTGAAACAAGATGCGACCATGAAAGACCTCTCACACAAGTCCAGTGTAGGTTTCTACAAAATGAGGTTGAAAGTAAATGATCTTTATATTCCCGTCCAACCTAAACTGTTTCATGACCCTGTAAAATGCTTTTTGCATGAAGCTATTTATGCCTGGCTAGAACATGACTGACATGACTATCCAGTTGTGTTCTAAGGACTTCAAGAGATAAAGAACCTACAGCAGACTGGTAAGCTGTTCCATGGGCAATCAAGCTCCCTGTCAAGAACATCCACCTTGCCCTAGGTATGTTAAGCAGTTATTCCACCTGGAACTGTTCTGCCTGGAGAACAGAAGGTTGAGAAGAGATCACATCACTGTTTATAACTATCTGAAGTGTGGGAGTGAAGTCGAGGAAGAATGACTCTTTTCAGTGGTGCACTGTGAAAGAGCAAAGGGCAACAAGTGAAGACTGGGACACAGAAAGCTCCATACAAACACAAGGAAAAGCTTCTTTACTGTGAGAATGACAGAGCACTGGAACAGGCTGCTCAGGGAGACTGTGGACTCTCCTTCGCTGAAGATGTTCAGAACCTGCCTGGACACTTCCCTGTGCCACCCTACAGGAGAGAACCTGCTTTAGCAGGGGGTGAGACTAGATCATCTCCAGAGGTTCTTTTCAGTCCCCACAGTTCTGCGATTCTGTGATTCTGTGATAAGCTCCTCTTTAAACTGTAGTAGGAACCATTGTGATATGAGTTCTGGTGGGAAATGTCATAACAAGTTGATTTTGAGGATACAAAAAAAAAAAAAAAAAAAAAAAAAGAAAAGAAGAGAAAAAGGAATGAAAAAGAAAAATCTCTTGATTCTTCTCTAGGAGCAAAGGTACTTTGCAGCAAAGATCTTGATTTGTATCAAAAATTAGGAAAAGGGAAAAAGATAGATTTGGCAGAGAGCTGTTAAGAGCTCAAAAGCAATGATGGTTAGCACAGTAACCCCAGTGTGGTAGTGCTGATCATTCTGAACCTGTTATCAACTTGAAGCATTAAATGTAAAAGATTTTCCAGATGACTAGTGTTGGGGAAGCTGGACATTGTCAGAAGTACAGTGGTAAATACAGATGGGTGGAAACATTCAGATACAAACAATTAATCATCAGTCCCTCAGATAAGCGCTAGTCTTCAGGCACTGGTAACTAGCACTGAGCAGTCAGGTCAATCCCAAACCCACTGGAGAACAATTTTGGAAATATAGAAAGCTGGAAATTTGGTGTCTGGTGAGTGGGAAGTTGGCTCAACTCCTTCTCCTCTTTCATGCATTTTTAAAAATCATGTGAAAACGCTTGCAATAATGAACCAAGATCAGAAACATCTGGTTTCAGCAGAAGTGAGGGAGTTGTGCCACTTTGTCCAGAACAGTTACTAAACTACAACTCATCCTGCAAGTCCCCTTTAAAATCCACTGGATTTCCCCCCTGCTATAGATTCCTCTCTGGGGAGCCTTCCAGCCACTGCTCATTTTGGCATGCAGTTCTCCTGTCTGCTCACTTTCCCTGTCCAGTCTTTCTTCTCTCCGGCCCAAGCCACCTACAAGCTCCTGTGAGGAAAGGGCTAACTGCTCAGCCCTGCCCTGCATGGAAAGAGCTTGCTGGAAGCTGTTCTCCTGAAAGACAGGCACCTATTGCTTTGTCTCTGCCAGACCTGTAAACACCAGACTGAACACTTTCTCGGGATGTATCAGAAGCAACAAACTGACTGTGTGACAGAAACACCCAGGGCCCTGTTTTGATCTCTGGAGGAGAGCAGGGACCCTTGGAACACAAACAGAGGCCTCGAGGCAGCCCAGGGATGTGCCTGTCCAGCACCAGGAGCTCTGTGCGTGGGAATGCAGGGAGGATTGTGGAGGACTGGTGTAATTATAAGAATTGATGGGTCTGCGGAGCATTTTTTGGAAATTGTACATGAACTGCTGCAGATTTTAATCAGGGTGTCTCTCTTCCTCTCATTTACCTTCCTCATGGAGGAGAGGTCTCCTGGCCATGATTAAACTTCAGTAAAGCTTTGTAAACCTGCCCTTTGGGTCATGTTTCTTCCTCAGTCACAGCAAGTCCCCTGTCCCTTTTAAAAAACTCAGATTGTACTGGTTTTTCTTGCTTAGTTTTCCACATTCTACTGTGTTCATCTTTTCTCTGCCTTCTCTAACATCAGTTCTCTCATGACAGAACCTCTTCTCTCTGTGTGTGTTTATGGCCCTATATCTTCTTCACTTTTGGCTGGAGGGATGAAGAGCTGCCTGCTGCTTGGACAAAGCAAAAATTGAAGCTGTTCTCCTTGGGCTTCATGGCTACTTAGGGCTCTGACTTACATGAGCTTCAGCCACTTAGAAAAAGCACTACTTTCAGACTGAAAGCTCAGAAACTGAAGAGTTTTTAACCTCATTACCTTGAGTAATGATCCACACCAGTCATAAAAAAGGAGAAAGCTGGAGAAAACCTGAGGTGGTGATATCCTTAAAGCAGATGATTTTATTTTTTGAAGAAAGAAAATAAAAAATGATGATGAAACATTTTCCTGAAGAACAAATCGAAACACTTCGTGCAGTGTTACCTGTTCACAGAATAGGATTTGTGTACCAAGATGAATCACTGCACTCTTGAGACTGGATGACGTTTTTCTTGCAGATTTTCATATTGCCTGGAAGAGAAAGAGAAGAAGGTGGAAGCATGTGATGGGCAGAGGCCATTGGCATGAGAGAGAGCAGGCTGAGACTTCATGCTGGAGATGGACAAGACCAAAACATTTCTCCTGTGTCAGCCAAAGAGAGTTTCAAACCTAAAGCTGTTTGCAGAATGAAGCCGTGAGCTGGCCAGATGGAAACAAGACTCCACTGCACGGTACATGGAAAAAACAAGTTCATCATGTTCTGTCTTCACTCTGAGACATTCTTGGCAACTTCAGCCACATCCTGGAAAGAGTGGAGGAGAGGAAGAGCAGAGGGGAGCCAGCAGGCAAATGGGGTTATGGGGTTTGGTTTGTAAAGTGCTTAGGAAAGCTGTTCAGCTTCAAGGAAAATATCTGATTGCTGAGACAGGGCGTACTGGATAATTATTTTTTGAATGTCCTCGCCATTTTTCAGTATTTTACCACTGTTTTCTTTCTGTAGAGTGCAGCAGCAGTCATCCTTCCTGGGCAATAGCATAATTGTTTCAGCTAGAACTGTTTTCTTCTTATGTGGCAGGGATGTCTACATAAACAGTTAGGGCACAGAACTGCTTTTATGACTGCTCTTATGCCAGAAGGTGAAACACAATAAACTGAATTTTCGATATTGCAGGTCTTTGTTTTTATTGTTGTTTTTACATATAGTCTCACCAAAAATAGCTTTGGTTCATTCGTCATTTCCTTTTTTGGTTGACACACAGCATTTAGCTATTCAGTTCTCTGATGTTCCAGCAAATAGCCAGACAATTTTTAAAATAAATGTTCCCTTAGAGTTGCATATTTTTCCTTCATTTCTGGGTCTGGGAAATAGAAAGAGACCTCAGAAACAGCTGAAGTTTATTTTAGAAGCTGAAATATGTTTGGCATTCTTTTCTCCTTGTACTACACTATTGTTTTCTTCATTTTGTTGTCTCAGAGTTGTTGTCAGATGTGATTTTTAAGGGTGTATTTTGGATTGTCAGGATTTTTAAAGCACCTTTTTTTTTTTTGATCATAGGAATCAGAATCCATTTACTGCCATGTGACTAATGTTCGTCTGCACTGCTGAACTAGACAGTCACTACAATGTCCGAGCTAAACCATCCTCTTCTTTCTCTTGTCTCATTTCTCTGTTGTTTCCCTGCTTGCCTGGGGAGATTGTGCTTATGCAGGCTCAGCCTCTGTCTGTCACTTTGGTGACTCTTGAACTACTTAATTTAAGTCAGTTTCGAAAGTAGTCAGGAGGGAGGTTCTTGCACATTTCAAGAAAGAAGGTATATTAACAGACAGGCACACTGACAGTACTGGCCAAACTCCCAAGTCCTTATGCACATCCCATGCTGATTCAAGTATGAAGAACGAATGCTCTGCTCAGAGCTGGATCCCACCTTCATTTGGGGCTGCTGGAGATGCAACACTGATGGCCACACATTTTGCCCTGTGCCATCATTGCAGTTACCCTTTCCTACCTTGGGTTGTTGTGACTGCAGAGTAGAAGTGCAGAAGGAGAGGAGCTTTTGGGGAGAAAAAGCGGAACTACACCAGCTGGCATCATGATTGAATGAGTGACCTCACTGTCCACTGCATCTGTGCCAGCTTTTGAACCACTGGCAGGCGTAATGAGCTTCCCTCTTGGAGCAGACAGGTGCCACCTGAAGTAGCTGGAAGAATCATTTGACATTACAAGGAGCTTTTTAAAAAAGGGAAGAGAACGTCTATCTAGAAAGCTGCTCAGTGTGCATATATATGATAGAAAAGATAGAGCCGGTTTGAATCAGAACACAACACTATGCATACCTTTGGTATAAGGTCACTATTACACTAATACATCTTCATGTGAGGCTCAGGTAGCTGGAGTTCACATACTGGAGGTTACCAATGCATCTCAGAACTCGGGAGGGAGTTTTAAATGGACTCTGAACTCTGCTCCCCCAGGTTCCCTGATGCATTTAAAGCAACATATCCTTGTGTGAATGGGTCGTGCTGCTGTGCAACCATTGGAGTTTGGAAAAGCCGTGCTGAGCTGCATAAAACCTGGGTGTTTACTTTCCGACTCTGCTGTATTAGGCACCTCAATCTGATGGGCCAGCAGGTTAGGTGGTATGGATCCTGCTTTCTTAGTTCAAACAGATTTTTGCAGGCTATTAATAGATACTGATGCAAGCATGCATCTGCAATGTGCTCATATGCTGTTGCAGGTGTGTGTGGGGGTGCCCGGCTGCACAGACACGAAAGCACTGCTGAAGGCATTACTGCAGGTTTGGGTGAAATGTGTGTAATTACAGGCAATTTCCTTTGCTGCTCTCAGGTCTATGCCTTTGCATGGATTTAAGGGTCTTAAAAAGCCTCTGAAGTCCTGACAAAAAGCCTCTAAAGTCCTGACAAAAAGCCTCTGAAGTCCTGACTCATCCCCTGATCCCAAAGCGTATTTAATAAAAGGAAGTCAGTGTACACTTGCACGGCTCCAGGTGCGGCTGGCAGGGTGCTATCTGCCCAGAAGGTTGTATTTATTCCCGAAGAGTAGGAATAAGCTGTAACGTTTCTACCCAACCATTTTTCTTATGTTAGACATCATCAGCAATAAGAACAAGAGGGGCTGAAGAAGCAATGAGATGCGATTATTTCTGATATTCTTGCTGAGGTTTTATGCTGTGCTTTTTAGTCTTGATTATATACCTCAAGGCAGGAAAACAGTTGAAGCAGATTTTATGTATCAGTTTAGATTATTTCCTTGGCCCTATTACTATTTTCTTTAGAGAAAATTAAAAAGGAAAAAGAATATTTTTAGGGCCTCTCATTTTAGCAGGCAGCCCCTCTTACTAAAATGTTCTTACCTGCTGTGTTTTTTGAATGTTTGGCATTTATTGCTAGAAATGTTACCATTTATTTTTTTATTCTGAATCCCTCTTGGTGCAAAACTCAAAGCGCATCCTATTTATTGTACAGTTTTGAACAGATATAAACACAGATTCATGGTTTCATAGCTTCATACGTGAAGCTGAATGTCATTTTTCTGAGGAATGCTCTTTTGTGTATCACAAGAGTTAATTTAGCCCTGCCATTTTTAGTGTGGTTGAGGTACTTCAATTTGATAAATGCGTAATGGATTGAGACACTCGCAGACTTTTCCTTCAGTTTTCTGTCAGCTCATGACCAAAAAGGCAAAAAACATGACAAAAACATTATAAAAAATATTTTTCTGGGGTTGGTGGAGTTTTGCTGTTGAAAACCTGGAATAATACATTATTGATCAGTTTGGTCTTCAGGAAATTCTGTATATCAAGGGAAAATAAAAATGAGATTTCTCTCACAGGAATACCAGTTAGACTACTTTGTTAGCAACTTTAGCATATATTGAAAAAGAAAAGTATGAATCAACCAGTAGTTCTTTTTAGCTATAAAGTAATTTAATTTTTATTTAAAAAAATATCTTTATTGGGTCAGTGGAAAAGTAAGACAAAATAAGAAGTAGATTGGGACTCAGATTTAAACTTACAGTAAGAATAAGCAATGAAAAAAAGAGAAAAATATAAGCTATGGACCAGAGGCACCCAAACAGGGGCAAACTGCACTTGTGGAAGGCAATGATCAGGAAAACCAGAGCATGAGAGCACTCTGGCCAGCGTAACCTGGATTTACAGATTCATCTCTTACTGAGGTGGGGGGACCTCCTTGTGTTCTGCATTTCTTACTCCATATTCGGTATAGTAAAGGATGAAATAATTCAAATGTGTCAGCTTTGGATTTCTACAGAATCCCAGTTATCAGATATAAAATAAAAAACACAGGTGGGATTACTTATACATGACATTGGCTGATAGCTCTGTGGCCCACTTCTATAGAGAGAAATATCCGATTAAATTGAAATGTGCTCGGTAGAGAGAAATGCCTTCCATTTTCATCCTTGAATCAATCCACTTACACTGAGAATAAAAGACGTGAAGAAACAATCCCTAGGTAAATTACAGCAGCAGAGGTTGATGCTCTCTTTTTGATCCTTCACACAGTTGCTGGTTTCCTCTGCACAGCGAACAGCGGCACTTGGGAAGCAGTAAACAGCTCAGGCTGCCTGACAGTAACCTGAGGCTCCATCCTGCAGAACAGAAAATGAAAGGGAATTCAAAGAGAATGAAGGGTACAGCACAGGGGAAAGCTACTTAGTAAATGTTTGTAATTGGGACCATTCTGGAACGTGCATAAGCATGCTAGAAAATCAATATAACCTCTGGGATCCTCATCCTTTCAGACAAGAGCTTGAAAATTCATTTTGTGCTCAAGATGTCCCTACCACAAACATATCTTTAGATACGGGAAAAGAGTTGGAAGAGTATAGAATAACAGATGACAAGTACACAATAGTGATAAATGAGAGTGAAAAAAAGAAGCAATACGAAGATTGTACTTAAAACCCACACTGTTAATTGGAATCAAGTTATAGTGCTTTCCTTCTTGGAAAAAGAATAATAATTTTTCTTCAGCTTTGGCAGAAGAACAGCATGCATAAGAGCAAATAATATTTGAAAGTTGAACAAGCCGACATGGCACCAAGTGAGATAAATGCTTATCTCATAATCATTAGCTCCTGGCCTAGCAACTGCTTTGCGTTGCCAAAAATTCAGAGTTGGAGGAGAATTGCATAGACTAAAAATAATAGTTCCAAGGAGCAGCATCAGAAAATAGTTGCAACTGTATTCTTCTGTGATCTTTGAAGTATTATGAAAACAAAGAAACAAGTAACATCTCATTCTGGTGCTTCTAAATCATAGTTTTGGAGCGATAGCTTTTATTTTTTACTACAGAAGTGGCTAACGCACATGTTATTCATAAACCAAGTGTCTGCTTCTGTTGGATAGCCTTTTCCATCATTACCTGTCTGAACAAAAAATCCCTGCTGTTCCTAGAAGGGGGGGAAAGTGGTCACAGCAGCTTCTAGACAGCAGATCAAAAATACTCTGGACTCCTGCCTCAGCATGAAGCTGATCTGCTATGTTAAGCCATCTATTTAGCAAGATAACCATCTGTCCAGAGTAGGCTTGGTGAGGTAATGGTTTTATTAATTTCTTATAATAAGTAAGATGAGCAGATGAGGCTGCCTGTAGCATTCAGATAGGAGAATATGACCTTTACAAAATTATCTGCTTTCATTTCTGATGCAAAACATTATGTTTTTCAGTGTATCAGAGGTGTTACTGGGTGATTTTTGCCAGGGCTTTTAAGTGGGCACGAGAAAACACGAGGGTGATGAGTCTGAATTTGTTTTCACGTCTGCAGATTAGACGTTTTCTAATCACCAAGGCTGAAGCAAGAGAAAAATATCTCCTCCCAACTTGTATTTCTCTACACTGAAGGTCAGTGATTGCAGTTCACATGTTGTTCTAACTTTGCCAGACAAAACAAAACTTTTATAAAGCTACTTGCTCTTGATTAGCATTAGCTTTCCTTGTTTGTTTGTTGCTACCAACTCCGCTTAAAAATGGTGATCTTTCTTGTAGCCGAATTTCCTCCTTAGATTTCCACTGACTAGTTTTTCCATTGCACTTCTATTTGAACACAGAAGGGCCTCTAGGACTCAGCATTTTCACTACCTAAAGAAGCCACAGGGAATGTCACTTTGCACACTTCAGTGTGCAAACAAGACTCCTGAAGTCTCCCGGTACTTTTCTTCTTTCAGCCCTGAAATCATTTATACAGCCTTTACCTTCAATATATTGAGAACATCAGCATCTTTTTATAAATGTGAATGCCAAAAGTGCACAGAACAGCACTTTGAGCAATGACTTCTATATTCATGGGGAAAAAAAAATCATAGAAAAAAAAAGTATTTTGGAACAGATTTTAGCATAAATTCCGTCACCAGTATAACCAATAGCTAAGTAATGCAAGTGAAGGAAAAAGAGCTTGTACCTTTAAGATGCAGTGTTTATGTGGTATGATGATAAATCACGAACAGCACCTATTATACATAAATTGTGGAAAATGTTGAAAGTGTTGCTACCAAATAGACTAAAATATTTTATGGGTTATCTCTTCCTTTTATGTGCAAAAAGAAGGTCTAATTACATTGTCCATCAACTCTGAGGATTATTTCACGGATATGTCTGCAGGTCCCTGCAGTCTTCTGTGTGGAACAGACAGTCCAGACATGCTTGGTAACATGTATTTTGTGTATGTGTGTGTGTGTTCACTTTACCACCATCACTTAGCCCTGCTGAGCTTTTCAGGTTAAACAATTTGCCATTACATTTTACTCCTCTGCACTTCCACTAGATTTGCAAAGATCTGGGAGATTTGACTAGTGTTAGTCCATTGCTTGCTAAGCGTTCTCATCATCCTCAAAACATCTGATTATTAAGCAATTACTACCAGCAATTAACTTAGCTGAATAAACAAACAAGGGAGGACAGCATGCAAACTGCTGCCTGTATGCTTCAGCTCGTGGCACTTCTCCATTTTGTCTTCTTTCTCCATCAGAGATGTGTGCCACATATTGTGCTGGGAAAAAAACAAACTCAGATACAACTGCCCTAGGTGAGAAGCAGGCACTGACATACACTGAACTTGAGGGAGAGGGATGTCCACTCAGCCTTTAAAGATCTCAGCAGGTTGCTCCTGACAGGTATGTGTAAACCATCACTAAAGGCTGTTTGGCTGAATTTCAGCAGTGTCCGATAAGATATGGGTGACCCTGATCACACTTACACTTCTTTGCCACCACAGTCTAAGCAAAGCCATATGCTTTTACTTTGTACTTAGTAGTGGAAAGCACCACTAGTTGGCCTGTAAGTCCTCCCTATGGCTGTGCATCTGCATGGGTATCATAGAATCATGAAGGTTAGGAAGATCACTAAGATCACCTAGCCCAACTATCAGCCCATGCCCGTGATTGCTCTATACCATGTCTGTCATTGTGACATCTACCCTTTTCATGAAGACCTTCAGGGATGGTGATTCTACCACCTCCCCAGGCAGCCTGTTCCAATACCTCACCACTCTTTCTAAGAATAGGTATTTCCTAATATCCAACTTGAACCTCACTTGGTGCAACTTAGAGCCATTTCCTCTTATCCTGTAGCTACTACCTGGTAGAAGAGACTGACCACAACCTCACCGCAACCTCCCTTCAGGTCACTGTAGAGAACAATAAAGTCTTCTCTGAGCCTCCTCTTCTCCAGACTGAGCGATCTCAGTTCCCTCAGCAGCTCCCCATAAGACTTGTGTTCCAGACCCCTCACCACCTTTGCTGCCCTTCTCTGGATATGTTCCAGGGCCTCAATATCTTTCTTGTACTGAGGGCCCCAAAACTGTACACAGTATTTGAAATACAGCCTTAACAGTGCTGAGTACAGAGGAAGGACCACGTCCCTGCTCCTGTTAACAGCACTTCTTCTGATAGAAGCCGGGATGCCATTGGCCTTCTTGACCACCTGGGCACACTGCTTGCTCATGATCAGCCTGGCTGTCAGCTAACACCCCCAGATTCTTTTCCTTTCTAGACACTCTGCCCCAAGCCTGTGGCATTGCCTGGGGTTGGCTGTGACCGAAATACATGACCCAGCACTAGTTGAACCTCACACAACTGGCTTCAGCCCATCAATCCAACCTGTCCAGATCCCTCTCTGTAGGACCTTCTTACTTCCAGGCAGATCAGCTCTTTCTCCCAACGTGATGCCATCTGCACACCTTCTGAGGGTGCACTCCATCCCCTCATCCAGATCAGCAGTGAAATTATTAAACAGGGCCAGCCCCAGTACGGACCCCTGAGGAACACCACAAGAAGTCACCACCTGAGGTCACCACCACTCTCAAGACTGAGCCCTCCAGCCAGTTTTTTTTTTTTTTTTTTTTTTTTTTTTTTTTTTTTTTTTTTTTTTTTTTACCTGTGGAAAGTACATCTGTCCACACCATGGGTTGGCAGCTTTTCCAGGAGAATGCTATGGGAGACATAGTCAAAGGCTTTGCTAAAGTCTAGGTAGACTACACTGCAACCTTTCCCTCATCTACCAGGCAGGTCACCTGGTTGTAGGTAGTGATCAAGTTGATCCAAGCAGGACCTGCCTTTCAGGAACCTATGCTAGGCATAGGCATGTCTTTGGGACAAACCAGATTGGGCAGAGGCTGCAGGGCCCCATGGCCGAGCTATGGCTGGAGTCAATGTAGCCCTGTGAAGCACTGGGAAGAAGAGCCATGCACAGCTTACGCTGTGTGCTACAGACAGTTCTTGCCTGTCTGGGAGCACTGTGGTGGTCTTTGTTGGTTGCCAGGAGGCACACTCAGCTTTGTAGCTTGGAGGAATTCAAACCAACTTGGGGCATGCAGCAGCAGATAAAGTAAGGAAAGGGACATTCTTACAGGGACAGGTTTTCCCCAAATTTTCCTAAATAACTTCTGAACATATGGCTCATGCCTTACTCATTTGTTAAATTCAGAGCTGCTGAAACACGATGCTTCCAGAAATGTCATCTCATCAGCACTGTGGGAAGCATTTCAGATTGAATGGGGAAAAGAACCAGGGGTTCGTTTAACTTAAATGGCACATTGCAGAAATAGTTGTAAGAAAGCCATAGCCTGGCAGCCCTTTCCCTTTAGTTGGCACTTGGTGCTAAGGTTTGCATGTCCTGAATTGCAGGAGCAACGCCATCCACTGACAGTAGATGAGGCCCTTGAAGTGCTGTTGAAAAGCTCAGACTGTCTGAAGAATGTTGCGTTCAGAAAGACCTTGCAGCTGAGAGAACGCAGCTATGTCCTTGCTTTACAGAGCACCCAGTCTATGAACAGTATAAACACTAATGATAATAGAGAGAACAGAAGAAACTGTGAAAAGTGATTTAAATAACTAGCTCAGGAAAATGGTGTTTGATAGTATGTTTTGAACGAGCCAACAAAGAGAGATAGCTTGAAGGGAATAACAGCTGTTTGAATATCTGTATGGCTGTGGTGAGTTATGACTACACCTATGGAGCAGGGAGTTGAAAATGTAAAATTCACAATTTTAGGATGGGTAGCTGTGTATCCTGAGGCACTGCAAGTTCCTGGGTGCATTCCTGGTTTCTGGGGTCCACATAAGGCAATGGGGTTTCCTCTACACATCATCTCTTTGCCTTTGAAGATTCCAGCCTGCACAGGAGGCCACTCGCTCTTGTCCCAGTGAGGAAAATGAGGGGGCTTGCTAAGAACAAGCTGTGAAGAGACCCCAGCTGCCATGAAAGCATCCCCTTGTTTTGCCATCATAGGGCACCTTCAGGCAGTTACCTTTTCTATAAGATGTTGTTCGTGTGAGGGCAGTATTTTCTTCTCAGCTGTGATATGCACCCACCTGTGAGTTGAAGGTGAGGGTCGCTGTTACTTTATGAATCTTTCTATTGACTTTTCTGGGATGGGAGTGAAGCCTGTGTTCAGAACAGGTGGTTTACATGTACCTGGTCCTCAGAAGGCCAAAATCCTGAATAATCATGTCCTGTTCTCCTGCACTCCTCCTGTCTCAAGTAAAGTGAATGCTCTCCTTGCAGCCCTCCATCCTGAGCTGCTGTTTATGTGCATAACTTTGCAGTTCCCTCTGGAAAACCTGACTTTCCTTAGAAGTATATAAGCCCACTATGCCTGTGCACTGTTCTTTGCTGCCAAGTGAAGAGACTGAGGGTTCCTGTTAGAAGTATCTATTCATGGAAGGGCAATACCTGAGTGACACCTGCCTTGATGCCGATGCCATGAAGAGGCATAGAACACAGGAAACAACTTCCAGAGCCAATGGTTAAAATCATATGGGCTGCTAGTGAACAAATATCCTTGTGATCCAGTGCCTAGCTATGAACCATGCCTCTGGCCTGCTTTGAAGGTGGCTGAACCATGTGCTGAGAGGAGGCCTCGGCCCACACTGTCCCCTTGGGATGTGCCAGGAGCTGCTGGGCCAGGACTCAGCCATGGCACTTGTACCAAGGCTGTCTCTAAGAGTCTGGTGTGGTAACTTGCACCTGATGGGGTTGCCACTTCCCTCATCAGACTTCAGACATCTCCCTCTGCATGCTGACAGCCTTCCCTGTCTATGTTGCCTCCACACCTGGGGGAAAATCTGCCCCTCAGTGGAGGCTGGCATTCTGCGCCAATTGCCCCAAAGGGAGCACAGTGGGCTTGCATGTGCCTTGCACCCACATGGAGTGGGTGATGGAGAATCTCAGGTTGGTTTCTGTAGCCTCCTCAATTTAGCTGTGAAATCTCCATTTACAGAAAGTGTCCCTGGACATGGAGGTGATATGGCCCAGATATGGGTGTGTGATTGAGGCCAGTGCTGGGCCCACGCGTTCTCCATGTGTGCCTTGATCTGGTCATGGCCTTGCCGTGGCATTTGGGCACTCTGGAGGCTCTGAGTTTGGTTAGGCTGACCTGCAACCCACGCCGTGAGATACCCAATCAGCTATCTCATGTTTTGCTGCTGGAGCCGTGTGCACTCATGATTTCCAGTCTCTCCTGAGCTAGCCGACAGGCAGCGGCAGAGGAGAGCTGCACAGAGCTTGTACAGACAGCAGCACAGCACAGATGTAGCTGGTCTCTCAAGGTCCTCTCTCTGATCAAGCCATGCAGAGCTCTCTAAGGCCTTTTATTTTTTTTTATCATTGGCACTATTTCTGTAACAAATGAGCAGTCCTCAGGAAAAGAAGCCATGCACATCTGCATAAAGTTGAAACAGTTTTAAAATAGCAAGGATAAGTTCTCGGAGACATGATTATAAATGGCTTATGGAAACTGCAAGGGAAAACTCAGAGAAGGGGGGAAGGGACTTCTCTCAGATTTTTTTTTTTTTCTTTCTGTAGATGTTCCTGAAGAATCCTTTTATTTTAAAGTATGTAATATCTCCTCTTTTACTATTCTCTATTTTTATGCAGGAACAGATAACTCGTAAATGCTGAATTTGATGTACTGCAGAGTCTTTGATAGGCAGAGCTGGATTGTTTGCTTTCTGGAGTGACTCTCTGGGTATCTTTTTACAGATGATAAAAATGTATCAAATAACACTATTACATTTGTGATGTGAAACCTCCATTAGCAAGTTTTAATGGTCCAGTGTAATTATCGCTTGTGGCCTAACTGCATTAGAAGTCCTCCTCTTTGAAATTGTAATGATAATTTGGAGCAGGAAGATGTAACGCGAAGGTGATTTCATTAAAGCTCACTCCAACCTGGCATCTTTTGGAAGATTTTTTACTGGTTGCTGTTTATAAAACTGCATATGTCAACAGCAAGAATATGTGCAAGGCTGAAGTTTATCTGTTCACTGGATCACTGCTGAAATTATTTGCATGACAAAAGCATATTGTTGCTAGAGTAGCACAATATAGGAAATAAAGTCATTCTTAAAAAAGATTTGTCATTTTCAAGTTGCTTTTTAAGTATAAAAGTAAAATGTTAATTTGAGTAATGCTAAGTCAGCTTGCTCCAGCTGAGAATCTGCCCCATGTAGACACATTCAGAAGGTTGAGTATTAATCTATTTATTCAACTGCACAAAGTTCAGTAGAATAACTGTTTTCACTAATTGCTAATGGACAAAATTGCTGGTGCTTATAGGGAGACATTCTGGAAACAGATAATTAAGCAACTAAGTAGTTGAAAATGTCAGGAGAGAAAAATGATCTTTTCACCTCACTGAGTTCATTTCTAAAATTGTGTCAGCTGAGTTCACTCTGCTCTCATATAGCTTGAGTGCAGCTCTACTTGGGTGCTGCACTACAGCGAGTGAGTGCGGAAATACAGGGAAATTGGGGAAAACACCTGGTTCTTCCCCTCCTTTGGCAGCTACTGCCTTAACGTGAAGAAAGGGCTGCAGTTTGCATGATATTCACTGACTTTTATGACTAAGTCTTGACTCTCATTTGCTTTGTGGCTGAAAGAAGTTGTTCTTTCCTAAGGGTCAGTGCTCTGTGCTACTGAACCCAGATGACTTTCCTGCAGCTCTTGGTGTTATACTCCTGGTGCTGAAGGAAGCATGCACAGGTTGTCAGTTGTAATGAGGAGGAGAAAGCAGAGAAACCCCTTTCACACTTTTCAAGGTGGCTTGGAAGGTGAAGACAATCCAACCAGAACGCTAGGACAAGGGTCACTGCATAGTATTTTGGCCTCTCCAGAAATTTTGAAATTAGTTTCTCCACGTAAAATGTAGAGCTGAAAATGGCTGTCTTTTCCCATAGACCCTGGTCAGGGCAAGGGAGCTCTCTCCAGCCACCTGGGCCTTGAGGCAAAGCAGTGAGGGCCTGACCTCCTGGCACTTCATCAGCTTCTAGGGCAGCAGCATGAATCCTGGGAACAAGGAAAGACAGCCAGAGGCAACATTTCCAAAGCTGATCTATCACACCCCAGCTCCAGTGCCTGCTTCAGATCTGGATCTCTTTTTGGCTGAGATGTGACATCTTTTCTCTCTCACTGCTGCAGTCCCAAGGGGAATCTGCATGCAAAACACAGGCTGCCCAATGCTGTTGCAGCTTTGCTGGCAGAATCAGAGTCTAACTTTCACTGTGCTTTGATAGCCATTTCCACACATCATAAGGATGCCCTCAGCACTGCTGTCTCTCATTTGTGAGCCCATCCCTATTGGCAGCTGTTTGCAGTACTACTCAGCATCTTCCTGCAACTCCTTTTAATCCAGGTATGGGAGAGTGAGCAGTGTACACCACATTTTGCCCCTGAGCATAAAAGGGTACTTTTCATTGTGTTTTGGTGATGGTGACTTTGTGATGAAAAGCAAAGCTCCTGCCATAGAGGCCTTGCAGCTCTAGTTCTCATGTGCTGTACCTACACGTGTCATGCAAACTCACCTTCTCTTGCAGCCCTGGCTGCTCACCCCATAAGTGTGGCATGCTGATGCAACATGGAACACATGTCTAGTTGAGGGTTACTTTTACAGTGAAACATAATATTGCAGCAACTTTTGCCTCCATAAATACTAGCACATCCTTGTCCAGACGCTCAAGTTGCACTGGGTAGAGAGCTGAACCTTGTACCAGGGTATGAAAGCTGATTCCGGATGCTAAACTGTGTTAGTGTTCAGCCAAAGTGAATTTTTCTCGGTAGTCTGAAAGTTACAAGGCTGTAAAATGAGTGACAGATGTAGTCCATTACAGATACACTTAAAAAAATAGATCTATTTTGCTCACATATTTTGCTCTCAGTGATAGTCAAGAAACCTCATCAAAAAGGAGTCTTCTCCCCAAACTCCCATCTCCAGTAGCACTACTGCAGAGCAGATGAGAGCTTGCTGTTCAAGGCTGAGACCAATAGAAATGCTGTGGTGGGCTTTCACCAGACCCACGTATGTTCTTGTGCGAATAAGGCACAAGGCATATGTTGTCCATAACTGATCACCAGTGACAGACAGTGCACAAACATACTGGTTCCTCAGGATTGAGGGCATGGCTGGGTGGCTGTGGGCAAAGCTAAAGGCTTTGGGCACTCCAAAACCAGATTTCTGAAGTGAATGGCAAATTCATGTGTCTGTCCACCATAAGGCCTTGGACTTCAATCCTGTCCCACCATTGTCAGCCTAGTTGTCTGGATGAAAAACCAGCTTTGTGATTCTGTGCACAATGAAAACAAAAATGGTGAGAAAGCCACCAAATAACCATAAAGAAAGTTTGAAGAATGTTATTGAGCTAATTCCAAAATGCTAGCTGACCTTTTAAAGCTATTTCAGTTTCATTTTGGCATTGCTTAATGTTCTCCAAAACATTTTTACCTTTTTAGGGGGGGCACTAGGATCAGCTTTGAAGTGGAGAATGGTGTTTCAAAATAATGAGTACAGAAGTTTTGTTTTCAGCATGAAATGGAAATTGGTGCAGCATTCTAAAACAAAGCTCTGCATGTCAAAAGTACGGAAATTAAATATGAGCTTCTATACACCTTTGCCATTTTTTTTTTCTCCCTTGGAAACTTAACAAGTTTTACCCAATTTTTAAAAATTTGCAATTTAACAGATCCGCTTGCGAATAAAAACTCCTTTCCCCTCTAATCCAGAGTTAAAGCTGTGAGGCTGCAGCCCCATGCTTTAAGACATTCCCACCGAGACTGTAGCAGGCTGGTGTCTTCTGCAGGCATAAATTCACCAGTGAGATTCACAGCTCAGGGAAGAGTAAAATCAGTTGAGGTACTCAGTTGTAAAACCAGAGCCATGCAGCGGGAAGTCACACAGAATCACAGAGTCACAGAATGGCCTGGGTTGGAAGGGACCTCAAGGATCATGAAGCTCCAAGCCCCCTGCCGGGAAAGGCCACCAACCTCCCCATTTACTAGACCAGGCTGCCCAGGGCCCCATCCAACGTGGCCTTGAACACCTCCAGGGACGGGGCATCCACAACCTCTCTGGGCAGCCCATTCCAGCACCTCACCACTCTCCTTGTAAAGAACTTCCCCCTGACATCCAACCTAAATCTTCCCTCCCTCAACTTAAAACCGTTCCCCCCTTGTCCTGCTGTTATCTACCCTTTCAAAGAGTTGACTCCCTTCCTGTTTATAGGTTCCCTGCAGGTACTGAAAGGCTGCAGTGAGGTCACCCCGCAGCCTTCTCTTCTCCAGGCCGAATAAGCCCAGCTCCCTCAGTCTGTCTTCGTAGGGGAGGAGCTCCAGCCCCCTGATCATCTTCATGGCCCTCCTCTGGACCCTCTCCAACAGCTCTCTGTCTTTCTTGTACTGGGGGCTCCAGACCTGGACACAGTACTCCAGATGGGGCCTCACAAGAGCAGAGTAGAGAGGGACAATCACCTCCCTGTCCCTGCTGGCCACCCCTCTCATGATGGAGCCCAGGATACCATTTGTTTTCCGAGCTGCAAGAAAACACTGCTGGCTCATGTTAAGTTTGTCATCCATCAGGACCCCCAGGTCCTTCTCTGCAGAGCTGCTCTCAAGGACTTCTCCTTCCAGTCTGTATAGATGCCTGGGGTTCCTCCAGCCCAAACCTTGTACTTTGCCATGTTGAACCTCGTTAGGTTCACCCGGGCCCACCTTTCAAGTCTGTCAAGGTCCCTCTGAATGGCATCCCTTCCTTCCTCCGTGTCAACCGCACCACTCAGCTTGGTGTCATCAGCAAACTTACTGAGGGTGCACTTGATTCTGTCATCGATGTCATTGATAAAGAGCACCGGTCCCAAGACAGACCGCTGGGGGACTCCGCTCATTACTGGCCTCCACCTGGACATAGAACCATTGATTACCACCCTCTGTCTGCAGCCTTTCAACCAATTTCTTATCCAATGAGTGGTCCACCCATCAAATCCACATCCCTCCAATTTGGAGATAAGGATGTGGTGGGGGACCGTGTCAAAGGCCTTGGTCAAGTCCAGGTAAATGACATCGGTTGCCTTCCCCTCATCCACCAATGCCGTCACTCCATCATAGAAGGCCACAAAAATGGTTAAGCATGACCTCCCCGTGGTGAAGCTGTGCTGGCTGTCTCGGATCACACGCTCATTCCTCATGTGATCGAGCATGTCATCCAGGAGGATCTGTTCCATGATCTTCCCAGGCACAGAGGTGAGACTCACTGGCCTGTAGTTCCCTGGGTCCTCCTTGCTCCCTTTCTTGTAAATGGGAGTGACGTAACCCTTCCTCCAGTTGTCTGGGACCTCGCCTGACAGCCACGACTTCTCAAATATGATGGAGAGCGGCTCAGCAACCACCTCAGCCAGCTACTTCAGAACCCTGGGATGCACACTATCCAGCCCCAAAAACTTGTACTCATCTAGTCTCATGAGGTGGTCTCGGACTTGCTCTGCCCTTACAGTAGGGGGGATTTACCCCCCTGGTCCCCACCTAGAGGTTTGGGGGTGCAGGGCTCAGGGACGTGAGAAAGACTAGAATCCTGGCCACCAGTGAAGACCGAGGCAAAGAACTCATTCAGTACTTCAGCTTTCTCTTCGTCCGTTGAAGTCAGTTCTCCTTTTAAATTTACTAAAGAAGGTACACCCGTTTTGGCCTGCCTGTCTCTTCTGGCCAGTGTACCTGTAGAATGTCTTATTGTTTTTCACATCCCTCACCAAGTTCAGTTCTACCTGTGCCTTGGCTTTCCTGATCCTACGTCTGCATGTCCGGACGGCATCCCTGTTCTCTTCCCAGCTGAAACACCCTTGTTTCCAGATCTTGTACACACCTTTCTTCGCCCTCAGTGTGCCCAGCAGGTCCTTGCCGAGCCATGCTGGTTTCCTATCTCATCTGCCCACTTTCTTATTCAGAGGGATGGAGACCTCTTATGCTTTCAGGAGGGCATCCTTGAAGTCAGGAGCAGGTTTCTAATTTCTCGCCATCAGTGAAAAGAAAAAGGAATTTAAAGTTAATTAAAATCGAAAGAATTCCTTTGTAAATTATGTCCGAGAATGTTGGAGTGAAAAGGACAGAAGGCAAAGAATATTTAAGATTGTGAATTTAACTAATTCTGGCAGGAGCTTTGGCCTCACTGTCTTTGCTGCAGCTGAGTGGGGCTGCTTATGAAGGATCTGCTTCCCAAATGCATGAGGGATGTGAAGCCCACTGCCTGCTGACAGCAAGAAATGAGAGGACGTGCACCCCACTGCAAGGAAGGACCCTGCTGCCACAAGGACACATCAGGTCTTAGAGGGACTTACTGTTTGCTGGGAAGCTGTGAGTTAGAGCACTCCTACGTACATCTCCCTGGATGACAGGAGCTTATACCTGCTGAGGTGATGTCAACTGGCACTGGCCATCATAGAATCATAGGAGATGCCGTGTTGGAAGGGACCCATTAGTATCATCAAGTCCAGCTCCAGCACCTCTTGCTAGCAGGGGGTTCCTTGTGTGACCTTGGGGATGCCATCTCCAGCACAAAACCTGCAGGAGTCCCCACAGCTCGGTCTGGTATGAGTCCATTGCTTGGCACCATGGGTCAAATTCTGCTCTTGCTTAAACCTGCATAAAAGGGAAGTAACTCTGCTGGAGTCCAAGAAGATAATCCAGATCTTTGCCGTGCTGATTAGGAGCAGAGTTTGGCCCTGTGATTTTATAGTGCCACACCTGCAGTTTTACTAGTCCTCAGGGTGTGGAGCAAAAGTGTTTGTATTTACTTGCTCTGAATTTTAAGTGCACTTTGCTGTGGTGCCTTAACTAAAGCAGCTTTCAGAAGCGTGGATCTTTCAGATCAATATATTCTCATCCTCTGGTGAATTGTGGCCAAACATCCTGAGCCATGCAGGATCCATAAAGCACCAGTCTATAATAGCTTTTCACCTTGGCAAATCTAGCATCTCCTCCAGTGTTATATATGACATCAGACCCTGACCTTTTGGAGCACTCAGCTGCCAGTAATCCCACCTGTCTGCAGGCTGCTCTCTTGCTGCTTCAGGTGGTGGGTAACTGCCTTCCCTTGGGTGAGTTATTACAGCACATCATCGCCTTTTCCTGTTGAAATGAATCAATGTCAAAAACTCCACAAGTGTATTTTTGGTGAAAATATCTGGAAACTCGCCCGTTTTTCTACCTCTCCTGGCTGGTTTTTAACAAAACAGACTGGATTTTCCTGCCTGTAGGTAGCAGCTTTACATCTAAGGTTGAGTTACCTTGTCACAACCAGGAGGAGCTGCAGGAGGGGAGCTTGCCACATGCATCCCTTGGGAATGTTAAGTACTAACAGCACTGGGCTCCCCGAACAGCATTTCTGCCTGTGAAGGGTGGCTGCTGGGGCTAGAGAGTCCTCTTCATGAACATGGAGTTTGGGATGGGGATGGCAGGTGTTATACAAGGACTTTTTCTCCTCTTTAACGCTGCGTTACTCAGGCACTGCAATCTGAAAGGAAACGAAGAAAGGGAAATGTTTTCGGTCCAAGCAGGAAAGCAGTTTCTGGCAGGATTAAATGATGTCCCATCTCCCGAATTCTGCTTGTGCCACTAATCATTCCTTTATGATGAAACAGTTGCTGTTACAATCTTTCTAGAAAACATACTTCAGCTGCAGCAGAGCGCCTTAAAGCACCAATATGTGACAAGTCACTGAAACAAATAATTTAAGAAAAAATGGAGCAGAAAAATAAAGCCCTCCAATGAATAGCATTAGTCAGTTTATAATAAGAAGGGGAATTGGAATTTAGTCATGGTTGAATGTTTCCCATTTCCACTTAGCTTTCACAGCCCCCATTTCTAATTGTGCTTTTGTGGTGAAGGAGGTGTTGGGATTCTCGTGGGTTTGGGGACTATCCTTGCTTTATCCTGAAAGCACCTGTCGGTTCTCTCCATGGCACAGCCTCTAATCCTGCCCTGGATGCAGTGAGACAAAATGGGCTGCTAATTTCATGGTTGAAGTCAGAAGAGATAATATCTGCTCAGTTCCTTGCACAAAGACAGCTCTCCAGCATCAGCCTCCTGGAATTCAGCTTCTGTGTCCTCAAACAGATCAGGATGTGTGGATCCAGCCAGATTTCTACATGTGCTGAAAAACAGAATATCAAGATTGCTTGATACTAAATAAAAATTTTAATAAGAATTGAGTCACAGAAAGCCTTTCATTGCATTCGCCTTTTATTCTCAATGTATGCTCTAACTATATCTGTGGAATACAGCTTGTCAATGCACATAAGTACAGTCTGATTCATGTTGACATCTTGTAAAGATCGGGGAGGTGTTATTCAGGCAGCTGCAAAGGCACTGCTCAGAGAGTGGGAAGGAACACTGTATTATGCCCCTTCTCACATGACTTTTTAAAGGCTACCTCCTTTGTACAGCATGTTCAAAGACATCAAATCCAAGATCCAGAAGGAAACAGAGTCAGGAGAGGGTTAAAGAAGGCAGCGATGCCTGATGTTAACATCTTTCCCCCTTTTCAGCTTTGTAAAAGATAAACGTTTCAGATTTCAATCTGTGGTTCCCAGCAGTGCTTTGGGAACACTGCAGTAGGCCTGCAAAAATCGCTAATGCTGGGCCAAGCCGAGATAATGCGTCTCAGCAGGAATGACATAATGCCCTAAAAGAAGACTATGATGTAATGCATATCTCAAAAAAATCAGAGCCAATTTCCGTTACCCAGCCTTGAAGTCTAGTGCTAATGCTGCACTATGCAAAACTTTGGGAGGTTAGATCTTTTCTTCTTTCTATTTTTTTTTTTAGAAGAACAATTTTGCAAGGCTTACAGCACTCGTGCACTCTGTAACCACTCTGCTCCACGCTTCTTGTAATTTGGGTGCGTGCTGAAAACCATTAAGCATTTCACCTTGGTTGAGGTGCCTGCAATCCATTAATAGGAATGCTGTAATTTATAGTGTTAACATGGCTGTTTATGCAGGTGAGGCATAAAGCATATATCGCATATTACAGTAAATCCCGCTTAATGAAGGTGTTATGTGGGGATTTATTAGAATCACTAATGTCTCATGGAAAAGTTAAGCAGTATTTGTGCTAAGCTCAGCTTGGGCATAAGCCAGTGCAACTCCTCAGTCCTTGGTAGAGCTGATCCCCTGGGGAAGGTGAGCCAGTTTGGGCCCCGTGCAGCTTATAAGCCATCCCATCAAGTTGTGCTGTCTTGTATTAATACACATGCAGCCAGAGCAGCTAGATGCACCTGCTGCTCAGTGCTCCTGTGGTGCATGAGCATGCAGGACCAGCATGAAGGGAAGTGCTGTGGGGTTTATTTCCAAGCACGGAATCTCTGAGTGAGTCTCTTGTATTCCTGCACCTGCCAACAGGTTTTGGCTTCTGAATAGCTCCCAACCCCACTGGGAAACGAATTGCTTGCCCTGAACTGCTGCCCTGACACTGGCATTTGTTGAAATGGTGGGGAGTCCTGGAGGGTCCTTCTGTCTCCTGGGATGGTTTGCAGTAAGGAGATGGTGGTGATTCCCAGACTCAGTGCTGCATCCTGCACCCATCATACTCCATTTGTGAGTATGCAGCCTTGACTGCTTGCACAGCAGCATCACCATATTGTCATAATGTGGCAACATGCATCCTTTTTTGAAGGCTCTGCATGCATCTCACCAAGAGCACACCTCCAGTCTTCCAGAGTCAGATCTGGTCTGGGCCATGCACGGAACCACTCACCTTCCAGAGCTTCTAGCCTGGTGTCCTGGAAAAGGAAAACCATACTGAAAACTCTCAAATCATTCAGGTTTCCAGCAGCGGTGGCCAGCAGAGGAAGGAAGGTGATTATCCCCTCTGCTCTGCCCTCATGAGGCCCCATCTGAACTACTGCATCCAGGCCTGGGGCTCCCAGCACAAGAAAGACACAGAGCTCCTGGAGCGGGTCCAGAAGAGGCCACTAAGATGAGCGGAGGACTGGAGCAGCTCTCCTACAAGTAACGGGATGAGGGAGCTGGGTTTGTCCAGCCAGGAGAAGAGAAGGCTCCTGGGAGACCGCACTGCAGCCTTGAAATACTTAAAAGGAGTTTATAATCAGGAAGGAGACTGACTTTTTACACAGTCTGATAGTGACAGGACAAGGGTGAATGGTGTTAAACTAAAAGAGGGTGTTGAGGCCCTGGCACAGGCTGCCCAGAGAAGCTGTGGATACCCCATCCCTGGAGGCGTTCAAGGCCAGGTTGGCTGGGGCTGTGGTCAGCCTGATCTGGTGTCTGGCAGCCCTGCCCATGGCTGCGAGTTGGAACTGGGCGGACTTTAAGGTCCCTTCCAGCAGCAACCATTCTATGATTCTATGATATCTAGAACATCAGCATCACTTCAAGTGTATATTTAAAACCAAATTTTTTTTTTTATTATTATTATTTTTTTTTTATGTGAGATAATTCATTTTGCCCCAGGGTTTCCTGCATAGTGCATTGCAGCCCTTCGCTGCAGCGAGAAGCCACCGGTGTGACTTTGGCTGCTGTGGTCTCTTAGGGACAGAAAGCTACACTGCCCTAATCAGACCATCTCTGCTCCAGCAGCCAAGGTATTAATGTGTAACCTCAGCTGGCTCTTGTAAATTTGAGGTTTACATTTTTGCTTTTCCTTGTTAAGAAACATTGTGAGTGTCAGATATTGAAGGCTTGTGTTTGCTTGCCTATGAGATACGAGGTCACTAACTCAGATTCAGTGGGCAAGTAAACTTGTGACCTTGTGCTAAAAATTAATAAACCTCCATCAGCACCTCAAACAGAGGGGGAAGGCAGCATCTGCTTGTGTTAGCTCAAACCTGGACCTGCTTTTCATTCATAATGACCTGACTGCAAATGGAGGCTGCTGTATTTTATGTTGCAGACTGCCTTCTAAAGGAGACTGACCCGAGACGTGTGGCATCATTAAATTGGGAATGATGCTGGACATGCACTGCAACCACACAAGTGAAAGGTGAGCTGCTGCCTCAAATTGTTTTAAAAACTCATTATCGTTAATAAATACCAAGCTGTGTTACGTGCACCATTTCATTAAAAGAGGATATCCAGAAGGAGAGCTTAATTATCTTGCTCTAGTAAAATGCCCCAGAGGCAAAAGTGGAATGTATAATTACAGTGTCGATATGGCCTACTGGCCTGCCAGTGGGACAGTGAGACGGGGACCTGGCTCTCTAATTCCAATCTCACCTCTACCATACGTGACTGCTGGGGCACATCATCCAACCTCATTTCCAACATGAGAGCCCTAGGACTTCCAGAGGAAAGTAACCAATGTGCCCTGTGGACTTATTTTAGAATAAGAACTGGAGCATTCACAACCTATTTCCCATTTGCCTTTATGCATGCTTAGGTAGATACCTACTCACCTTATCTCAGATGGCTTGGATTCAGCAACCAGGAATACCTTGGCAAAAGGGGTACTGCATGATTTAGGACGGTGGCAGCTAGTATACAGATATCCAGACACTCTGAAATTGCCTTGGTGCTGTCATTGGTTGTCCCAAACCACACAGAAAACAACTTTCTTCCATCAGATATGTGGGACTTATTTTGCTAGTAGCTGAGTAAGAAGAAGCACAAGACAGGATTTACAACATATCTACAACTGCAAAATGCAGTGGGTTGTGTTTCTCCTAATCAGCATAGAGTCAGGAGTAGCAAAACTGCATTTGTGCAATACAAATCAGGCCCTGGTGCTTGGGAGCCTTGAGTATCTAGCGATGCTACTAACTTCTTCATCCACATCCCACACCTTTGCACCTACTGCTACTTCTCAAAACAAAACCACACAGACTTGGCCAGCTGTCCCACAGAAGCCAGCTTAGTGCTTGCACCCCGATAACCCACTGTCAGCAGTGAGTCCATAGTTGTGTGCATCTACTTGATCTCAACAGCTACCTCACATCGCACTGAGTGAAGCAGCTCACTACGGTGCAGAAATATCTTGCACATGTTAATGTCCCCTGGGATGTGCAATGGCATTGGTACCTGTGATGATGGTGCTCCTATGGCAGCACTGCTCAGAGGAAGGAGAAGGGTTATGTCCTGCCTGAACGTTTACCTCTGCTATCTGAACATTTACCATTCCTGCAGCACTTCTCATCTGTGCACTTCTCAAAACTGCCCATGTGTGAGACTCTCATCCTCAATTTGACCTAGAAGCTCTGATTAATCCCAGTTTCAACGTACAGCAAGATCTACTACAGTAAAGAACTAGTCCTCCTAGAAATGTCCCATAGGATGAGAAATGGTAAGAATGATAGTAAAAGAAAACTTTCTCTAGCAGAGCAAGGAGCAGAGTTAAAAAGCATTTGAGTGAGATATTCCAGATTCTGAAGGGCACAGCCAGAACTCATCAGCTTCTCCCCCCTGGCCCCATCCCACAGCATGAGAACAATAAGACTACACAACATTAAAGACAATAAATTTAGAAGGAATTACAAAGGGTATTGCTTTGCACACTGAGTAGACAGCTTGTGGTCTTCACTAATGCAGACACTCAATGTCAAGAATGTACGGCTGGATTTTTAAGAGCACTGGCTAATTCAGTCATCACTGGCTACTACATGTAGCATTCAAATAATCCAGGACTGGATTTCACCCTACATTGCTGCAACTATAAAGATTACCTTTGAGGTATGTGTGTGCCTCTGTGGGCAAACTACACAACTGGCTGAGTGTATCCATGTTTGTTTTTATTTTTTCTTCTGAATCTTTACTTCTAATATTTTTAAACACATGAGGCTGAAGCAAATGGAATGACTCTGCAGTGAGAAAGTCCAAAACTAAAGCTAGTTCCAAGGGGAATTTAGAAGTCAAGATCTTTCGTGTTTGCATATGTATCTTGGCAATGGACTTTGTAGGAAATTAATACCCAGGTGTTTCAGTAGGTCTAATCCAATGGGGTAGAGTAGCAGCTGTGTAATACATGTAATCTGCACAATCAAAATCAGAAGGAAAGTGATTCCTGTCACCTTTGTTCCCTGGTGTGACTTTGAAAGTACCTAGAAAATGTTTTCCAGGTGCTTCCAGTGCAATGACCCCACAGGTGAAATCTCTGCTATTTTTCCTTAGCCATGCCTAAGGATGCAATTGAATTTGCTATGCCATGTGGCTGGGACTGACTCTGTCCTGCCTGTAGTGATAGAATTCAGGTCTAAGATACTCCTGTGGCTGTTTCACCCCTCCAGATCTCTTGGCTGTCTGGACTGTTATTTGATCATAAGAGCACTCTAGCATGATGGCACAGAAATTTTCTTTCCTAAAAAGACTAGAAAGGTAGAGGATAAGTGGCATGCAGGACTGGGCTGATTCACACCTCTCCTTGCACCTGCTGAGACGTGGATGATGGCGGGGCTGCTCTTGGTCAAGAGGGTTTTTCTCTATCTGAGTTGTTCAGTTGTACAGCTCACTCCTTGGCACCCAGATATAACTCACCACAGTAGCAGTACAACAACATCCTCATCTTCTTCTGGAGGGCAGAGCCCCAAGGGAGGCTACCAGAGAAGTTTGGGCAGTCTGTCCTGAGCACCTGATGGCCCTCTGAGTTGGGCTGCCCACGGGACATTTGCCTGTTTTCTCTTGTAGGCCACAAAAGTGGTGGCCTCTGGCTACTGGGCATGCTTCCTGAAAGCTGTGAAGACATTCTGGGTTTACCTATTCATATCTGAGCACCTCATGTATCTCTTGGGTTCTCAGGGGAGTTGAAAGCACTCAAGCCACAGGATGTGGCAGCACAAGCAGCTGTGGAGTGCAGCAGAAGACACACCAGCCCTGGTGTACAACGCTGAAGAGAAACATGTTTCTGAGTCTCTTGCATGGGCTGGAGCTTCTGGTTGCTCAGCAGCTCTCAGAAACAAGTCAATGACTAAATACATGCTTGAAAGTGGCTTCAGTAGAGGAAAGGCTGTGCTGCCCAGCCCTGCTGCAGGCTGGTGATGTTTCTGGCTGAGGGATGCAGCCAGGCATGACCTGGACAGGGGTGCTCAGCTCTCACATCCAAAGCCACCGAGCACCCCAGCCCAGCCTGCACCCAGCAAGACTCCTGCCTGCCCTATCCCAACAAGGCATTGTGCCACCAGGACTGTGGGACTCTTGTGAGATGCAGGGGCAGAGATGAGTAATTCATGGCTCCAGGCAGAGCTGGTGGCACCTCCTGCTAAGAGAGGTCCTGCAAAATATTTTCCATTGTGTTTGTGTTCAGTTACTCCTCTTTCTGCCAAATGTATCTGACTCAAGCTGCTATTTTATTTAAATTCCATCCAAAACAACGCCTTGTTTCTGAAAGCAAGGGCAGTGAAAAATATGTTACTTTATACACATATACAGGAGAGCAGAGCATCATCTTACAAGGTACCTGGCTTTTTCAGCGCACACCTGTCCTAGCTGCCAGCCCATTCATGATGGCTTACCAAGGACCTACTGGAGCTGCATGTAGATTTGGCTTCCCTGTGGCTCCAGGTGCACAGCCAGGGCTCATGTGTCCTGAAGCTTGCAGAATTCCTTTTGAAACACAGGAGATAAATTTTCTTTACTGCTGGATAAGCACTGTGGGAGACAGTGAGTGCTAGAGAAGATCATAGAATCATAGAATAACCAAATTTGGAAAAGACCTCCAAGATAATCCAGCCCAATTGTCCACCTACTACCAATACTTCCTCACTAAACCAGGTCCCTTAGTACAACATCTAAATGTTTCTTGAACACCTCCAGGGACAATGACTCAACCACTTCCCTGGGCAGCCCATTCCAGCACCTGACCACTCTTTCTGAAAAGAAATTTTTCCTAATATCCAAATAGAATCTCTCCTGACGCAATTTCCTGGCATTCTCTCCTATCCTATTGCTAGTTACCTGGGAGAAGAGGCCAAACCCCACCTTGCTACAACCTCCTTTCTGGTAGTTGTAGAGAGCAATAAGGTCTCCCCTGAGCTTCCTCTTCTCCAGACTCAACGATCCCAGTTCTCTCAGACACTCCTCATAAGGCCTGTGCTCCAGACCCTTCACCAGCTTTGTTGCCCTTCTCTGGACACGTTCCAGGGCCTCAATGTCTTTCTTGTTGTGAGGGGCCCAAAACTGGACACTGTACTAGAGGGGTAGCCCCAGCCGTTCTGAGTACAGGGGGGTGACTACCTCACTGCTCCTGCTGTCAGCACTATTTCTGATACAAGCCAGGATGCCATTGGCCTTCTTGGCTACCTGGGAACACTGCTGGTTCATGCTTAGCTGAGCACTGACCAACACTCTCAGGTCTATTCCTTCCACATGGTCTTCCAGGCACTCTTCCCCAAGCCTGTAGTGTTACCTGGTGTTGTTGTGGCCAAAGTACAGGACCTGGCACTTGCTTGTGTTGAACTTCATCCCATTGACCTCAGCTCAGTGATCCAGCCTGTCCAGATTCCTCTGTAGAGCCTTCCTACCGCTAGTCAGATCAACACCTCCTCCCAGCTTGGTGTCATCTGCAAACTTACTGAGGATTCACTCAATTCCCTCATCCAGGTCATCAATAGACATTAAACAGGAGATGTGAAAGTGTGCCTCACAGAGGAGAGGAAGGAGGGGAAAAGGTTGGCTTCTGTACTTTGAAAAATTATTTGTGTGAAGTTATTTTCTTATCTCAATGTTTTGAACTAAACCAAGGTTTGGAGTT
This sequence comes from Gallus gallus, assembly GCF_016699485.2. Lineage (NCBI taxonomy): Eukaryota > Metazoa > Chordata > Aves > Galliformes > Phasianidae > Gallus > Gallus gallus. Next base: position 22,329,907 of record NC_052572.1, on the reverse strand, counting down.
CACAGGGGTACGTTTTCTTTAAGGATGAATTCCCTGGATGAAAGTGATGCCTGCACATAAGATACACATCTTGTCCCTAGAATGTATATGCTGAAAAACTGTCCATTGTATGCAAGTGAGGTGCATGTAACAGCAGTTATCAACAGTCATAGAATCACATTACAGAAGAATGGCTTGAGATGGAAGGGACATTAAACACCATCTAGTTACAACCCCCTGCTAACAGAAGGGACAACACCCACTGGATCAGAATGAACTATGCAGGAAACCCTGGGGCAAAATGAATTATCTCACATTTGAAAAAAAATTTGGTTTTAAATATACACTTGAAGTGATGCTGATGTTCTAGATATCATAGAATCATAGAACGGTTGGTGCTGGAAGGGACCTTAAAGTCTGCCCAGTTCCAACTCCCAGCCATGGGCAGGGCTGCCAGACACCAGATCAGGCTGACCACAGCCCCAGCCAACCTGGCCTTGAACGCCTCCAGGGATGGGGTATCCACAGCTTCTCTGGGCAGCCTGTGCCAGGGCCTCAACACCCTCTTTTAGTTTAACACCATTCACCCTTGTCCTGTCACTATCAGACTGTGTAAAAAGTCAGTCTCCTTCCTGATTATAAACTCCTTTTAAGTATTTCAAGGCTGCAGTGCGGTCTCCCAGGAGCTTTCTCTTCTCCTGGCTGGACAAACCCAGCTCCCTCATCCCGTTACTTGTAGGAGAGCTGCTCCAGTCCTCCGCTCATCTTAGTGGCCTCTTCTGGACCCGCTCCAGGAGCTCTGTGTCTTTCTTGTGCTGGGAGCCCCAGGCCTGGATGCAGTACTTCAGATGGGGCCTCATGAGGGCAGAGCAGAGGGGAATAATCACCTTCCTTCCTCTGTTGGCTATGCTTCTTGATGCAGCCCAGAATAGTTTGACTTCTGGGCTGCTAGTGCATACTGCTGTTTCATTTTGAATTTCTCATCAACCAACATCTCCAGTCCTTCTCCTCAGAGGTGCTCTCAGTAATTCTGCTTTTCACAGCATTCTCACAGAGACATATGCCTCTTCTCTGTCATCCTGCAGCTCACCTCAAGTTTCACCCTAAATCTATATCCTGTGCATGTCCCCCAGCTGCATGATGAAGGACAGATCCCTGGTGTCTGGAAGCACAAGAGGAGGCAGTGCAATTTCCTGCAGCTGGGATTTAGGGCATATAGACATGTGTTTGTGCAGCACCTACCATAAGAAGGTTTCCTCCAAAACTGGATTCTGAATCATTCTGAAATTCAACTACTAAAAATACTAATATTATAAAAATTAATAATTTTAGCCAAAAGTACATTTAAATCACTCCCCCTATGAAAATGACATAAGATCGCACAAGATTTTGCATCAGATACTTCTAGACACTTTCTAGTGTCTAGAACATGTGCATGCTCACATGTGCATGCTTACAAGCTTAAAGGGCCATTAATCATCTTCTGGTGACTGAAGGGCAATGTCAGCCTTTACGGGAATAAATCCAGGGCTCCAGGTTTACCTACACCTGATGGCAGTTCACACTGCAGTATCTCATGCTTGTGGGCATTTGTTTGCACTAGCCATGACAGCACCAATCTGTTTGAAGTAAAATGCTTTCGGTGAAAGAAACTGTACACACACATGTCTTGCTGCTTACTCAAGGTAAATGCCTAGGCCCTGCACAGGTAAAACCTTATGCCACTACTTCCATGACCAGTACCATTGAGAAAAGGAGACAAGAGACACAGTGCACTCTGCTTAAGGGCAGCAATGTCAGCTTCAGTGCTGATGCCCAGGGCTTGTAGCTCCTTTCCCAGTTCAGGTTCCCACATGGCCACTTGCTGGCTCAAGACAGGAGCATACAAGTCATACTCAGCACAAGTTGGAAGCTGGTCAGTGCCAGATGCAGATGCTTTTTGCTCCTTTCCATGAAGTTTCAAATGCTGCAAGATCTGCTGTACTTCTCTGATGTCTGGAAACCCCATTGGACCTTCTTTTTTCTGCAAGCAAGGTGTAACCTTTCATCTATTTCACCATTGTCTACAACCTTAAATCTGTACTGCTGAGTTGTGGGCCGTCTTTCTCCGCTGTTACAACATCTAACATAAGGAGTTCCAAATCTATGGCTTTGGATTTTAAAAACAGAATTTGGCCATTCTGCTTGTTCTTGTGAATTGCAATGCCTTATACAGACTTTGGTGGAAATACGCTAAGGGACATTCAACACTGAACTGTACTAGGTAACACTTCACTTTGAGATGGACTTGGTACTCAGCAGGCAGTGGTAGAACTGTGCTCTGCAGGAGCTTCCCTGAAAGGCACTCACTCAAGGAATTTGTTGATTGCATTTAACCACCTATACATAAAGCATCCAGCATTTAGATAAGGGTTTGCTGGGGAAATCCTTGATGTCCAAGGTGGAGGAGCTAGGAGCTAAGAGTTTGACTTGATGGTCCTTCCAACTTAGGATATTCCCCGATTCTATGATTGTGTGCTGCTGGCATGAAACCAAAGGTTGACTCCTGATGGTTGCAGCTCAGGGGCATTTCATGGAGGAGAGCAGTAATGGCCTGGGAGTGCCTGGCTTGGGGCACTTAGCACGAACACACTGTGAACACTGTCCTGCACACCATGGGACTTCAGGCAGTTGAATACCTTGCTAGGCATGCTGATGAGGAAACCTACCTGCACTCTGGAATAGCAATCGAAATGAGAAGTTTTTGCTTTACAAAATTCCATAGCAGAACTGTTGGCAGTACTACAGTGTCATGTTAAGACTCCTGTGAAGTTCTGTCGTGATACTGTGGATTGATACTGACACTACACAGGAAAATGACAGGTACCACAACGGTGCCTTTCTTTTCCTGCTATTAGTCTTTGGACAAAGATGCACAGAGAGCTGTGCTCCAGTGTCCCCTCTCTACTGCCTCTGTTACTTTTTGGTAGGATTTCCTCAGTGCTTTGGAGACAGTGCACTTTCTCCTCTAGGTAAATGTTGGTCTGTTTTTCATTTAAACATTAATTTGGCCTTGCACATTATAGTCTGTAATATCACCACTCTCTGTGAGGATTAGAGTGATTAGGAGCCTCAGAATTCACTTTAATCAATCCGTTCAATACTGCTGAGATTTGCAGTCTACCCTCTCCCATGCAGCAGCCAGAGTCTTTCGACATGCTAACAAAATTGAAATTAGTTCCTTCATCTTAGACAAGGATAATTAATCTTCAAACACTGTTTATCTTAGCCCCGAAATCCCCAGAATTCAGAGCCAAATTAATTTAAAGTCTAAATCTGCTTTAACTAGTAATTGGTTAATCAACGGGCTCGATGTGTAATTACATTCTTTGTTCACAGTCGTCACAGGCTTGAAAAGACCATCTAATTCCTATGTTGCCTTCATTCCTATAATTAGACCATGTGACATGCAATGCCGTATGTATAGTGAACGAATTCTTTCCTGGAATAATTTCCCCGAGATTGTTTCCTAGAGATGAATTTATTCTTTTTTTTTTTTTTTTAAAGCGTTCATATCATTTTGGGGTTATTTTGGATTTCTGTGACTCATCCAGAGAATGTGCAATGAATTTTCAGCTTTGAATCTTTTCTCTCTGATTGCCACTGGAGAAATCTACATCGTGTTTTTATTTCCCTCACTTCCACTTGACATAGCTTTGATAGTTAAGGGATCCTTGCTCCCTCTGAATAATGATAGGATGTGGCAAATTCAAGATATTGTCATTCTTATTATCTTTCAGAATAGACCAGCCACAAAACCTATTAGCTGGCATTACTCTTGTGGACAGGAATTATTGTTGCTATTAAGAATAGTAGGTCTGAAAATAAATCGGAGAAGGAAATTGTGGTCTTTTTAACAGAGAGTTGTGGATCTTCTTTACTTAGTGGATATTGTCATAATCCAATTGTGGTCAGTGGTCCGGTCAATGGTTTTTGTATTTCTCTTCACAGAATTCCCTATTTCCATCGTCTTCATGGGTGCTTATATACCAGGATGTATTAATATCCTCTTTTCTTCAGTAGTGCCTCCTTGCTGAAACCAATTAAATCCTCATACCTGTTTAACTCCATTAAGACCTACATATTCTATCTCTCCTTGTTAATGCAACTTAGACTACAGCTTCAGGAAATGAATTAAAAACTCCTTATGGCGAATGAGTTGCAGAAGAGTTTGTCTGCCAACACCTTATAGATATGAGCTCTTAGATGTTAGGGAAATATCAGGTTTGAATGTGGGCCCAAAGCTCTCTGGATTCATGTGGACCTACACTGCTGTTTTGCAGTGCCCTGGTAAATGGAATATCTGAGTGACACGCACCACATTTACTGTTTGCTGACACTCTTTCTGGTCACCTACCAATAAAGCCAACAAACAAACAAACCAACAAAACAATCCCAGAAAAAATGACTAGGAGAGAAGAATGACATCATCATCCAGCCGAATGTGGTGGTGAGGCAGAAGGGGAGTCTTCTTTGCCCGTCACTGGATGGCTGCAACTAGCCCATTTTTCTATGACCCCACAGTGTGCGGCATGCAAGCTACCTGGGGCTCTGCGAACTCCCCTGCCACAGTGCCGCAAGTGGAGCTGGTGAATCAGCAAGATATACCTTGGTGAAATTTCAAACACTATTCAGCATCAAATTGAGGAATAATCACCACTACAGCAGTGAGGTGAGCTGCTACCTGGGGCTTCTCTTGCGAGTGTATCCTGCTGCCCAAAGCCATGTCTGAGGGGGCTAGGATGAGGCCTTATTTCCCTGGCAGACAAAGTACAATGAAAGACATACCAAAGGCACTTTCAGAAAGAGCCCTTTCCTCCAGGAGGCAATGCCCTTTAAAATCTTTACCTCTGAAAAGATTTCCTAGGGTGAGACTTCCAAAGGCAATGTTAAGGTATGTCATGGATCAAGAAAACAGTGGCAGCATTTAGATCATCCACTGCTCAATAGTAAATTATTCCTGAATGTTAGTCCATGTTACAGTACAGATTTCACTTGTCTTCACTGAGGATCACAATGATCAGTGGATTCCTCACCTCCCCACCTACAAAGGTGACAGTTCTGACTCAGCACTGATCCTGACTCAAGCCTCTTGACAACGCTTCCCTGGGCTTGCAAACAGTCCTCCCATCTTCCCTCCCTGCTACATCACAGTTAGGAGCTGAGAAATGGGCAGAAAAGGCAGCACTGGCTGTAACTCCCTCCAGCCAAAGGGAGAAGTGGGCAATATCTGAAAGTCCCGTACTACTCCTTGCTGGACATGCGGCTGAGCCCATCTAGGGCTCCCTTTGAAGTGCCTTCACACTGCAACAGTGGGGTTGTAGTATCATTAAGCATGGTAGTAATGAGAGTTAGATGAATGTCAGTACCCATATTTGGCTAGAAAGCTCGGTGTGTAAAGACCGCTGCAAGAAATCTTTCCCATTCTGAGCATAGGGCAGAATTTTTGTTGATGTTTATAGCATACAAAAATACAGCATGGAAATCACTATCAGGGTTTGTTCAGAAAGTGCTGTGGCCCCTTCTAACTTTTGAGAGCCCAAACCCCAGAGCTGTACCTCAGTGAGGATCCTGGGACATGAGTGGCCCATGCCCTGGGCTGTGAAGCATTGCTATGCTTGAGCCTCAGCATGAAAAAACATGTGTCAGCTTCCCCCTTCTGTCCCACCAAGATCAGCACTGGCTTTGGGATAATGGAGCTGTAAATCTGTGCTTCCCTTTATTTAATTGCCAGCTTTTGAGCCTCTATGAATCATATTTTCAAGCTTTTAATAAGCACGGGGATAAAAGCATTCTTGAAATGTTCTTAAAAAAGGCAAAACAAAGCAAAATCCAAATAACAACTGCATTTTTCCTGTAGTTTCCTGCTTTTGGTGGAGAGAGTTGATGAACATAAAACATAGGAAGATGTGATATGATTCTGGAAGCTGGGGATTTTGGAAAAGTGACCCTTCATCTGGGGTTTGTGATCTGTACCATTCAACCCATTAGAAAGGTAAAAGAAAAAACTATTTCAAAATTCCTTCCTTTCCTTCCTTCCTTCCTTCCTTCCTTCCTTCCTTCCTTCCTTCCTTCCCTTTCTTTCTCTCTTTCTTTCTCTCTTTCTCTCTTTCTCTCTTTCTCTTTCTTTCTTTCTTTCTTTCTTTCTTTCTTTCTTTCTTTCTTTCTTTCTTTCTTTCTTTCTTTCTTTCTTTCTTTCTTTCTTTCTTTCTTTCTTTCTCTCTTTCTCTCTTTCTCTCTTTCTTTCTTTCTTTCTTTCTTTCTTTCTTTCTTTCTTTCTCTCTTTCTTTCTCTCTTTCTTTCTCTCTTTCTTTCTTTTTTTTTTTTTTTGTAGAGTGACAGATTGATGAGGCCTGTTATAAAATTTACATTATGTATTGACACCACTGTTTGAAAGGTCATAGATCATTTCAGTGGAAACCTTTCATTGTGGCACATAACGATTTGTTAAGTCTTTCTGTAATTATTTAATATTTAAACAGAAGAAAAGGGAGACAAGTATTTCACTTAGTATTTGTAAAGAAGTGCTTCTCTCTTCTTTTTGTATTGAAAAAAAAAACCAAAACGTTTTGAACTCAAGAACCTTTTCACCTTGAAAAATGATTTCCACAACACCTGCAATGATGGACTTCCGTGAACTCTGGGATTTCATTGCCCAGTTTTCACTGTATCCTTTCACAAACAACTTTGGAGTAACTGAGGAAGAGTCTTTCCTTTTGCCTGAAGTGCAACACCCAGACACTGTGGAGCTGAATGTTTTCATTTGTTCCCCATAGTGTCCAAAAGAATAGAATTGTCCTCCTATTGCTTACAGGACTGGAGTGCTCAGATATTCCTGGCATGCACAGGAGGCTACATGTCATAGCTGAGCATGCTTCAGGGAATTAATTGTGCACACATGCAGTTATTAGAGGAAGGAAAGCTGACAATGGGCTGGTGTAGAGAAAGTCTTTGGTAAGGGACAGGGCAACAGAGACCTGTGAGTGCATTGCTGCTCTAGCAGATTGCCAAGGCCCCTTACGCTTCCTTGCTCTGACATGCTCAATAGTTACAATTTTTCTTATCAGTACAGAAACTCAAGTTACCCAGAGTTTTACAAAGTCCCAGTTGTTCCTTACCAACACAGCCTTTGCTTTAGAGCTCTCAAGGGCATGCTGTCTCTCCAAGGCTTCCTGCATTGCCTGGCTATGTCTGACCTGGATGTCCCTCTGACCCATCTAAACACAGTTGGGAAGCTACAAGTACACAGCACAGGTGGCATTGTGGTGACTTTAGACAAGTTTCTGTTTCTTGGGGTGTTGCTACCTGTAATTGAGTAGCTCTCACTAATCAGAAATCACCCATTCTTACTCAAAACTCATGCAGCATCTTCTGCTTCAGCCAGTCTCCACATTGAGCTTGAAATCACCTTCCTTGCATCACTCCCCTTCCTACCACATGGGAGCTCACTTGGGAGGCTGAGTCTCTGTGTGTGATCTCAGCATGATTTGTGGAAGCTCCTGTGCAGCTACTGCTTTTTGGGAGCACTCTATGCTCTGTAGGTTTTGGTGCTGCCCTTGGAATAGCAGACACCGGAGAGTGTGTACTGCTGCTGTACAGTCCCTCTGCACAATGCTGCTGACAAAAGACCTACAGGGAAACCTGGGCATAAAAGAGCAAGTTTCATTCTAAAAAGGAATCACCACAAAATTCTATTTTGATAACCACAGAGCATCCCTAAGACAACATTCCTTGGACATCATTACATTTCTTGTGTGGCTGAAATCTCAGCATACAGACTTCTGTGGGCTTCTCTGCAGAGATTCCCCTCAGAAATGCAGAATCCCTGAGGTGTTGTTGCTGCTGCTTAATTATACAAACATCCTCTGCAAAGTGTATTTCTTTCCCTTGCAAGTTCATCCTCATCATAGGTCTATACTTGCAGATAGAAGAAAATACATTATCATGGTGATGACTGATAGCTGAAGAATTCTTGGGTTCGCAGTGTTCCCTAATGTCGGTCATTTTTCATCATCTAGAGTTGTCTGATAATGATGTCATTTCCATTGCTTAAATGTTGAAGCAGCAGCCACATATCATGGAGTTAAAATGACTGTTTATAGGGCAGTTAAATTGTGTTGTTATCAATTAAGGGCAGTGTTTGTTTTGCTTCTGGGGAAAAAACAACAATTCGACTTTCCTAAAACTCATCAAACTGAATGAGAATGCCAAGAATACAAATCTGCACTGTAGTCAATTTTGGTGAAAAAGGGAGAGAATAAAAAAAAAAAAAGGAAGCTATTTTTGTGTGAAGATGTGATGACCATCAGATAAAAATGACAAAGTTGTACTTGTCAGAAAATAAGTCACATTGCTGATCAGTGGATAACTTTGATGTAATATTCCACAATAATTTAGCTGAGATTTCATGGCAAGATTAATGGTTGAGTTTTTTAAACATGCATGAAGAAGAGCTTTCTTCTAATATCCAGCTGTCAGGCAATCCTTATCTGGGGCTTACACTGATTGATTATGATTGGGATTGAACTAGAACATGACCTCTAAGTAAAAAAGAAAATTATGCAGATTTGCAAGTAAACCATCAAGATTTTAGGTCTTTTCTAAACATTCCAAAACATTTTAGATCCTGATATGTTTTTATATGCATGCAAACTCTATAAGCATACACGTATGTGAAGTCTCAGCCCCATCAAGATGTGAAAAATCCCCAAGAAAAATTAAAAAAAAAAACAGCTGAACAGACATTAGCTATCTTTTGTGTCACAAAGTACTGTGAAACTAGGTTTAATACATCATTAGCAGCATATAGAACTCATACTGGAATGAGTTGCTTATGAGATACTGTGTGATCATAAGAAGCACACAGATTTTGAGTGAAAGCAGAGCAATTTCCTTTAAAAGGGAGAGCTAGTTTCTAATGTATGACCCTGGATGAATTGTTACACATACTTTTGAATGAATGGTGACCGTAAATCTCACCTTGGACACTTCATGAAATATTTGCAGCGTATTTCAAACTAGCTTAGTGGTGCCAATTCCTCTTTAGTGCTTACTGTCTACCTTCATTTTTGTGGAGGAAGGAGAATGTAGGTGGTGCTGACCAGCTACAATGCCCACCAGGCTGCAGCCAGCTGGAGATACTCTTCTGCACACGAATCTCTCTTCTCAGCTAGACAATGGAGAAAATACAACAGAACTTTCCAGCTTTGCCTTCTATTACTTCCCCCTACAATTTGAGGGAGTTGGGTGTTTGATCTGATCAGCCACCAAAACCAGTTTTGGAGTAGACAGGAGTATGGCTTGAAGATGCTAAGCTGAGGAGCACCTCGTCCTGAGCAAGGCGGTCAGGTCAAACAGAAGGCACAACCCATCATCACATGCATGGCCCCATGCAGCACAGCTGTGTAACTGGCTGAGGGTGATGCTGCCTCCAGCTCACTACATGCCTATAAGCTGTTTTGTCTGCAATATGTGTAGGCCCCAGCTCCTGCCTTCCCCTTTCAGCCCTACATTTCCATTTACGCTTCTTCAGACCTATCACATTTGAGCGAGTTTAGGTGTCCCACTCAGCATACTTGGTGCTGGGATTAATCCCTGCACTATTACATCAGTCCTGTAATTGAAAGTAGTCAGAGGAGAAAGACGAAAGGGCAGAAAAATGGGACTGTTCAGCCTGTCTACAGGAGTGGCTTGGTACCTCAAGGCAGGGAGGCAGAGATGCTTTCCATGACATGGGGTGAGTTTCCTGGTGCCTCTGAGCCCCTCTGTGAGATCAGCTGGGACACAGATTGCAGATGCACTTCTGAAGGGTGGCATTGCTGTACCCGTCAGATCTGTGTTTCAAGAGCCCGCTGTGCAGTGTTGCAAAAAGAACTAAAAAGAGATCTCAGCCCTTATATGGATGATCTCCTCCCCCTAAAATACAGGGCTGGGGGGTAGGCACAATCTAAGTGGAACATGACAGCTTTCAGTACGTGACACTGTTTGCATTTGGTTGTGCAGTAAGGCCACTGCAACTGTGTTCCATCAGGACAAGACATCTACCCTTGGGGACTGCAGGGAGACTGGGGGTGCTTCTTCTCCAGCTTGCTTCGTGCACCTGTGCCAAACTTGGTGGCACAAGGAGAACATTTTACAAGCAGATGTCAACCTTAAAGCAACATTAAAGCATTCCCCTGAAACTCCACTCTCTGACCCTCACCTTTTTGAGTGTCCAGAAAGGAGAGGAAAATGGAGAAGCAGCGAGATATTTCCCTGCTCTTCCCCATGAAGAAAGCGCAAGACTAAAGGTATCAGATTTCCTCATGACACTTAAACATTTTCTTAGGTACAAGCCATTTTGGGACAGTTTCTTTCCTTCCATAACAAAGGCTGAACTTCTTTAAAGATGACATTTGAAAAATACTTGTCAGCCCAACAGAATTTTTAATTTCTCCTGGACCTCATTTAGGTTTCTCATTTGCATCCTGACATTATTTGGACTAACTATGAAAGTAGGTATAACAATGGACTTCAGGATTGATACTTTTGAATCAGAGGCTGAATGACAAGCACATAGGCGGGAGATGCTGCAAAAAGCTTCATTTTCAGAATGGAGTGAAGACACAGTGGAGGTGGAGCCCTTACACTTCCTTGTGGTGTTGAGGTTGGGTGAGTGTGTTCAGGCTGGGTTTCTGATGGGTGGGACACAGGTGAAGGTGGCACAAGCCAGACTGGAGTGACTGAGAATTGTTAATTATGAGGAGTATAAGTTGCTGCCATTAATTCTCAGTGGTTTTCTAAGTTGTATTTTAGACTTTTGGAACTGTGCAAAAACATCAGGCATAAAAAATTAAGTAAAACCATTGAAAGTAAAATGGAAATCTGCTTTTTGTGGCTTTTTGTTTGTTTGGTTAAATACTCAGAGACCAGAGTCGCATTATGTCTGCAAACTGGAAAAATGTGAAAATAATAGTGCACATAGCTCTTTACAACAGTGTCTCCAGGTTACTTTGGAATACTGTAGATGATGTTATTATAACATGGGTTTCATGTGTTTTAATGACAAGGGAAAGCATGATAGAATGGATTCATATCAAAGTCTATTACGAGAGAGAGTCTTACAACAAGGGCAGAATGTATTTATGTCATATTCAAAATGTCATCTCAGTCACAGACAAGACTGATAAGGAAAAATGATTAGATGCAGAGATTTGATTTATCTTTCTTTTCCAAAATGGAGACTTCTGACAATCTCCCTTTAGGTTGCAATGCTTGGGCCATTAAAACCCAAATTTCCAGCTACAACACAAAGGAGATGAGCCTCCATCTGCATCATTTGCCTTTCATTTCTTTACCCATCTGCCAGGAATCAGTAAAGCTTTGCTAATCAAGCAGAACCTTTATGTTCTCTTTTCTTGCAGTAGAAGTTGAGAAATACCCCTGTCCAAAAACCTACCACATTTCTTTTCATAGTTCAGCCTGAATCTGGAAGCAAACTCTCTTTCCCTTGGACATGCGGTTTTTGGTGGGGGTCTCCCCCATCCCAGCTCCTCCAGCTCCACGTCCCTGTCCAGTACTGTTGCAGACAGCCCATGCTGCTGCAGATGCACACATACGGTAGACGCTCTGTTCTGGGGAAACTTAAGGCACTTCGGATCCTAGCCTCTAGAGGTGCTGTTCTGCTATTACTACACTCAAGAAAACAGTGCCCAAATCCAACATGTTGCCATCTTATTTGAGAAAATGTAGAAAAAGTTTTTTGAGAGCAGATGCTTACAAGTTGTTTTAGGTTAAGAGTGTTCCTGTAGGGACTTCTGGACCCTGCATGTTAGATTCTTTTAGATGACCTTGACTCCATCTGCATCAAGAACCCTAATTCTGAAGGTGACTGAACCCATCTGGTCCTGAATAAATACACTCAAATTTATTTTTTAGCAACTGATAATTTTAGGTGGGGAAAAAATCAAGCTGAAATAATTTGATTTCAAGCTTTTTCCTGTGCTAATGAACTGGTAGCATGGAAAATACTTACATCTAGGTCCTGCCCAGCTTCTTACGTTTACCTTATATCCCTTGTGCAACTTCACTAACTGCAGGTTATCACCAGGGATATGCTGTCCCATAATTCCAAGTGCAAGTACACCAACAGAGTTTTAGAGCAATAAAGAAGGGGCTCCTATTCATCACTCATCAACGTCTTCCTGCTGCTCAGAGACTAAACATGCACAAAAACTGTAGGAGGCTTTTATGTTCCCATTAGTGATTACTGTACAGAAAAAGAAAATTCTGACGTGAATTGTGCAGGCTGTCATACTCATACTCAGAAATATGACATGATTCTGACAGCCCTCCTCTCAGTTAAATTCAAACATCTACAGCCTTGCAGTTCAGAAGGTGCAGTTGCAACAGCAGCTCAGGAGATGAACAGGTAGACCCAAGCATTGCCATCAACACTTCTGCATGGCACAGACGCAGAGCAATCCAATATTCCTGCTTTCTGCCATCCATGCACTTGGTTAATGCCTGATACTCACAAATCTGAGCAGGAACCTTTATGTCTGGTTATATTTTTCTGACCTTTTTTTTATTATTATTAATTTTCTGAATTATGTGTTTCATGAAGTACTGCACGTCTTTTCTCCTGATCATTTTGCTCATTTGGTCTGCCTTTCCTAACAGCCCCATTAGTGTTCAGATTTTCTGAAATTGCAGAGGTCAAGCCACCCTGGCATGGAGGCTGATTCTCACTGCTTTGTGGTGCAGTGCATCACAGAATTGTGTGATGGCACAGCAGGTTCCAGCTGGCCAGCAAAAGACAGAGCAACCTGGCCAGTGGGTTTTTTAAGGCTCCATGCCTCCACAACAGCTTCTGCACCTGTGCAACATTCAGAGTTCTCAGGTCTGTAGTTCTCTTTCTCCTTTCAAGGCACACACCAGGCAACAGGAGTGTGTTGGCTGGGGGGCAACCATGTACAACTTGGACCAGTAACGGCTCAGACTCCTGTCTGGGGGCCAAGAGGGAGGAGGAGACCTGGCAAGTGCTCTCTGTGCCCCGTCACTGCCTTGGGATCACGCTCCACCGGTGTCCTAGAATTCAGACTTCTGGCATCTGCACAAACACCTCGTCTCCTGTGCCCACCAGGAAGGCAGCTCCGTGGGGAAGGTTACTGTGTTTTCTGTCCTTATCATAGGTACATGCAGTTCGGTGGATCTGGTGTCACAATACTGGAAGCCTTTCCTCTCAGCTGCACGTGATCTTAGAAAATGCACAGAGGGATACTGCCACGGAACGGGTGTCTTTTTCCTCAAGAGCCGTGATCTTACTTCAAGTTGTGCAGGGAGGTGTAAGAAATCTCATTAGAATTTGCGAAAATGTTTCTAGTACTGCCTTTTTAGCTATGGAGGGTTTAGATATTGGCCACTGGATTTTGCTGGGTTTGAGAATTTGAAAGAAAGTGAACTTTTTGTTTTCTTTACTGTAATAAATTCAAAGCCAATGAGATGATGAGTTTGTGACTGAATACTTTTTGAAACTTCGTCTGCCTCCAAAAACAGGGTTAAAAAACGTTTTGCTTTCACAAAGTGAACAACAATATCAGTGAAGCCATGAAGCCATCCATGCCAGGCAGTTAGCACAAGAATAGAAATTTCATTTCTAATTTGCATGTGCTGGTTGCTTACATTTAAAACAAGCTGGTGCTTATCTCCTCTCATCCGCCACCTCTGAACATCGGTCTCTTGCTTGTCTTGACACTCCCTGGCTAACCCTCACTGTCCTGAAAGCCCCCCCTAGCTTTGACAGGAAGTTAAAGTTCTCATCTTGGTTCATCCACGTGCAACCAGCCACCATTTTGAATAAAGCTGCCCATGTCTTGCTGAGCAGAAGGAATCTTTCTCTGCATACATACTGAGGAGTGATTGTTCTACAGTGAATACAACATTTGTGTGATAGCCTATATTTTAGCAACTAATTTTGAAAAATAAAGTGTGTGGTGAAATGGTATACCAAATCAGAGTTTTGGTGTTTTTATCAATGTAAAATGTAGAAAAAACTTCCGACATGTCTTCTGGCCTGTGAGCAGCAGAGTGTGGCAGGGCTGCAAGCTCAGCAGCTCTGTCACAGATTTTTCTAATCTTTTCTTCTTCTCAATTTCTATTTAAAGTTGCGTGCGATTTTTTTAAGACATGCCTAAGTTAATTGGCATAAGTCCTCCTGCCCAGTCTGACATCCAAGTGAGACAGTGTATTTTTAAACACCCAGCACATTTAGATGCTATTTTGAGCACCTGGGCACCACTTGGGCTGAGTCTTCAGGACGTGCCATTTTCTACATTTAGTTTACTGGTTACCAGCCAGCCCAGGTTGATACAGACTGACATTTTTGTCTGGTGCCCTGTGACAGCTTATGTACACACAGCAGCTGATCTTAAGTGGGTATCAGTATCAAGGCAGTCAATCAGTATTGACAATAGCGGTAATTTTACTGCCAGTCCTCCAAGCAGAGAGACCAACACTCAGGGAACGCACTATTGAGCCCTTATCTTTTAAATGCACAGCATGGCTCAAAAGATGGGCCATGAAGGTGACCTGAGTGTGGTGGCTGATGTCAAAGCAGACACTTGAAACTTCTGGGGTGGCCACCGGTCCCTGGTGCAGCTTGTGGTCTGGTGACCTTCCATGTAGCAGGGCCAGACAGAAGTTGTGGCTCTGCTGCCACTGTGGAGGTGACCGAGGCCAACTTCATTAAAAGAGGCAGTGATGTTTATAAGGAAGGAAAGTTAAAAAAATTTCGTGTACTTTAACAGCCAAAGTGCAGATAGCAATGACATCTAAGGGAAGATACGCATGAACCATGTATTTCAAAACCAAAAACTCATTATAGATACAGACAGGACAGTTAAAGCAACTCAACCTTGAGACTACTTCAGTAAAACTTACGTGATTAAAGATACAGCAACTGCTATGCAAGACACCAGCTAGGAGGAAAATATGCTTTTTGAGACGAAGACTAGTGATGGCATACAACCTTGGAACAATTTATTAAAGAAGAATCAAGTGAAGGAGTTGGTGTGGACAAAGGAAACCCCAAAAACTTGTTACTATAAAAATGATCATGAAAGACCTCAGGCAAATGCAGTGGAAGACAATTACTTCAGAGTTAATAGATGCTGTCTGAAACTATATTACATATGCTGTCTAGCAGTATTTCTTGTTCTAGCTTAGGAGAAATTCAGGATTCACTAATAAGATAGAGATTGTTGTAAATGTCCATAATTCTAAATGAAAAGCTGTAAGTCAGAAGGGCTGCTAGGTGTTTATAGTTGTAGAATCATAGAACCATAGAATCACAGAATTGCTCAGGTTGGAAAAGACCTTCAAGATCATCGAGTCCAACCACAACCTGACTATATTACCCTAACTCTAACAACCCTCCGCTAAATCATGTCTTTGAGTACCACATCCAAACGGTTTTTAAACACATCCAGGGATGGTGACTCAACCACCTCCCTGGGGAGACTATTCCAGTGCTTAACAACCTTTTCTGTAAAGAAGGTTTTCCTGATATCCAACCTAAACTTACTCTGGCGCAACTTGAGGCCATTTCCCCTCGTCCTGTCACCTGTCACCAGTGGGAAGAGACCAACCCTGCTCTCGCTGTAAGCACCTTTCAGATATTGGAAGAGAGCAATAATGTCTCCCCTCAGCCTCCTTTTCCCCAGACTGAACAGCCCCAGTTCCTTCAGTCTCTCCTCATAGGGCATATTCTCCAAGCCCTTCACAAGCTTTGTTATCCTTTTTTGGACCTGCTCCAGCATCTCAGTGTCCTTTCTGTACTGAGATGCCCAAAACTGAACACAGTAGTCAAGGTCAAAGAAATATTCTCGTTTTCTGACAGACTGCAGCTATGTTGCTTCAGTTCTCACTGGGACTTAAAAAACTAACATTTGAATGTGATGTAAGATTTTTAAAAGGTTCCTTGAAATAATCAGACGAATGATGCTATCTGCAGCATGTCTTTACCCTACACATTGCAAAAAATATTTGCCTAAAAACACCTATAAATACAATAATACAAGGAGGGAATAAAAGCATCAAGGTAATTTGTAAATCTACTAGGTTCATTTAAATATCTTTCGAACAGACATATTTTTAACTGCACAATAGAAATATCTTCCTTATTATCATAATATCCCTGTCTTGTACAGATTGTGCTCATCAGGGCTTGAATTTAGAAGTGAAGTGAATATGGAGGAGGAGAAGGGAAATTCCTGCATGTGTTACAAAGCATGCAGGCAAGCTATCTTGAGAAACAACCTCATACATCCTTGACATATGGCAAAAAATCTTAAAAAGTTGTTTAACTTTTTAAACTTTGAAAGCGTTACAGCTTAATTTTCTAATTTTACTATCTCGTGTGATTTGTTCAGAGGGAACATTTCTCTTCCAGGCGAACTTAGTAAGGAAAATGTTCTTGCATCTTCATGGGGAAGCACAATATTAATTCTGGCTTATTAAAGTGTTCCGGAGAAGAGTTTCATAGCATCACAGAGATGTGAAATGTCAATCTTCTATATACCATATCACATCCTCCTGCAAATGCCTAACGATTCCCAGTGCTATGCAGACTGTGTTGTAACCCATTTTTATCTGACCCAAGGGACAAAGTTTGCTATAGCATCTACTGAATATTTTGTTTCCAGTGTTCATTCTCCATTTTCTTCTGCTTTATGATCTTGAATATAAAGTTACTGCTCCTGGATGAAATCGCTTGTCCAACTCACCTCTCTTCTGTGTCATGTTATGGACAAACATTTACTGTAAATTTTTCCCCATCTTTTAAAAAACAGCACACTTGATCTGACAAAAAAAAAAAAAAAAAGCAAATTCACCTGGAAAATAAAATGAAATTTCATTCTATTTATTGAGTGAAGCATGGGGAAAAAGTGTGTGCGCTTTCCATGGGGACAACAGGGTACAGCTGGCCAGAGCTGAGGCTAAGGCACCACCAACCTCTTCCTGTAGGACAGAAACATGAATTTTCACTTCCTGTTGTCTTTTAAACATTCATATAGATCACAAAAATGACTACATGTTTAATTTCAAATTCACTGTTTTGTACAGAAGCCATTTTCTTCAATGTTAATTTCTGTGGAAACAATTATAAATGTACATTGAGACAAGCAAGATTCAGTTTCTTGTCTTGTTCAATGAATCAAAAAACTGTGATTCTCCCGTTCGCGCTCTAAGATATTTAGGGACTTGGTTTCCCAAGCATCGTTTCCCAATCTGTGATCATTCTTTCTTTATTCAATATTTCACTGCCTGTGGCTGACGAAAGAAGAGGTAGAAACTCTGCAGGTCAAACTAAGATCCCTACTATTCTAATAAGTAGCAAATAAACAGGGTTCTCAAAAATTTCTGTTTTGAAAAAACTTCAATTTTGAAGTAAAATTCAATCTAAAATATTACAGTCTGAAAGGTGTAATTAATGTGTCAATGAATTGGAAGAGTTTTTCTGACAGTTTTGCTTGACATTGATTGAATAATACACATCTTGAGACATAAAAAATTTATTTTACTAATTAGTAAAAATGGTAACTAAGCTGATGCAGTTCAGAGCTTATCAACATATTGCTCTCTAGTCAGAGCAAATGAAGTATTTGAAGCCTGAGATACGATGAGCAAAGCTTCATTTTCTGAAGGGATGAATTTGTCACAGACTGACAGTGGGGAGAAGGAACATGCACAGTTAGCCTGTCCCCATCCTGGATGCATACCAGCATTCCTGCTGATTTCAAAGACAACAGGTTCCTGATTTGTTTCTGTGTTGTTAAAACTAATGAAAAATAAAGAACACGCATACCTATTTAAGGTCAGTTGCCTCTATTCCTTGGTCAGATATTCTTAGATACTAACAGCAGTTGGGAATATTTGGCTAATGCTCTGAGAATGAACTCAGATGAAAACTTAAAGTCCTGTATATGAATTGTATAGGTGTTTACGTATTTGGAAAGGGAGCTTTGAGGCAAAGCTGTCAGTCTGTGCCGGGGTCACTCAGGAGAATATAGAAGGCTGCCCAATGTCAATCTGCTTCTAGCAGCCTTGTGTTCCCTGTTTGCAGCAGAGCAGGACTGGGAGAGAGGGGATGCTGTGAACAGGGACTGGGAAAAGGGATGATTCTGCCCTTGTCATGGTGGAGCTGCTCCCCTGGAAAATGAAGAGAAAAGGGGAGCATTTCTGCTATCCTTGTGCTGCTTTAAAGACATAATTCAGCTCTCCAAATGCCAAACAGCAAGGGGATGATTTTAGCAAAAATTGGTGAATTCTGTGGCCATTATCATTTGCTGTGGAGACTGCTATGAGATCATCAGAAATGCTGAGTGCTGTGTCTGGAGATCTGGGCTGCAGGGGATGAAAAAATAACTGATCTTATTGGAAAATCTAATAGAGAAGTAATATGTGGGAGGGGAAGAGAGAAGAGATGAAGAACCTAAGGATATCATTTTGTCATTTTAATCTCTTCTTTATTTTATTTCTTTTTTAATGCCTAGGAGCCTCCCTGTCTATGTTCTGCCCAAAGACACAACATGTCCTCCCTAGATGTTTGATTTGGGGAAGGACAAGGGAAAGAGAGAACACCGATTTCCACAAGCCATGTTGCCTTCTAGTCATAAGAGACTCAGTATCAGTATGAAAACAGACACTGCATTCCTTCTGACTGATTGCAGGAGCACAACGACACTGTCTGGGCCTCTGGAAAGCCATCCAGAAGCCACAGAATGACTTTGGGTCTCCTCTGTGCATGTAACCTTTGTGCCATTTGCGAGGGCATGTACTGGATGAAGAATGCCTGGGCTATTAGTGTGGTATGTAAGTGGCTGTTCCAGGGAGCTGCATATACCAGAGTGAGTATTTACCCTGGCTTTCCAAGTGAGATCCTTCTACCTTCTTTCATATCATCCTCTTGTTCATCATATTGTGCAGACAGTTGAGGCATCGTGTTTTGCTGCTTTTCAAGTTGTAGCACTGGGGTGTTGTGCTGGGGTTAAGAAATAAAGAATATGAACAATAAAACTATGGATACAAAACTAACACAGCTGGAAAGAAAGCCTACCAGGGGAGATGCCCTACTAGACCTGCTGTTTATGAATAGAGAAGGAATGATGGAAGATATGGTGGATGGAAGCTGTCTTCACAGAATGACTACAAAATGCTCCTGTAGCTGGAGCACAAACACGAGTTATAATCTTCAAACAACAACTCTAAAGAAGCTGGTCTAGCTTTTCCCTGACTGGGGACCACATCTCAGATAGACCTTTCTCAGCACATGTAAAAGGCTTTGGTGTTGTCCCAGATTGCATACCCCATGGAAGAAATGTTTCTACTAGATACAGTAACTTGTCCCCTTTTCCTGACACTAATGGAACATCTAAAACACAACAGTTGATCAGGCGATGCACCTGAAAATCTGCTATACATGTTGTGGCAAGCTTGGTATTAACAACTTGCCATGTACTGATTTTCTGGTTCAGAAGTGGCAGATTTCTTCACTTGTTGTCAGTCTTTCTTCAGGTGAGCTTTTTGCCACCCCACAGCATCTACCTCCTTGTCATCCACACAACTCCTCTCACTCTCCATGCAAAGTGGAGTTTCTAGGCCAAATCCACCTTTGTTTTTTGTTCTCCTTCAGTTCTAGGTCCGTACAAGATCCCTGGAAATACAAGTTAGACAGGTGAAGGCTGAGATGAAATTAGATGTGATATGACACTTCTTCAATGAGAACTACTGGTGATAGGCAGACAGGTGGACTGAATCTTCTTCTCTGAATCTAGACTGAACACAGCTCCTGGCAGCCTTGTGCTAGGCTGGAAGCACAGAAGTGCCAACTTTTTCTCTGCTGAAGACACAGGAATGAGATCATGTAGTGCCTTGCATTTTTAAGGGTTTCTGATGATAGAGGTAACCTTACATCCTTTTTTTTCCTACAAAGGCGCATTGCAGAAAATAAGCTGCTTTCTGTCCTTTAAAAGATGAAAGCAAATGCCTTCCTAGGAATGGCACCAGAAGATAACTTTGAAGAGTACACCTGATGTTACCTTCCTCCTGTGGCTGATCAAGAAATCTTTCCCTGTGGTTTTCTCTCATGGCAGAGTTTTCTGCATCCTTCTTGAATGTGTGTAGGCCTGGGTTCTGAGCACAGAACCCAGAACTTCCCTTGTAACCAGCTGTAGAAGCTCCTGTTTAGTTAAGGTGAGGTCTGTGGACTTGTCCACAATCTAATAAAGGCTGAAGTGGTTATGGTAGCACCATAAGATACTATCCTGAAGTAGTGCACTCAGTGCCACGCATATTAATAAAGCTGAATACTTTCTTATGGTGTCGATTAGTGGTCTTCTGTCTCCCTTCTCCTGAAGTTCTAGCAGACAAGTAGGTGAAAGATCATGAAAATGTCTCCTGAACTTCCCATCCACCCCTGCAGCCTGCCAGCAGCGGATGGGGCTGGGAAGGCTGCGGGCAGTGGAGATGTGGTGTCTCACATGCCTGCCCTTGCCCTGCGGTATGCCGCAAGCCAGACCATGTCAACGCCAGCCTGTAGCATGCCGCAGCCATGAAGCAGGTGCATGGGATGCCTTTCACCCCAGCAGCAAACATGCCTGCATTGCTCCCCGCCTACAGCAACAGTGCCTCCTCTGCCATAGCCTCCCTTGAATCTCACTAGCTGCATAAAAGCACACACAGATAAAAGATCTGTTAAGGAGGCACATACCATGTCAGCTCCTTATTGTGTTTTCCAATGTGTATTCAACCTCTGCGTGCATTTCCAAACAGTATTAAAACATTACGGCAGTAATTTTAAAATGTACTGTGTTACATTATTGCATTGCTTATGCTTCTTGCTCGTGAGAGCAAACAAAAATTTAACTTGTAGGAAAAAAGTTGAGAGATATAAATACTGCAGTGCATGGTATCCAGAAGCCAGAAAGAAATACACATAAATCGTTAGGGAGAGCAAACAGCAAACTGGGGTGAGCAAAGGAAAACAAGAGCATCAGAGATTGTGACTTGGACTTTCGGTTCCAAATCTGGAACTGAAAACGTGGAGAACATTCTATGGACAGTGAGAAAGGAAAAGGGAGAGATTAAAAGGTGAAGAAGATACGCAGTCAAACAAAACACAGGGTTTTTTCAGTACTCCTTTACACTCATTCCTTGAAATAGAAAATAAGTTTGACTCTGCAGATAATTCAGGGCACTTCTTCGTTAAAAGGGCCTTAGCAAGACAATTTTTTCCCTCGTAAGTAACTTTACGCCGTCTGTTTTAAAACGGACTTCCCTAAAAAGCATCTTGTCAAAGTTAGAGTCAAGGGGACAATTCACAATTAATAATTTACTCAGCATATTTTGTCTTATTTTCTGCTCCCAGATTACCCAAGAGGCAATTTTGACTTCTTTGACTATATTGGAGTTTACTCTCAAATGGTTTTCAGGGTATTATTTTTAGACTGGATTCATGACTGAATATGATACTTGTTATTTGATCTTCATTGGCCAGTTATTATTAGAGGCAGGCAAACTTTTCACAGTTGAACTAGACACAACTTATTTTAAAAATGTAGTCTAATTTCTGTTTGAAAATCATCTGAAGTCAGATTTATGTTTCACCTATGAGACACACATGCAAAGAGATGTAACTGCTCCTAAGAAATGCAAGTAGGAATGTTTGACATTCAGTTCTCATTTCAGATACAAGACACTGTGTCAGCTTCCTGATTAGATGGTAAATGTCACATATAGTCTGTTTACATTCATGCATTATCAGCTAATATTCATAGAAATTTAATTAATTTACAATTCAAACAATAAACAGAAGGACACTTTTAGTACAAATGCTCCTGCAAACATTTACCAAAGGCTGTTCATCAACGTCTTGTGAATATCTGCATAAATATGATTCATTTGTTTACAGACCACTTCCCTCTCTGTTTCCTCACCGTGTGGAGTCTCAAATAGCAAATCACTATAACCCCCAACCTGGAGTTGGGTGTCATTTTGACCAAGGAGCTGTAGTCATTCTGCCTATGAGCAGTCTGTCCTCACCTGAGACATGATTGCTACACTTCTTGGAGAGGTTCCTCATACTCCTGACCTGCCTGTCAGGACACTGGGATAGATAGAGTTACACTGAGACCTGAAAGAAATGATTGGCTCATTGTGAGATGAGGAAGCAGAGGAATTGACTTTCTCACAGTGGTTCAGCAGGTAGTTTCACTAGTTACAAACACGTACAGAGTAAATTGTGATTTCAGGACTGTGTTTGGGGGTCATGTCTGTCAAATCCCCGTGAAAACCAGTGACCAACATTACTTGTAATGGAACAGTGTTTAGGGTGTATTGTACTACATCCTAAGTAGCAGAGAGATGGGATGGATAGTGGTAGCTGACATGTCCCCCTCATCACTTCTTCACCTGAGCTTTCCAGGCAGCAGAGTAAACAGGAATGTGTGCAGCTAAACACATTTTCATATGTCCTACATTCCCACTGGCAACCTCCTGAGAACTGAATGGAGTTCATCATCCCCCCCTCAGATGCCTTCTGCATAGTTTGCTCTGGAGGCAGAAAGGCAGATGAAGGCTTAAAGGTGGCTTGAGATACATGATAAGGGTCCACTATCAGCTCCCAACCAGAAACAGGCATTGCTCTTACAATCCAGCCCTGAGATGGGACCAAGAGAAAAAGTTCCCATTTAGGCCAGTGTAGGCCAGGCTACTGGAGCAGAGGGATGTGCATCGGTGGTGCTGGTCGATTCCCTACTGTAAGTGGAACCAGACATTTTATCTGTCAGGATAGGTGCTGTGACCACTGCCCTGGGCAGCCTGTTCCAGTGCCCAATCGTCTTACGGTGAAGAACCTTTTCCTAACCCCCCACTCTCCTCTGGCACAGCTCCATGCCGTTCCCTCGGGCCCTGTGGCTGTCACAGAGAGCAGAGCTCAGCGCTGCCCCTTTAGCTCCCTGTGAGGAGCTGCAGCTGCCATGAGGCCTCCCCTCAGCTTCTCTGCTCTGAGCTGAGCGCACCCAGGGGCCTCCGCTGCTCCTCATACATCTTCCCCTCTACAATCTTCACCATTTTCTCACCGTTCCTTTGAATGATAATAGCTTTCTGTTCTTCTTATATTGTGGTGCCTAAAACCACACCCAGTGCTGGAGTGCTGCACAGAGCAGAGCAAGGGGACAATACTTCCCTTGCCTGCTGGCAGTGCTGAGCTTGGTGCACTCCAGGGTATGGTTGGCCCTTTTGGCTGCCAGGGCACACTGCTGGCTGATGTTCTACTTGCAGGCAGCCAGAACCCCCAAACCCCTCTCTTCAGGGCTGTTCTGCAGCTTCCAGCCCCTTGTCTGTATGTATAACCAGGGCTCTCCTACCCCAGGTGCAGTGTCCAGCACTCGCTCTAGTTAAAATTCACGTGGTTGGCAACTGTCCAGCACACCAATTTGTCAGATTCTCTCTGCAAGGCCTCTCTACATTCAAAGGTACTTTCTTTTCAGGCTCACTGTCTCCTGTGTCCTGCTGCCAGCGTCTCCCTGGCACAGAGCAAGGATCTGGGGTGGTGGGCTGATAGATGGGGTCAGCAGCTGCTTCCGAAGTGCTGGATGTCCCTCTGGCTTGTGTGTGTCCCTGTCCTCCACCCTGAATTACTCCAAGCCATGGCAACATCAAAATTGTTCACTAGAAGACTTTGCCTCCAGGGAACTGCAAGCTCTATTTCTTTAATGATTTTAATGGTCAGAATTGTGCCAGGTCAAGTCATTTAACTATGTATTTAATTAGTCATCTGTATGCATGTAACTTGGAGGTGTTCAGCTGTGCTATTTTATAGGGATTAACTAAGTGGGCAGTAAATCACCTATGCCAGCAATAAAAGTATTTATAGCAGTACCTTTTTTTAATTATTATTGCTGTATTGTTTGTGCTGGCAGAAGTCTGCAGAGGACTAGTTTTGCTTTAAGAGATGGGAGAAATGCAGTTTGGGGTTTTGACTGACACTAAATAGAAACAAGAGTGGGCAACACGGAAGAGGCTGAAACGGGAGGTTCACAGCCAGACAACCCAAAAAGTTATTGCCAGCTGCAGGCTTGATGTGTTAAAGAAAATAAACATGAAGCAACTTGGCCCTGTGGAAACTCATGATTTAAAGAGGAACAGAAGAAATATGACCTGAGCAGGTAGGTGGTAGTTTTCTGGCTTGAATAAATCTGAAGAGTATTTGACTATTAACAGTTCACAAGTTCGCACTGGCAAAATACTGCCTGGAACAGTTAGCCTCCCCATCTCTCTTGTTTTGCAAATGAATGAACCATTTGCTATGCAAGTGCCATTGAAATGCTGTGAAGAATTATGGGACCACAGTCCTGCACAGACAAAATGTATATTTGAAAGAGAGGACATTTTCTGCACTTACATCACATGGACAGTCCATTCTAAAGAAGAGCGAAGTGCTTGCTGTTAGTGTTGCACAAACTTTTTCTAAGCTGCCTTTAACAGTAAATCATTTGGGAGAACAGTGACTGTTTATAATGAGTGCTGACCTGTGAAGCAGAGGAAACTAGACATTGTTAAAAACCTTGGCTGGCTTACTGGGAGGTCATGTGGCAAGGCCAGGTAATTTTTGAAGTAGTGCACACAGAGTTGTTTAAGCAGTAGAAGCTGCAATAACACAACTGACCTGGGTGTGTAAGCCTCTTTGCACTCCTTTGCCAATAAATAATATAATGAGGCACACATTCCATCCCTTGTTGTTCCACCATGATCCAGATGGTCAACCAAAAGATCGCATGTGCTTGGTTCACCTTTGGAGAAAGTGGACAACAGAGCCAACTGTCTTTAAAATGTTCCTGCTAATCATATCCCTGCTACTCTTTAGCTGGGGTGGAAACAAAAACCAAGAGACATCCTTTCTGATCACAACTTACCCTTGATTCTTGGCTTCTAAATTTCACCCCCACCTTCCAGTCAGGTCTGTCCACTGACACAGTGCTTTACTGTCTTCTCATTTTTTTTTCTTTTTCTTTTTTTCTGTTCCTGCTACAAGCAGCCTGTTTCTGTAGCTAGTAGCTAGTGTACTAGATACTATGCTAGCACAGTACATAGCCTGAGGCAATATAATTCAGCTTCTGCTCAGACATGACTTCCCATTTGCCCTCCTGCAAATGCTGTCCCTTGGAGAGAGAAGGGCTCCAAAGGCCTGCACAGAGCTTCTGGTTTCCTCTGCTGTGGAGAGCTAAAAAGGACTGCTCAAGTCAAGCAGGAGGGATGGGACCTGCATTTGTGCTCTTGTGAGAGACTGCTTTACCCAGAATGCATACAGGCCTAGCGAGAAGTTAGATTGAGCTGTTGTTTCAGTCATAAACTCCCCCCAAAAGCTGCTCCATGCAGAATAAAACACTTGGTAAATTCTGATTGTGTTTAGTAAATATGTCCATCCAAACAGATAAGAGGAGGAGGATTTTTGAAAGCACCAGTGTACTTTACTAAGAAAAGGAAAATAGCCCTTAAGAGCTGTTTCCCCATTCTGAACCAAAAAGTATGTTTGTAGAACAGTCATTTTTCTGCCCTGAAATTAAGTGTTTCAATGCAGGTGGAGCATGTATTGTTCCAGGGTAGCCCCAGACAACTGTTTTGGAAAGGTGGGCTTCTGCCTTCAGCTAATGCCTTTCTCCCACTCTCCTGCTCTCCAGCCTCCTCTTGGGTTCCATTTGCACCAGTCAGTCCTCCCACCCAGCTCTCCAGCTGAAATGTTTTTCACCATGTTTATTCTTCCCTCACAGTACATTAATGAATGAAAAGTTTCTGCTGATCTTCCAAAGATGGGCTGCCTTCTCCTTCACCAGCATCCCATGGTCTCTTTGCTCTGCTCTGCCTTGCCTTGCTGGCAGCATGGGTGAGGATGCCAAACTGCTAGCCACAAGAAGTACCTTGGTGCCTGCTTCTTTGCTGGCACCCAGACAGATTGGGGAAACGCTCTTCAACAGATCCATTGACTTTCTACTCTGCTGCAGGATCTTAAGGTTAAGACACCTGCTCTACTTCTTATTCTCTGCCCAAACAGCCTTTGGAAACACAGTGTTACTTACTCTAGCCAGCAGTGAGTGGACTCTTAAGCTCTCCTGCACAACTGCACAGGATCAAATCAGAAAGGATAAGGGTTTTCAGTGGGGGCTGCCCTGAAAGTATTGCTTCCTATTTTATTATGTTGGCCCACGAAGTCAGAGGTCGATGTTGGTAGAAGCAGAGGTTGAACCTTCCTGCCAACATCCCATTACATGTTGTTGTCATGTGACAGACGACAGCAAAGGGGCACTGACAAAACGGCGTCTGACATGGAAGTGTGTATGAATTGAAGGTGTCCAAGTGACTTCCTCCACGTGGAAAAATGGCACCCATTGACATTCATTGACGCTTGCTGTCTGCCAGTCGAGACCAACAGTGTGTGGATGTGAGCGCAGTCAGGCAGTGGGTGGTGCATTTTAGCACTGGCAACAGTGACAGTGGGTTACCTCCGTTGGCACAAATTTTTACAAGTGGTATGCAGCCTCTGGTTCATCACTGGCAAAAATGCATAGCTAGCGGTGGTGATTATATTAAAAAATAGCATTTTGTAGATGAGAGTTAGCTCTGTCACATGGTGTTATTGTGCTCTTTGTCATACTTTCAGTGAAAATAAATAAGGAGGCACTACTTATAGAGCAATTTATTTACTTTCCTGAAAACTGTTGGAAGCTCCTGCAGGCTCACTGGGCTTGCTTGCAGCCAGCCCCTGCAGGAGCTCTGCTTGCTCCTCCTGTGCCTGCAATTATGAGTGCTCACTCCCCTTGGCAGCACTCCCACCCTGGTACATTCCTTTTTGTTATGCTAATAGACTTATAACCAGCTCCAGCTCCTGAGACTGTAATATACCCCTTTTGAATCCCTAATCTACTTCTCTCTGTGCATTAGGGCAGCGCGTGGTTTGCCAAGGGCCTGGCAGAATGTGTTGAGCTGACTGATTCTAGCTGTTCCCATTAGACCCTGGCGTGCTTCTGAGATTTGTCACTTCCACACAAATCACACTCCTAATCCTAGGGTTTAACAAAGTTCGGATGGATTTAGATTCTACTACATCTTCTCTAAGGGAGATGATAATGCTCTCCGATGAAAGATCTCTGAATGAAAAGCATCAGTGTTAAGTACAAGCATGAGAACATCTTTTCTGTCCAACATTCCCTCTTTTTTCAGGATGGATACCCATGTCAAGATGGCAGTGTGCGTTGCAGAGAGGCTCTGAACTTGCATTTGATACCTTGAGGGTGAAGACATGATTTACAGTTGCCGTAGAGGCGTGTACAAACATGGACATAATTCAGATCTCGCATTCCAAAATGTGACCCTCATGAAGATGATCACTCAGATTACATTCCCAGAGAGCTGTGCTTCCTGGTGGAAACCCTTTGAAGTGTTCAAGGCTTATGGAACTGTCCTTCCACAGAACAAAACACAGTGTTTTCCAATGTGTTTCCTGAACCTTTGCTTCACTTTGAAAGACTATGTGATTAAAAAAGGATCCAGCCTGATTTTACAGTCATTGACAAGATGGATGGCACCCAAAGTGCCAGTCTTTAGCTTTTGTACCATGGCACCATTTCATGATAACTTTTCTCATCTGCACTTGGATTTATGGCATTGTGTCTAAAGGGTCACATAGCAGCCACATCGCTGTATAGAGCTTGGGCTGCAGTGTTGTGTGAGAGATGGTATGAGCTTCCATATCTAAGCAAAACATATATCCTACAGTAAACACCTATAAAAGGGGGGAAATGTAGCCTGGCATGCAAAGCAGGCAGGGGATTCTGGTGTAAGACGCAACAAGAACACTTCCACTGACAAACACAGAGGGGTAAAGCAGGTGTTTAGATGCAACTGTTATTACATTTTAATTCTGAAAAAAAGCCATCACCTTTCATTAAATGAAGACTGTTGACAGGACAGAGGTTTGAACCTCACTGAGGAATTGCTGCCATTTGGGAGAGGGAAGCTATCGGGGAGGTTTCTGCAGAGCGCCTAACTTTGAAGGCATGGGCATCAAACAAGATCTGTGTGCGATTAATGTTTTGTATGTCAGATATCAATAGTCAGGTCTATGGTTGTTGATTTAAGCAGCTGCACAGCAGGACATCACATATGGACACGGGAGGGAAGTGAGGTGGTTCTTAGCATGAACAGGGACAAAACAACATGGCTGGCACGGGAGGAAGGATTGCTGCTGCTTGTGCTCAGATTTCCAGCATTTCCCTTGAGTTTAGTTTGTCTATTTAACCTCTTTCAGAAGGTAAATACCATTTGGAGGAGCTTCAAGTTCTGGGATAACACCGGCTTTGACTCGGAAAGTGGGACACTTTTCAAATATGTTAGGGTGGTGAAGAAAACTGGCTGAAAATGCACAGATCAGATCTTCCCTGCCACCCCTCTGGATGTGTGCTCAGCTTATTTGATTCATGGGGGGCATGAAATGTTTTTTGCTTGTTGGAAATCCTTTCTTTATCTCTGTCCAAAAGAAAAGTGTAGGCAGTGTTGCCCTCTAAAATCTGCAGGTATGTGGCCCCAGGGAGAGGAGGCACAGTACCCATGGTTTCAGCCTCCTGCTACCCCACTGGGGAGGCAAGAAGCCTTTTTCCTGCCTCACCAATGTCTGTGTAGCTCTCCAGTAAAATTTCCCAAGGATCAGATTTAGCATGCTTGGTGGCTTAAAGAAGAAACTATTTCCCTTGTTAATGCAAGGGAATTATATGTGTTCCATTGTTGTGCTGGTCCCAGCTGTTCCCCGAGAAAGCAGCTCCCTGCTCCTGCTTGTAACGCTACCAAGGTCTGTCTGCCTCTCTCTGGGCTTTCCAGCACTGAAGGAATGAAGCTTCAGCAGCACATGGGGCAGTTAAGTCCCCTGCCTCCCCCTACCTGCACAAGGCCCGGTAGCCCTCAGCAGTGCTACTTTGTTTTGCTGTTGATGCAGAATCACTGTGGTGATGATCCACATGTTTTGGGTGTGCAGACTGTCTCTTCACTTGGGTAGAAGGAGGTATGCGTGTACATGCAAGGGGTACAATCACTGTGCTGATTTCTTCACTGATGGCTTTTCAGCATCATGCTGTTGCATCATACTTTACTTTTTTTTTTTTTTTTTTGGACAACACAACAGTTGGGCTGCATTGCAGCCATTTTATTTTAATTTTTTGTTTGTTTTACGAGCAGTTCTCTCTTTTAAAAAACAAAAGCATTAATAATCCTCAAGCTGTTAGAGGTGATAATTGCATCAGGGATTGGTATCTAACACAGGATATCCAGAAAACAAACAGCAACAAGGAAATACAAACCACACCATTAACTGATTTTCTAGGCTGGCCAACCCCCATTTAGCCCAATGTAAAGCTGCTCTGATGGATGCATGCCTCCTGGGTAGTCCTGGCTGGACTAAATCCAGCATGAGGGAGAGGTGGTCAGAAAAGAAAGCACCCTTCCACAATTTGTTTTTAATAACACTGTGGGGAGCACCAGAAACCCAACACCTGATAGCACAAGAATGAAGGGAATAGAGGTTAATTTTATTTCTCTGTCATTCAAATATTGTTAGTACAGGAAAAATGCATGACTGTAATTACAAAACAAACAAACAAACAAAAGAAACTGCTCATTACCACTTTCTGTTTTTACAGTAAAGTATCTCTTCAAGGAGGACAAAAATGGAGAACATGACATAAGCCATGATGATCTCATAAGCCATTACAGCTGAGGAGTATGTTTAATTCCCTTTTGTGATAAATTGGAACAGATTTTCCATTTATGTCTTCTTTTTAACAACATCAGCATTGTTACAGGTTCAAGGCCATTAAGCAAATGCTGTATGGACAGTAATTTTGCTGTTGTTTTGGGTTTGTTCTGACATCCCTCTTTCTCCTCTCCTAGCATCCTAACCTGTGCCCTGGGTGCTGATGCAGTACAGGTGGCTGCCATGCCTTCCCTGGTGGAGCCATCTGTTACCCCCTGGTAATTAAACAAGAGGGTGGGATATGGTGCAAGTGTGTCTGAGTCCTTCAAGGAGCAGAGGGCATCAGGATTTCAGCTGTGGAAGCAGACAGAGCATTCAAAATGTAGACATGGAACAAGGCTGCATCGTGCTATTCAGCATATGAGTGTAGATGAGACACCAGGCTGACCGCAAGTGGAGTGGGAACCCAAAGGGGAGTGCAGCCAACCCATGCTGCTGGGATGGGAGGGAACAGTGAGATGGCATGCTCAGCTGGCACCAGTGCAGTGTTGGTAACATGGGGCCGAGGTGCAAAAGCAAAACATTCATGATGACTTAAAGAAGGACAGTATGTGAGCACTGGAAACATTTAAGAGAGCTCCTGCCAGAGTTAGGAGTAGCAGGTGAATGCCAGGCAAGCATTGCTGACATGCCATTGATTGTTGCTCCTGGACCAGGTGAGTGAGAGCACCACGAACAGCAGATAGACACTGTCCCCCTTTTAAAACACTCTCCAGACTGATGTAGTGGGAGCTATTTTAGCCATTACTGCTGTTACAAACTTCCTGTGGCTAGTGCAAGCTCCTCTTGCTGACTGTCACAAGGTTTCTTGCTGTCTTTCAGTATGGTGTTAGGTGAGACTGAGATAACGTTGCAGATCAAAAAAGAGAGGACTGCTTTAAAAGTATTTTTACAGGCAATGTGCTATTTCATTGGGTAACAAAAATCTAACAGGTGAAAAACTTTATGAGTGTGCCTGACTAAAGACAAAGCTCAGCTTTCATCCTATGCACTTGATATAAATGATTAGACGGGCAGTATTACAAATCAAAAGGGAAGATCCAGGTACACTTGAATTACAATGCTGGAGCAAAATTTCATCGCTGCTGCAGTCAAATCATACACTGACTGTATTGAGGCTGGGATTTTTGCATGCTCTTTAGTAAATAAATGAGACAAAGGCAGTTTTCAGCCGTTCCTCAGACTGACATGAGTCATTTACAAATTCCAGTGGCTCCTCTGAAGCATGCTTAGTTGGAGCTCAGACAAATAAAGTGCTGATGTAGCCAATTAACGAAAAACAGCCTTAATTTTACTAGTGGGTTGAAATCAGTGCAATCAGTAACCTGTTTGAAGTACTTTGCTGAGTTAGGAGCTAAGAGTTTGTAAGAAGATGAATGCAGATTGAACTCCAATACTATTTTGCATAAACCTGATAAAGCTTGGAAAAGCTGCTTTGCTAATTGTCAGAAGAGTAAAATGCAAATCTATGGAACAGAAGGGTCCCTTGGAATATCAGTATAAGCCACCCATGAGCGTTGGGAAGGCACGTGTTAATGTGCTTTCTCTCCTTAATGCATGCGGACTCTTCTGGGGCGAAATCTAGGAAACAGCTGAACAGTGCACATCAACAAAACCTGGCAATTCAGGAGAGAAAATAAAAATGACAAACTGCTGGGAACTCTAAGCATCTTCTGAATATAACAGTCAAGATATAGATTTTGTACCAGACACTTTGATTAATACGTTCTCCTCTAGCATAAGGTGCCACGGGACCTTTCAAAGAGCACTTTCTTCTACAGAGCCCCTAACAGCATAGCTCTTCCTAATCATCTGCTGGAGGAGGATTTCAGTATTGACTTGGAAGAACACTATATACTAAATCACCAAAACTGTTTTCTGGAACAACTTGCTTTTATTTTGGTGATCTTCTATCCAAGTAATTGCAGAGGCCAAGATTTTATGACAATGGCCTGATTTCTTTACTCTGTTCTGTTTTGTTCTTAATATGCTTGTAGTTTTTCCATCAAAGCAGATTCATTTTCAACCCTTGTTTACTGGTGGAGGCATCCCATTACCACCACACATAAAACTCTGTGTGTCTGTGGGAGGGCACACGTGAGAGTGTGCACAGCCTAGCTATTATGGATTTGGCTCACTTGTCTGTTTTTTGGTTTTAACAAAAATAACTATCTTTAACTTGCTCTTGGTTTCTCCCTCAAGCTGTTGTGCAAGCTAAGATAACAGCTGCTTTTTGGACTGAAAGCCTTCCATGCCTACCTCTGATGTTTTTCTGTGAACATCAGGCTGTTCCTGGTGCTGCTGCTGTCTCGCCTCACACTGCAGCTTCTGTCCCATGGCAAGGCCATGAGACGATGTTGCAGAAGTGCGGGGAAACTGCCAGAAGCAGAAATTTTCAGCAGAAGCTGTATTCTGAGATGAGCTAGCAATACAGCTACCACTGTACAACAGGATAACACTCAAGAGACTAGACCAGAGAGGTGCTTTTCCTTTGTAACTGTTCTCCATTTTGGTAAATGATTAGAGCATTAAAGTCATAGAGCATAAAAGCAATGAAAGCCAGAAACAAAATTGCTCAATTTACCATGCATCCGAAAATAGGCAATACAAGGCTTCAAATCTTAATTCTGTATCTTTTATTCTCTATTCCGACTGGGTAGGAGAAATCTGATTTCTCCTTTTAGTGAATTTAGATACTTATATACTTTTTTCTTTCTTTCTTTTTTTTTTTTCTAGTGGATTAACCCTATTCTCCATCTGAAAGCTTGGGACTGCACCATATTTTCTTTGCTTTCACAGTAGGCTGGACAGCCTCCAGCTCTGGAAGGAGCGGTATGCCCTTGGCTTTGACATTTGGTTTCTAGTCTCTGCTACTAATCAGGGTTAAGTCCTTTGCTTGCCATAATGATCTGTGGACTTTGAATTGCCTTAATTTATGAAATGCTTCTGCCACTGCACTAGTCCTCATATTCTTTGTGTAGCACTCCAGTAGCATCTTGCTCTGTGTTGGGAATGTGAGAAGTGCATCCTAAAATAGGTATCTCCCTGCTCTGCTTTTCTCTCCCATAGAAAGGATGAATGTTTGCATTGTGTGGCTGCACCAGTTAGTGAGCTCAGTCTCTGCCATGTATCTTCTCAAAGAGGATCTTGGCGTTTCCCATGAAAACAAAGGAGATACATTGGCATTGTCTTCCATTGTTTATATAGCTTCTTTTGTACAGCCTGGGTGATAGACAAAAGTAAAATTTGCATGATCAAGCAGAAATGCAAAGACCTTCTGCTCCCCCAATAATCTCCTTCCTATGTAAAATGGAACACTCATCCAAGCATAACAAGTACCTTGGAATGGAGCAGACATTGCTACATTGGGCATAAAGATGAAATCAAAAGGTTAAATGATATGAGTGTTAGGGAGCCAAAGATATTAGGGTAAATAATAGCTATAAATTACTCTAGTCTCTCAGGAGTAAGAGACAGTATGTGTTGCTCTGGTTCCTGCCAAGAAGACCATTTAAGAAGAGTAGGACAGGGAGAAGGAAGCTGTATCATGGTGAAGTGAGAGAGAAAGTCATCTTTCAAGGCTCTTTTACAGGAGATCAGATGACTGATACCAGCTGATGTATCACAGAACTACTTGAAAACTGCAGTGGGTGGTAGATCCTCCAGATCCCCTCTAGAGGCTCCCACTGGGACAAGACATTACTCATTCACCACCCCTAAAATAAATGAAATAGATGATATGTTCAAAGTCAGAAATATAAATTCTCATTTTCACTGGTCCAACTTTGTAACAGGACCCTGGAATGGCTGTAAATTATTTTTAAATCCTTTTATCCTAGCAGCACCCTGTGAGGCTATGTTGTTGTAATGGGAATCAGGTGTGTGGCTTTCTTCTGAAGCAGGAGCAGTGGGGCATGTCAGGCAGTCTGTATCAAAAGCATTACTGGTTGCTCAGCTTTTGATAAAACCCTCAATATGAGATACGTGAAATAACAGAGTGAAACATGAAGGGGAAAGTCCAATTAATGTGTGGATAAGCAGTGGGAAGAAATGAGATCCCAGGGCTTCGGAACTGTTTGTGTTGAAATATTTCTATTGAAGGATGGACAAAGGGTGTTATGGAGTTTTGGATCTCATGACATTTAACATATTTACACTGAAAAATAGGTGACTTTAGTATGTCTTATTTCAGTGAGCGATCTTATACATCACTGATGTTGGTAGATATCTTGCTGAGGATTAAATGAGGGAACGGTTTGATGCCTCCTAGTTACATGGCACTTGAGCTCATAGGTGCTACCAACAAAACAGGGGGAGTATCAAACAAAGGAGAAGTTCAAAGTACAGTATGGTTTTCAAGCAGTTTTGACTGGAGGACATTTATTGGTGCTGTGTAAGAAAAATCAGGCTGCAATGGAGAAAGTCTTGACTAAAATGCTCATTTCTCCTCCCAGGAGAAGCAATTTGCAACACCCAGAATTGAGGTTAAGCATTTGGGCTAATCACTTTATCAAATCCTACTGAGCTGGAAGAATTAAAAATGGCGATCTGGGGAAGCTTGCTAGGACATCAGCTTGCTTTAAACAATAACACTGCTATATTACAGTATTCTTTTTTCATGTTTGTTTCCCCTTCACTTCCAGCTGCTGAGCCGTTCTGGTCTGGAATAACCTGTCAACAGGAACACAGAGGGAAAATCCTAATGGCACTAAGGTTTGTGAAAGATTTTACCTACTGCTTTTGCTACTGATTGTGGAGAACTTAAAGCCTTTTCCAGGTCATTGTTCCTATGTAAAAATCTCTAGAATGATATATTTAGGGAAGCTGGTCAGTGAGTAAAAAAATTTAATTAAATGGGAAACGGCAGATCAGTTTATCTTTCTGATGTCCACATCTGTCCCCAGTTACTCCTGACAAGTGGATCAGCACCCACGGACAGCCACATGCTGTGTTGCGAAGACCAGCTCTGGTGTCCCAAGAACAAGTGAGCTTGGCACAGCCTCGAGGAGCACTGTCAGCAGCTACAGCAAAGGTCGGTCAGCCCCTGGTTGTGGGACTTTACTTGGAGAAAGAGAGAGAGAGAAAATGACAGGAGAGGGATGAACTTCCCAGTGACCAGCAAATGGCTGAGCAGTGAGCATGTACTGCTGGGTGGAAGGAAACTGGAAAAGCAAGGAGTTATCGAATTATCAGTGCATTTGGAGTAAGTTTCCTGTTTAAAAGCAAGACTTGCATGTGTTTTCAATGAACTTTAATTGGCAGAAAGGACAAATGAATGTCCTACTAAGGATGAATTCAGCAA
This sequence comes from Gallus gallus, assembly GCF_016699485.2. Classification (NCBI taxonomy): domain Eukaryota; kingdom Metazoa; phylum Chordata; class Aves; order Galliformes; family Phasianidae; genus Gallus; species Gallus gallus. The sequence continues at coordinate 22,294,751 of NC_052572.1, read as the reverse complement.
AGCCCATCATGCTTTAAATATGTCAAGATATTTTGGAAAAGACATCCCCACCTCCCCTAAAAAAAGCTGCCAAAGCAAAGGTGTTCTGCCCAAAGGCAAACATTTCTTCTTCTTCTTTTTTTTTTTTTTTAACTCTGACCATTTGCAGTGGCTTTACATGATTGTTTATTTGGCTGTTTCATAAATAATGGAGCTATTGCCTCATACAATGTGCAGTACTTATGCAACTGCCCAAGTGCCGGGCAGAAGCTGCTGGGAGTCCTGGGGCAGTTTTTAAAACTTTGCATGCCCCTTCAGTCAGACCTCCCTTTCCTCCAGCGATGCATCTTGAAAAGAGCAGATTTTATCACTGGGAACACAGCTTGCTCTTCCTCATGTTTCCTCTGATTTAGATATCATAATCTTATAATCAATAGATGAAAAGGGAGTGGTTGCAGGGTAACAGTGTAGGCAGATTGGCTGTATAGAGCACAAGCTATCTGCACTGTCCTGGGCTATATTTAGCCATGGGAGAACTGGCTTTTCTAAAGAAAAAGAGAACTTTTGACTGAAGTTCAAGGTGTTTTTGAGTGTGACTGTGAAACAGTTTATCAGATTTTCCTCTCCTGTTTGGTGTTGATGGTACTCCAAGCTTTCATACCGTTCTAGATACCAAACTGTCTATTTCTACCACTTAATGAATTAAACTCCCCAAGTGTCTCAAGAATAGCCTCAGAACTGTTAGATTTATTTCTTTGTCATCAGGTATTTAGGATTTTCCCTCTTATGAGCTGGAGTCCAAGTTCCTGGCAAGTGCAAGGAAGAAAAGGCAGCGAGAGACAGAAAGTGGCAACATTCCTGTCAAAGAGCTGTTGTTTCTGAGACTTCTTTCTTATTTTCTGATCCTCAGTTACATGCTGGAGGCCCTGGTTTTATTAGACCAACCCAAGACCAACAGACACCAGAAAGCTGCTTAAGCAGTGCTTTAACTTTTAACCTTGTTCCATGCTAGTGCTTAATACCATAGATTATAAATAGCATCTTCCTGTGTGATCAGCCTAACATACAGCTGGGAACTCCCCAGGAGCTTATAGTTAAGATCTCTCAAAAGCTCTGCTACAGAAAATCTAAATTACTGCCTCTTCTGTTTGGGAGAGAGGAGTTGCTATAGCTGTTGCTGAAGGGGCTCCATGCAAACCAAGCTGTTGTAGTGTTTCTGACAGGGGTAGCTGGCTAAAATTTGGAGCAGGGCATCCTAGCCAGATGTGTATCTATCTGGCTGGGATATGGCACAGGTCTCTGAACTTACCCCTCCCTCTAGCCTCCCTTGCTTCTTGGTGCTGGAGGACTCTGGTAGAAATGTACGGTAGGTATCCCTCAGCAGTCCTGGCCTTTTCCCAGACCCACGCTCCCCTCCTACACAGGAAAAGGGATGCTTTCCTCAGGGCAGAGCCTGGGCTGGGAACATACCCCAATAATCAAATCCCTTGTGCTAACCCCATCAGATGTGTGCTCTAGGTCCAGATACGTCATTGTCTCTAGAACTTGTTACCTTTGTTTTCTACCTCTCCTTTCTTTGCTTTACATCCCCACAGAAAACATTTTGGGAATCTCTGTGGGGAGACAAGAAAATGCCCCATGTCAGGGGGGCACTCCTTCACTGCTGCTCCTTATACATGGAGCTTCAATTGCATCCAAGGACTGAAGCCTACAGAAAAGCAATTTCCAGATGATAGGTTCTTTACCTTGATGGCCTCAGTCTGCCCGCCTGTGGGCAGCTGACCAGCTACCTGCCATCAGATGTTGCTCTGCATGCACCAGAAAACCCAGGAAGGCTCAGCAGTGCCCCCAAATCCTGATACCCTCCCATGACTTTGTTTCCCTGCCTGAGCTGGCACTGTCCTGGGCCATGACCCAGGTATCGCCTGGCTCCCGGAGGAGAGCTTGAACGCTTTGCAGAGAAGGACATCTGGGAGCTGCACTGGGAGGGCTGGAGAGCAACAAGTTTTACTTATTCATTTTTATCTATTTATTTATTATTCATTAATTTTATTTATTAATATAGGCATAGCTATAGAGACCAGAAAACCCGCACAAAGTATTTTGAAAAAAGCTGCATGTGATAACTTGGGCAGGCAAAAAGGGAGTCTTTGTAAACTACAGGTCTTGGGGGTTTTGTGATGGGAGAGATGGAGGGATGCAGAGCCCATTGCTTTTGCTGTAGGAGTAAGAAGAGAAATGTGGCTGGAATACTGGGAGGAGACCGCCTGGAATTTTCCTATGATTTAGGCAGCATAATATGCTGGGACTGCAAATGACTGGAGGTAAATGATTCATTGTGCTAAGTACCATACAGTCAAGAAAACAGATGTCCTAGCTGGACTGTGGACAGAACAACACATTGTATTTGGTTGATTTATCAATAGGATAATGAACATTTTGTTCAGATTGTTGAAAGTTCTTTTTAATGTCCTAAAACTTTACAACTAGATAGAGCATGAAGTAACGGTTACCAAAGTTCCTACCAAGCTGAAACTTCAACAACACGAAAAAGAAGACTTTAAATCTGAATACGCTGAGATTATTACTCAGTCCTGTGTGGCTGATTCATACCCATACGTTGCTACTGATACCAGTGGGATTGAATGGATCTGAGTAAATTGAATATACGGCCCAGTGACTTTGTATTGATGTAGAAAGCAAAGGACTAAATTTAAAGTTAATATTGGCTGGAACAAGAGCCTGTTTTCTGATGTTATATGTATAAAAAGTACCATATGCCTAGGGGAAAATGTGTGCTGACTTCTTTATTCCAAGGCTTGTACACATGAACCTAGTTTGGTCTGTCAAGCTTACACCACCACTAAATGCTATGAGATGGTACCTCCCCCTCATAAACACTGCTACATTTGTACCAGAGGTTTTACTTACCTTATGGAGAGAGAGTTGAGTGTCTCCTCCAGCCTGCATAGAGCAAGGCACGCGTTCACACAGGCAGCCAAAGGTGTGTGGACATGATCTAGGTCTTGTGCAGATTGCTAAGAAAAGAATCAGAGTATCATAGAAAAGCTTGAGCTGGAATGGACCTTAAAGATCATCAAGTTCCAACCCCTTGCCATGGGGTTTGCCAGCTACCAGACCATGCCACTCAGGGACCCATCCCACCTGGCCTTGAATGCCTACAGGGATGGGGAGTCCACAGGTGAACTGGGGAACATGTTCCAGCACCTCACCATGCTCTGAGTAAAGAATTCTCCTAACATCTAATATAAATCTCCCCTCTTTTAGTTTAAAACTCTTCCCTTTGTCCTACCACTGTCAGACTTTGTAAAAAGTTGATTTCCATCTTGTTTAAAAGTTGTCAACAAAGTTGTCTTTAAACGTTCTGCATGGCTTCCACCACAGGAAGAGTTTGTAAGTCTTCATGAGAACATTCAGATATGCTTTCTTCTGAGAAGTGTCAGGACAAATCCAGACATTAGTAACAAGCCAACTACCATTTATGCCCTGAAAACTAGAGAAAATGTGCTTAAATGGGTGTTTGTCCAAAGAACTGTCTACTGACAACTTATGAAATGCCTGGAACACTGCATCTTGCAGTAGTGTCGCATGCTTATGGCCCTCCTTTCAAAACTCTCTCTGCCCAGTACCCAATTTGGCATGCAGATCTCTCTTGGATGGTCCACATTTTGGTTCTGTCAGGTACTCTCAAAGCTGTGGGAAACTAGAGGATTTGGTTGTATATGTGAAGATCTTCAGGAAGTTACCTAAGCAAAATGCCTTTAGAGGTCAAGAAATAAAACCCTTTGAATAAAAGCCATTGCAAGGTGTCCTGTGGGATCCACTTGTATATTATCTATTGCTGGTACATTTACTTCTCATGATCCAAAAAAAAAAAGAAAAAAAAAAGAAAAAGAAAAAGAAAAAGAGAAGACTTTACCTAAGGAAAGGCTTCTGCAGCACAACTTAAAAAAAATAAAATAAAATAACAAGCAGACACAAAGCTCCCTGCTTTATGAGCGTAATTACTGCCACATGTTCTAATGACAGCATCCAGTACAAAGAGTGAGTGAAAGCCTGTGAAGCCTGCTCTTGTCCTGAGTAGATGGTGACTTTAATTGTGCAGCATGTCCCAGCACCAGTCCTCTTAGACTCACTCACGTTGACTGACCCCTTGCTGCATAACTGGAAGGTCGATCAGTGCAGAGGCATGACAGCTGTGCTTTTGCTCTCTCTGCTCAGAACCTGGAGTCAAGACAGTATGGAGATAGCAATCTTAAAATAATAAAAATCAAGGAAGAAATGCAGATAATCAAGTTTTGGGGAGAGTCACTGAAGGAGGTAAGAGCGGATAGAGAAGACTGCACATTAATCACTCTCCATGATATCCTTGAATGTATGTGACCAACACATTATTTTTAATTTTTATGAGTTGAACAATTGCTGGAGGGTACATTTAACTTTTCACCTCTGGTGGAGCAGCCCAGTCCCAGAGGTAAAGATCTTCCTGTTTATGATTTCAAAGGAATCTAGCTATATTTCATCTGAGCAGTGCACTGAGCAGGATTAGCTCTGCTGGCATAAATAAGAAATAAAAAGAGGGGGAGAAAAAGTCACTTTTAATAGCTTGAATTTATTTTTCCACTTGAAAGGGAATCTTTGTCCCTTTCATGATTCAATGTGTTTCATACATCCCACCTCCTTGACAGCATTCAGGCTCCAACAAAGGAGCTGGAATTCTACTTCATCCTCACCAAACAAGGACAACTTGTTTAAACGCTTTCCCCATCCCAGAGAAGCTTGTCGCTTGTGACTGTCTAAAGACATGTTAAATTGGGTTAACTCGTGTCTTGTTATTACTGTAAACTGCACTGTCTGATTATCAGACTGCTTGAGATAAACCAGTCTGTTGAACAGGCAAAACACTGGGAAATCCCACTCCAGGACAGATTATAGCAAAACAGGACATTGTTTCCAATGTGAGTCTCCAGATGGGATATTTGCACCTGCCGGGGATGTGACTGGCAATACCCAAGATAGTCTGATTGTCAGTGTCATAACGTACCATTTTCTGCCTGTCTCAAGGGTTCCCAAAAGTCACAGAGAATCCCACTCCTCACAAGCAAATGGTTACCACGGGTATTGGGAAGATTAGGATCTGCCAAAGGGAAGCCATTTAAATTCCCTTGCAGACAGACCTAAGCAGAGAGACCCTGAAGCAGCCCAAGTTCCAATGGCCTGAAATAGCACACAGATTTTGGGTTAGAATTAGCATCACTCAGGCTGCTCGTTACAGCTAATGCTTTTGGGGAGCTGATCTCTTTTTTTCTCATTTCTCCCTGTTCCAGGACTGAATATTCATAGCTGCTTTTCTCCACTTGAGATGCTCAGAGAAGGGACTGGGTTTCCAGGAGAGCTCCTTTGGGGCTGCGTAGTGTCTGCCACAAACTTTTGGAAAATGTGGGCCACAAAACACAAGGCAGCATGTATAGAGAGCTGTAATTTGGGAAAGTGAAGACCTGGACCTACTTCTTCTGTCCCTCCTTAAAAGGTATTCTGTTGATTGTGAGATTTGGACATTGCTTCTAAAAGAATAAAGTTTCAAAAATGGCAACAACAAAAAAAGGCATCTACAAAGAGGTGACAACAGAACTATTAATTTCTTTGTACTTAGGGAAGAAAAGATTTTTCCCTAATAGGACCCACAACGGCAATGTGGAAACTGTTTCTGTTAGCTGGAGCACTTCTTCATATGTCCTCTATAGGGAGTGGGTCAAAAACGGCGAGCATCAGCAGACCCTTAGAGCAGACTCTTCTTCTGTCCTTTCTGTGCCCACTATGCAATTACTCAGCTACAGTCTGACATCTACAGTCACAAAGACCCAGGCTGTCTGCCTGTTTAGTGCTATATAAGTGCTGCTAAAATACCTGTGGACTGGCTGTCAAGGAGAAAACTTCCAGATCGTAGTAAAGAGCTTCTTTCCATGCAAGACATTACTGTAAAAGATTAAATTCCCACCGATATTATTAAGCAGGAGGTTCCAGCTCTTTGCATTTCTTCATGCAGTTCAAAACCAGCGATGAACCTAGTATATTTTGGTGTTCCCTCTGCACAGGAATGTTCGCATGGCTTACTGGGACTAATTCCTTGGCAAGGAATGAATTCAGACTAATGTCCCCAGGGAGCAAGGGATTTTCCTCCATTGCCTTTATTTAGAAAGAAGCATAGAAAAATGTTGAAGATGCATGCAGTGATAAACCACAGAGTAAACAAGAGATAGAAAGAGAGGTTGGGAAAAAACAGCATGGCTGGAGTACTGGTGTAATCAGAAGACAGAAAGAGCTGATAGCGTGGTTGGCTGTGCATGTGGGTGCACATGCGTGAGAGGGAACCTGTAATTTCTCTGCTTCCTCACCTCTCATCCAAAATAAAAGATTTTGCTTGTGCTATTTGCGGGCATAATGCTGCACACCTCCTGCTCTCCATGAGAGAAGTGGTGCAGGAATTGGCCCTTACTTTTGTCACATGCACATGGGTGACACGAATCCATCCTTGAGCATGTCTGCATCCTTTGTCTCTCCGGACATCACCTGTAGCACCTGGCAGAAGCATGTTGAGCGCAATGCAGGCAGTGCCTTGCGAGTGTGGAAGAGCAGTTTGAAACACTGAATGGATAAACTGAACTCTTCTGATCTAGACAGACCTTTCTGATCTAGTCACGAGGAGGTATGGTACTTCTTTGTGCGAAAGTACTGCTCACATAATGTGAATAGGAATTGCGTGTGTTTGCACCAAGAGAATAATATACCCCTATGGAAACCACAGATGGGCCTAAAACTTTTCACTGCATCACCACTGTTACTTCCAGAAGTCTAATTGTCCTCCAAAGCTTGGAATTTCTTTCATACGTAGGTACCATTGAGCAGGATGTACTTAAGTAGGATGTACTTAATACTTAGGTACAGTGAAACAGCAGGACTAGGTAGGTGGCTCAAAATTCAGTCCAGAGGATATTTTGTCTCTGTGTGATGCTTGGGTGTGATGATCAAAGCTCAGGCCTATGACAAGGTGCTTTCACAGCCTGTCTGGAAGTTGACAGGACAAAAATATGGACACTTTAGCCCTCCAAAGGTGTGAATTCAGTAGGTGTTTGACTAGAAACTGTGGAAATGCCATGCCATTTAGTAACAATAGGAACTTTTCTAGAATAGGATCATCCAGAGGGTTTTAAATCAATTTGGCTTGACCTCTTCAGTAGATGTCCATCTCCCTGTTCAATCTAATACTTGATCCATAAGAGTGATTCCTTACCCAGGAGCAAGAGTCATAGTATGAATTTCCTAACCAGGCTAGATAACAGTTAACACAGGAGTCTTTGTACTCTACATTCTCTTTCTGCTGACCCTAATCCCTGTCCCTGCAGTAAGGCTGGCCAATCAAGCCCAGCACTTGCAGCTGAATATGGCACTACAGAAAAGGTAATTCAAAGCCACAGTCATACAAAAGGCGAAAGAAACTGCTTGGTTAACCATTTTACCTCTAGGTACTAGCTTTGCCCTCTCCTCCGTGTCAAGCAATGGTGAGACCTCTCCTATTTCCATATAGCACCTTTCCCCCATTTAGATTAGGCCATTCTTGAACCTCGTCATCTTTTTTTTTTTCTTTTAGTCTCCTGAAGCCTCCTTTTATGTGCAATGAGGGTACCTCCCATATTTGTTACACAAACATTTATTGGCCTTATGGTGCCTACAGAAATTGCAAACTAGAAGTTCACTGACTGTAAGAAAAAACATCAAATTTATGAGAATTTTCAGGCTAGCCTCATGATTCTGACTCACAAGTACTAGATATTTGGGGCTAGAAATGTATGCAAGCCTCATTCTGAGCCCACCACTCCTCGCCTTTCACTCTGTCTCTGGCCCCAGCTTAACAGCTGCACCAGGAATTTGCCACTTGGGCTCAGTGTTGCTACTGCAGTAATGGTTAGCTGATTTTGAAGGGAGGTAGTGGTCTGTGTACGAATTTCCATGGCTATTTTTAAGCTGTATGAATTGCCAATAAAATAATAGCTGGTAATTTCTGAGTTGCTGATTTGTCTGCATGTTCATAAGGAGGAATGCAAACTGACTCCATTTTTCCAATTCAATTTTGCATGCTCTTATCCTCTGATGTGGACTGGGGGCCCTGCTATAACTCAATTTAATTTGAAACAGCCAGCCCATTAGGACTGGAAAGACGACTACTGACTCACTTATGTTCAGAACATTTTAAAACAGCACTCTGTCCGGGTACTAACCTCGCAATGGCTTCGTGCCACCCACTGGCAAGGTGCAGCAGGCAAAGCAAATAAACAGAATGCGTACCTCCAACACGAGATGAGCTCCCTGAGGAAATTAAGGTCAGGTTCAGACCTTTGCAGAGCCTGCTCTAATTCGGTAGATTTTCATGGTATCATGCAGAAATGATACATGTGAAGTGGAATAGAAAAATGTCTTTTTGGAGATGGACTTCAAGCCTTCCTTGTTGACAAAAGGTGCAACTTGTTCCCATACCAGAAGCCTGTGCAGCAGGGCTGGGGAGGGAGAGCAGCTCAAGAGGCAGTAGGCTAGCCACCTTTCTGTGCACAAAGAGTTAAACAAGAGATGAACTGTGAAAGTAACTAAGAAATTATTTTTTGAATTGACAAATATCCAAACCACTTTACGTGAGTGTACTCTAATTTAGTTCAACCAGCCTTTGATGTCTCTAAGAAGGATCCCTAATAAACATTACTAGGTAAAATGTTTGAACCTCATGAAAAGACAGCAATGAAATTAACACAAAGAAATGAAGGACGGAAGGAAGGAAGGAAGGGAGGAAGGGAGGAAGGGAGGAAGGAATGAAGGAAGGGAGGAAGGAATGAAGGAAGGGAGGGAGGGAGGGAGGAAGGGAAGGAGGGAGGAAGAAGGAAGGGAGGAAGGGAGGAAGGGAGGAAGGAAGGGATGAAAAGGAAGGCAGGAAGTCACTACTTTTTTACTCAGTCAATGATTAGATTGCAAAAATCATTGCCATAGTATGTTTTAAGGCCCACAGGTACAAAAATAGAGAAAACAAAAAAGGACAACTATATAATGTGGGAAAAGGTCCCAGCAAGAGCTATCAAGCCTAAAGTACTGGCTGTGGCTTAGGAAATCACCAAAGCATCAACGGTAGACCTGTGGGTGAAAAAACAAGCAAGGACTGTGTTTTTCCTCAGCAGCTCCCAACAGTCATGGGCAGAGACAGGATAGTAGGGTAGATGGACCCCTATCATAAATGTGGATGCATCATATTTTCCTGAGAAGATGATGGAGACTCAGATGGAAGGATGGTTATCCTTTATGCCATGTGGTGTACTTGACTAGCATCAGAGCTAAGTAGCTTATCTTTTAATTACTACACCTATTTTTGAATATTTTGAATTAGATTTCAGAATGGAAGTTTTGGCTGTTTAGAAATTGTGCAAAAATCCCCTCAACTTGGACTGAACATTCCAGTAGCATACTCGTGGGTATATTTCCTAAGCAGCTTGGAATACATATGTATGTATATTTTCTGTTAAACAATGTGTTTTACATAAAGATTTTTTAAGATCAAACTTTGGAAAATTTATTCTCTCTGACTGGAGAGCCACTAGGTGCCAAGTAACTCTACTCAATACCTCTAGCATACCATAATGTCTTTGGAGAGAGCACCTTAAGATCAGTGTAGATCTAAACATTAGTCCAAAGCCCGTGTTATCCTAATTAACACCACTAAAGAGGAGTATTCTTCTTCTCTCCCCCTAATACCTATCTGGGCAAATTTTAATGGACTCAAAATGGAACCCTCCTATTAGTCTTGGATGAGAGTTAGAGCAAAGCTAACTGGTTAATTATACCATAGTCTCATTGGCAGATGAATAAAAGAGAGTTAGGTTGGCATCCTTTTCTGTTTTTCAATAATCTTTGCTGAACTTAATTACCTGTAAATTATACAACCCCAGGGCATGTTGTACAATAGAGAGGAAACCAAGTTAATATACGTACACTTCTCTGTTAGCAGTCACAATAGTGATCAAGGAGTCTGATTAATTTTGACTTGGCATTAGGTGGCAGCTGGCATTTTAAATTCTCCAGCTTGTTTTCATCACGTCTGTGTGACTCAGCCCTGCTGCACAGCCTGCCCATTCAGCTGCTGACAATGAGAAGGAAGAATCGCTCCTCAGAGCCGAGGAGGACAAGGAATGGGCAGTACATGCTGTGCAGGGCTGAGCGGGGATGGGAAAGGACCAGTGGGATGCTGAGGGGAGCAGGGTGCATCTCTGACAGCAGCCAACAAGCCCGCTCCTCCTCACTGCCCAGATACCAGCCGAGCCTCTTCCCCACATGGGCTCCCCCAGATGCCAGCAGGGGAATTCACACCTATAATAAATTTCCTCCATTCTCCCTCTTCTCTTTTCACACTGGCTCTGACTCATAAGATTTGCCACAGTGTTTCCTTTTACTGTAAAGCATGAAAAAGTGCATTGATCTGGTCTCTGGCTCTGCAATAATCACCTCCAAGGGACAGAGCATTACACGTTCACAGAGACCATCAGGACTGGAAGCTCATGCCTTATCTTGCTGGGGAGCTGGGAGCCTCATTGTGTTCTCCCCCAACTAATGTAAAGCATTTGTTTCATGTCCTGGCTGGGTGTAGGCCATGCACTCACTCTACCCTGGCTTATGACTAGTTTATATCACTTTTAGAACTCTCAAATTTTCCTAGATCTCTCCTCCTCCTTCATGCCTTGGTGAGGAATCCCTTGGTACTGAAGCATCATGCTCTGGGTGAATATAAGTGCATATGGAGAATATTTATGCTGATGTACAACTCTTCCTGAAGGTGTGGCATGGTTACAGACTATCTCTGGCCATGATGGTGTGACTGTAGTTCTGGCTATCTTGGCTGTGTCAGTGTTATTACCTGACAGCTCTACCCTACTGCCCTCTGCTCTCCCCCAAGCAGCGTATGCTGGCAGGTCTGCCTGTTCCCATTCGGTGCTCCTCTGAAATGTGCCTCCTTCCCAGTCTTGAGCCTTGTCTCTTTGCTGTGGAAAGGCATTGAACATGGGGCAGATCTTGGGGAAAACAGGTAATTAAAAAAATAAAAATAAAAAATCACTGCTTTGGGGCAGGTAGTGATGAGTGAATGCTCGGCTCTGTCAGCCCAGTGGTTTGCAGCTGGAAAATGAGATCCTGCCTCTCCCCATCTTCCTGCTCCTTCCAAGAGCAGTGGTGCTGGAGCTCACAGCTGCTCATCTACGTTGCCACCCTTGTCAGGGTTTGCACTCAGGGTTTTCAGGGCTATGAAGCAGCCATCTGTAGCTCATGGAGCATCCTCTTGCATTTCTTTTTACAGTGTCTTTCAAAACTAGCACTCCAGGTTCTTCTTTACAAGTTAAGGGAGAGGTGTTGTGCAGGATCAGCTGAGGATGTCACCCTGAAGAATGCAATGGCTTTCCTCCTGCCTTGTTTGGAAAGCAATGAGATGACTGGGGGTGTTGCAGGGGATGGGAGGATTCCTTTTCCTGCCTGCCTGCCCTTCAGCCCATGACAGATCCAGGCAGGAGTACCATGGAGCAGGCTGGTAGCACACCCAGCCACCATGACACAGCCAATGGCCAAAGCCAGCTCGAAGCATGACCAGCAGCCCACCTAGTGCTGCTTCCCTCTGCTTTGCCAGTCATGTGCACCCACAGCAGGCTGGCATTGGCTGTGCTGCCATTGCCAGCAGCCAGGGCCAAGGGAGCGGAAAGCTGCACACAGTCCCCCTGCACCTGCAGCACCCAGGCAGGTGGCTGCCCTTGGCGAGCAGACGTGGCATTCTCAAATATCTTGTTTCCTCCCGTGGTGGGCCCCTTTCCACTGACACGAGGACACTGTGCCCTTGACAAACATGTATTGTAAAATGCATTTAAACAAAGGGGCCCTGCAAAGTCCTCCATGGCTTGTTAGCTCCTGGCTCCCCGCCAACACACATGGTGGGATGAAAGCAGTGTTGATGGGCTCCTTCCTTTCAGCCCCTAGAGATCTTGTCCCTTTGACAAATGAGCTCTTTGCAGCAGATGGTGAAGGAAAGGACTACGACACAGCACAGGGAGGGTGCAGTGCAGAGCCAGGGATGAAAACGGGGTACTGGGGAAAAATACATGTGCACAATTGACATTTATGGAAAAGCTCTATGGAAACTCAGCATGGACACAGAGAGACAGATGCTCAGCCTGCCACTGCTACACACCAGCCTGGGAGCAGAGGACAGCTGGAGACCAGTGCCATTGGGAGCTCTCCGGGTCTTGCAGCTCAGCATGCACAGACTGTGCAAACCGCTTTCACCCTCCAATCGTTGATCACAGCTTGCCCCCAGCAAGATGTTCAGAATCACTGCATAGCACTGCCTTGCCACTGACAACTTCATCTATGTGGTTTATAGGGGGTGGCACCATGAATGCTGATTAAGTTGATACCAAGTTGACTTCAGTGGTCCTCATTTTCCCATGGACGTAGATATGTTGACAGTTCTGATTAGGAAGGGATGGGACTGTGAGGCCAGCATCTCTAACCAGTGAATGGGATGGCTTCAAGATATGCAAGACAAAGACTGGTGCTGTTTTCAGTATGTTTCTAATCTGCTGGAGGTTCTTTTCGTTAGCTCCACCTCCCCTGTAGTGTGACAGACCACAATAGTCACAAACACAACTAAGAGATGCCAAGATCATGCAGTTTTCTTTGAAATTACCTGAACAGAAAATTATTCTGTATTTTTGTTCACATTTTGGAGACTCTCCGTTGTTTTTCTTTAAACTTCAGTCATTCTATGAGTATGCTAGATACCTTTCCTATTCTCTCTCCTCCTTCCTTTTCTAATAAAAATTACTACAGTTATCTTTAATTCTGAGTACAGAATCTAGTGTTTATCGCAATTTACCAAAGTACTGTAGAGATCTGTGGTCAGACTGGGACATGGAAATGCTGATTTTCTTATACTGTGCTTTGAGAGGAATGACCAGGGGTCCTTCAGACTAGATGCATTGTGCTTCTAGGACATCACACGAAAGCCTGACCTTATTTGCAGCTAGGAACCAGTGTCCAAAGCATGGAGAAAGCTACTCTAAGATGTGGAGAAACCTACAGTTGGGAAGACACCTGGATATCACCACATCTAAGGGGCGTATGAGTGATTAAGCTAGAGGGGAGGTTGCAGTGAATGTGCCTGCAGTCCCAGTGACCTAGCTAGCACTGAAAGAAGAGCAGAGATCAGTTTGTTCAACACATGCTCTTCCTGCTGGAGTTCAGGCACAGTGACCTTAGCAGACTCAGCGGAGAGGTGGTGGTGTGGGGTGACAGTAGGAATCCCTTCCTGGAAGTGGATTCGAGGACGGCTGTAAAATATATGCTGCAGCGCCTCGATTCAAAATAAACCTAGACCATGTGTAAAGTTACAGGGAGGTGTTGAAAAGTAAGTGCCAACATCTGTGCCGTAAGGAAACTGTGGCTTGTTGGTAGAGACTTTGTAAACTATCCAAGTATGTATGATTGCTGAGCTGGGATCTGGAGTCAATGCAAGATGATACACAGTAGTGTAATAAAATAAGTCACCTCTCAGTGCCATCAGCCACTTCGAAAGAGAGGTGCTCTGCCCATGCACCACCTAAATATGCCCCCTCTCACAGGGAAGTGACTGGGAGTCTCCCTGCTGGTCACTGCTTCTTCTCTCTGAGCTTGCTATGTTGCATTTACCTTCCCCAAACCCTACTCTTGTTGTTTCCATCCCGTGAGTGTCTGAAACCTAAGGGCAGAAATGGCTGGGGAAAGCTCTGTTGCCGTTCAATGGCACCTTCCATTTCAAGCTTAGCTTTTAAACTTTTGTCGGCAAGACTGAGGCTAGGGCTAAGCATGCCCTCCTGATCTGGGGATTTCTGAAGCCATAGTTTCATTAGCCACAAGAGGAAAAGCGTGTTATCTCCTCAAATAACACAAAGCAATTGGGTTAATTTGAAAAATGTTTAAGCGTCTATCTTATCTTATCTTGCAGCTCCTTCTGCACATATTTTATTGTCTGCTTCATGGCCAAGCGGTTAAAAGAGAAAAATAATTGATTAGTGTAATAGCGTGGAGCTTGCTTAAATCCAGATGACTGAGAGCTAAGGATGAAACTCTATCAATTAGGTGCTTGCAATTTCGCCTAGGAAAAGTGGCAAAGGAGCCACTTCGGATCACACAGGTCCAGGCCTTAATCACAGTGCAAGTCACGGTACAAATCAGTTTTGTTCAATTTATTCCTCTATGCAGTACCAGCTGGAGATCTGGCCCATTGTCCCCAGAGATGGAGCAAAGAAAGAGAAAGAGAGAGAAAGGAAGAGAAAAGAAGAGAGAGAAAAAAGAAAGAGAGAAAGAAAAGACAAAGACATAGCCACACAGAAGTCAAGCTGCAGTGTGCCTGGTCTTGCTCTCAACACAACTGGGCTTGTCCCTGCTGAGCTGCTCTGGTGCTAAAGTCCTGTACGGCCTTGTGTTTTCAGAATTGTGCCAATTCTGAGGCTGCACCAACATCTTTTTCTTTTAAAACTAAGAAACACAGTTAGTGAGCTTTTCCTTTTCTCAGAACAGTGAACTGAGTTATTAATTTTAGATGCAAATATTTGTTATCCACTACTAATTGGAGATCAGGTCAGAGTAAGAAAATGTGAAAGGCAGTAAGGGCCTGTGCTTGATGAATGCAAAGACACTTTCTTCACAGAGCCAAGGATGATGATAGAAATCGACTTGTGTTTGATGTCTAGATCTTGACAGGAGTTCAAGGCAACAAAGATTGTTAAAATGAATAATCTCACACCTCTGGTGCTGAGTTCATTTATAATACTTCCGGGATTTTCAGCCTGGCAATAAGCTGTAGGGTCAGCATGCTTTTTTACTGAGCTATAGACAAGCTCTTTCACTCTTATGAGTAGGCAGAGGCAAAACAAGGAAAGCCAGTCCATTGAACACATGACTACATATGGTCTGGAGTCTTATGGGAGGAACACAGTAGCTGGAAATTATAAAAGAAAATCCTTTGCAAATCAGAAGAAACCTGTTGTTTCTTCTATATTTTCATGGAAGTGGATGCACTAGTGCTTGAACACAGTGAAATAAATGATCTGTACTCCAATATGACAAAAACTGCTATTTTTAAGTTCCATTAAGAGTGTTCAATTTTACTGTTTTTTTTCCTAAATGTCTCCAATACATATTGAGTATTGTATTGTACATATTAAGTATTGAGTATAACCTTAGATAAAATAATGACCATTTCCAGAAGTCAACTCATCTGTAAAGACTCCGTGATTAGATTTTCATTGCAAATTCTAGCCTGTATTTTGGGTGTCAGTATGATCTCACTGGCTTGGACATAAGATGCATGTAGCCATGGACATCATCAAACTTCTGAGTATGCTGGATGAAATAGAGAGGAGTCTGGGGTCTTGCCATCCATTGGTACAGCCCCCAGTCAGCCCTGTGCCATGTTCAGCAATGAGGATTACCTTCAGCAAGTTCTGGGGAATGTGTTGGGCTTAAACCCATTCCATGGTACCCTTTCTTAAGGACAGTACAGTCCTTGACACTGAGATATACATTTGGACATATAAGAGTCAGTTGGCATATAAGCTGAGTCATATTGGATTTTTCATTTATGAATTTCTCTGTTTTGTCATGCTGCTTCCTCTTCAGCAACTTCATGCTGATGAAGGCTGTTAGGGAAACAGGGTAGCCATGAGGAAAGGATGGCCAGAATAATCACAGAGACTTGGCTTCAGCTCCAGTTCAAGTACCAGATAATGTCAGCTGGATGCCACCAGTGTAGGCAATGCTAGTAGAGAAAGGCAAATTAACAGTTAACATAGTCTAAGTGTAAACTAATCCACAAGTTTCTGATTGGGTTGAGAATTAACCATGCCACAGATACAGAGTAAAGGCTGTGCTGCTTCAGAAGATGGATGGGTGCTTGAGGGAGTGGAGTGCCTTGGTAATATTTGCAGAGCTGGATCAAATACCACCAGGGAGTTGCAGCTGGCTCACATCAGTACAACTGGAGTTTGAGGTGAACCAGCTTGGACCCAGGCAGGATCCAGAAAAGGCTAAACATTGTTGATTTCAGAACACTGGCTAAAATAAGAAACCAAAACCCAAAATTATTGAAATATGGGTCAGATTTTTAAAAGTGCCTAAGCATTTTTCTCTGTGTCCTTTCAAGGAAGGAAAACAATGTGCCTCCAGGAATTAGGGCTTTTTTTTTTTTTTTTTCTGTATCTGAGCAGTAGGAATTTGAATGCCTTCAGTGTCTGTATCACCCTGCACATTAATTGTAATCATCTTAAGCATTTGACCAAAAGATAGATATTGATTTCAGTTGAATGCCTTTGTGGGAGTGTTCAATGTTTTCCCATCTCTAAAGAATGAACCATCAGGTCCTCAAACTGAAAAAGAAAAAAATCACTGAAGGGAAGCAATGCCTGAATTTCCTTTGAATAATTTTTTACTTTAGTGCTTCTTTGCATTTTCCAAAGCAACTGAAAACTATTTCAGAATTCCTCATTCTGACAAAGTTGGATTCTACAATTGGCTAAGTTGTCTTTTTCACAAAACAAGAATTATGGGAGAGGTTTCAAGGTTTTAGTAGACAAGAGGAAACTAGGTCAGTGTGAGATTGCTGCTTCATTTTACTCTGAACTTTGAAGCGCTCCTATGATAGTTGGGCATTAGTACAATGAAGACCTTCTGTGCAAAGAGAGACATCCCTCCCCTGAAGGATTTAATTATACCCTGTCATTTAGATAGTGAAACAAGCTGTTTTAGGTAGCCATTTTGTTCTCATGATCCCTGTACTCTTAGCTTTTATTTTTTTTTTTTAGCCTTGGGAAATCCCTAGTCATTTTCTTTGCAAAATCTTTATTGAATTTTTTTTGTTCCACAGCTGTGTTGTATTACATGGACTAGAATCAATCTAGAAGCAAAACTTCTATCCTAGGAGAAGTTTCAGCACCTTAGTCCTACCTGTTATCCTTGTTCAACAACAAAACTCAAATGACAAGCAAAACATTTTTTTCTTCAGGCATTTAATTTTAGAAATGCCAAGAGTGTCTTTAAGGGATATATTCTGTTTCAAAAAGGCCTTATTTTGTTTAGGCTAAGTCATTTTGGTCTGACTTCTTTCTATTTTAACTTTTAGATAAAGACGTAACACAATATAAGCCACACAGGCTAGTACTGTTAAAAGCATCACTAGTTTTTCACTGAAAACTATGAACAAGTCATTTCTCTACTGGCTTTTAAAATCAGATCAGTGTTTTCTGAAGGAAAACAAATCACCTGGAAATTTTCCAGCCACTGCTACTGGAAACGATGTTCCTGCTGCCATGTCCGTCTCCTCTGAGGTTGGCAGGCTGGTTATTTATCTGCAGGGCTGTATGACAATGAATATGCTCTTATGTAAGTCAGCAGTTTTAGCTATTTTAAAAGCAGCAAAGTTTAATTAACAGACAAAATCCAAAGCGAACAGAACCTGAACAGAATATTATCCTACAGAGGCAGTGATGACTGTGGTAAATGCTGCTGTCCTGCCCTGTCCTATCACCTTGTGTGAGGGACCACTTGGCCACATCCAGCCAGAGCAGGCATGCAACACCTGTCCATCCCTGTGAGATCTTTCCGGAGCTCCCTCTGTTGCAACAGAAGATGAGACATATGTGCTCTCCATTGCTCAGTGCTGAAGTGTCAACACTCTTCATTAGCTCCAGATCTTAATGTACAAAGTGGTAGATAACCAGATTGCACTGTAGCAGTTAACTGTCTGGTTCATCTGCCCTCTTGCCAGGGAATACTGCTGCTGACTGCTCTGTTTAAAATGAAGTCTAATTTGTACCGGTAAAATATTCTGCTAAAAGTACATTTTGATCAGCATAAATTAAAGTGCTTAAGTAACAGGCAAATGATATTGTATTTGCATCACAGCTTCAACACAGGAGGAAAAAACTAAAAGATCCCTGGCAGCAGAAATGCTCATTCTGAGGGAGGTATCATACTTTCTGCAGAATCCTACTCTCACTCCTTGTCAATAAGTTCCACAAACACAGTGACACTGTACAGCAATACCAGTCCCTGCCTGTGCAGCACCAGAGCTGACAGCAGCTTGAGGCCAAGAGCCATAGGGCAGGCAACTCTTGGGACACCAGATTATGGACACCACTGTCAGTACCTCAGAGGGGTATGGATATGAATGCTGGGTCTGTGCCCCAGCAAATCATCCCCAAAAAGAACCTCATGCAATTGAGGAGTGGAAATGCAAAGCATGCTTCTACCACTTTGACCTGAGGCAGAGTACCGCAGTGATACTGCCCACATGGCCTGCACTGACCTTGTGCAGCCTGTGGGGCTGATCAGTCCTCAGCTGCTATGAGACTTAAGGACTAGTTATTCTTTCACAGGTTTTCGAGCAAATGTGAGTGGGTAAAACAAGCTTGCACCAGTCTGGAACTCCACAGCCCTGTGAAGTTTTTTGATTTAGAAGTAGGAGCCCAGCAAAACAGCTTTAGGCCCTCGAACTCCAGGAGCAGTGCCTAATAGTTATTCCTAGACACATGCAGCCATGAATGCCTTTTCAGAACCCCAGCACTTGATTGTTACCTGGTTGCACTGTTCCCATCTGGTTGCAGTGCATGAAGGCAAAGTGTCTGTTAATGAGGACTGAAATCCCCCTATCTAGGAGGAATCAGTCCTTTGCTTGCCAGTATGCCAGTATATTATTTTACCTGTCTGAGAGAGACAATCTTTCTTTGGAATGCTGAAGAAATATGGAACATGCTGTATACAGAGAGCTATATATGAGACATGATGAGAAGAACAGGAATGCTTTTGCATGCAAATGCCTCAACCTTGTGCTGACAGCTGTATACCCAGGCCTGATGTCCCACTTGTTTGTCCAGGACTGTGTAGTCTTTTCCTTGCTCTCTTTGCCAGTCTAATTCATGTCTGTAGGATGAAAACTCTCCTTGTAAATCAGCATGAAGACTTCTGAGGTGGGGGAGAAAGTGGTCCATATGTTGCAAGTAGGGATTCTAGGCAAAAATGGAGATGTCTTTGATGTCTCCATTAGGAGCAGGGCTGGCAGGATGGTCAGGGACTACTGTTTCAGGCTCATCCCTGTCAGCTTGTTTTTATAGTAACTGCTGCCTGATATGGACCATCTGATGCACATGCTGGCTGGATCCATAGGTACGCTGCATATTAAATGGTACCAACTGCATAACAGAACTTTGCTATACATCCTATGAAAACTGTGATTTACGGTGTGTTACCACTTTCCTATAAAGACTCTGAACAACCCTGAAGACAGACTTGTAAGTAAACAATTTGTCTCATCCTTCTCTTACTCAAGTGTAGTTATTAAATTAGGAGATTTTTGTTTGACATCTGGTCAAAGAAGTTCAGAGTAAACATTATTCCAACAAAAATGGTGCAATGTTACATTCAGATGAAATATTGATTGTAACTGTGTGAAATATACCTATTTCTGTAAACTTGCACTTAGAAAAAAATGAAATAAATTGTGTGATTTCATTTTTGAACTTATCAGAACAGTATGTTTTCATAGTTCAGAGTACTTTGCTTTGACTTAACGCTGTATGAATTATAAAAACTTATGTTACTTATATTTTCATGGAGAAGAAAGGCAGCAATCTTGTTTGACATGGTTATGAATCGGGCTGTCATAGGTAACTGTACTGATACAATTGTTGTCAACTTCAAGGCATCCAGCACAACAATTTGATTAAAAAACTTGCATTATGCAATTTATAGGGATCATGTTAGGCAGATTAGAAATCAACTGCCTGACATATTTCAAAATGCAGTTGTCACTGAAGAAGTATCAAAGAGCATGCATGGGGCTGATTCTGATGACGTTCTTCACACATTCTGATGACGTTCTACTCATGGTCATGAAGTGTTTTATAATCCATATACAGATAAAATCTTATCATAGAGTCATCTAATTATGAAGATCTGCAAATCTTCCAAGTATTGGCATTATGAGGAATATGTTAGGATGTTTCACTGCACACTTAGACCACTGTTCTTGAAGGATGAATCAATCCTCTGGATTGAAGCTGGTGAGACTTCATATTTGCAGGAGTTTTTTAATAAACTGCTGTATGAGTCCACATTTAAAGCTGTTGACAAGAAGCTGCTACAAGTACCACAATTTGGTTTTCAGATAATAGTCCCTGGAATTTGTCTCTGTTCTGGGAAATCTTACTCTCAAATCCTGAAAAATAGAAATCTGGTATGTGTTTCAGTGAAGAGAGAATAGGGGCCAGAGAAAAGAACTGCAACAGTTTATATATAGTTTCATCATATGCTCACTATTCCAACCAGAGATCGAATGAGAATTCGGGACAGAAAGTTACTAAGGAGAAAAGTTGCATATTCTTCCTTGTATGAAAGTCCAATAAATCCTTGAGGAAGTTCTCCCACGAATTTATTGGCTGGTAGAGCCAAGCTTTGTAAGAGTTTTCAAAAAGATACAGAGACACTGCTTGTATTTGTGAACTCTACTTTTCCTTCTTTCAGTTTCAGGAAAGCTCAAGTCACAATGCTTCTAGGGACCACTGATTTAAGAAACTGGGTAGGGAAATGGGACAACTGGCCTGTGACAGCAATGACACAGCACTGGACATGACTAAATCATAAATCTGCCGGGGAAGTATTAACATCAGTGTGATCAAACGACTTGCCATAAGAATGACAGGAAGCACCTCCAACAAGTACAGCTGAAAGGTCATCTCTAGATTGTATCAGTTGCCATAGAGGCCGCAAGACTAGTTTGTTTTTCACACTTTTTCCCCCCTCTTTTTTCTTTCTCTTTAGAAAAAGAAAATGAGCCAAAATTACCCTACTGACTCATTATATATTTTTAAGCTAAATATATAATCAATTACAGTGCGTGTTACCCTGAATTTTGTCCGATTACATCTGCACATCATCAGTGAGTACAGAAGGAAGGCACAGTCCCTGGCTCTTTGAAGTCCATAATCCAGAACTCTTGTCAGGTTCAGTCTTATGATGAGAGTAATTGTGATGACCTACTTGTAACTAAGATAGAGTAATTCTTGTGATTCTCAGTGACATTGCAGTTTAATGAACTCATTTGCACTTGTTGCTCTAGGTTTCAAATTGCTTCCCTGAAAATTTAAGTATGGGAGATACGTCATCCAAAACAAGTGCTCCCTACTCTCCAAGTAAATATTCTTCTATAATTTCCAGAACAATTTAAAGAGAAGTGGAAAGCTAAAATCTGCCACTTTATCCTTCTCCAAATGTTTCTCATTAAAATCCAGATAATCAGGGGAAGAACAAATCTCCACTCTAACTGAACATGCGGGATATACACATAGGAGCTCCTTATAATAGGCATGCACACATACATACAAATATTCCAGCTGCAATCTCAGCTTTTCTCTGCCATTCATTTGTGTGAGACCATTCTTTCTGTTTTTTTTTGTTTGTTTTTTAATGTTTATCTATGCTTTCTCCTTTCTTTACTAAGATATGTGGTTATGAGTCTTAGCATTACCCTCATTGCCAAGTCACCAGCTTCTAGGTAATGCTTTGAAAATCTCCCTCGATTCACAACATCAAGGCAGCAACATTACCATCATCGTTCGTACCTTGGTCTTTAATCTAGGCTTCTGCCATCATAGAACTTGCTTAGATTCATAGTTGCAGATGTTTCTGGGGAAGATTTATGGACCAAACCCATTATGTTTTACAGAGATCTGGAAATTCAAAGCCTTTATTTGAAGTAGTTACCAACTTGAACAAAGCATTTCCATACCCATTCTAGGTTTAGGCATGGCTGCTGGGTTTCCATGAGAATAATCAGAGGAAATGATCTCCAGTGTGTGCATGTTGTTGGCAATAACAAAGAACAACACAGTATAAATCTACTCTTTTTTTTTTGTACTGAACCCTTCGATTCATGTGACTAGGGCCAAGAAATTACTTCCTACTCAAATCACACTTTCTTCCTGCTTTTCCATGAAAACCTCCTATCTGAGGATCAACTTGAGTCAATCAGAAGAAAGGCCTGAGACTTACACTGGTAGATCATGAAACATTCAACTCATAGGTGGGAGTTCCTCATATCAGAGAACAGCAGCTCTTCCCTGGAATATCAAAACCTATCTAAACACAGCATAGGAAAACCCACCAACCTTCCTAATCTCTCTGTCTCTCAATACAAGTTTTTAACTAGCAGCAGAAATTGTATAGTCAGTACAGTTACATGAACATGCAAACAAAATTTACTGAGAAACCATGGAAGCCTCTTATTACTTTGAACTCTGTCTCGAGACAAACTTAAGAAAGAAATGATATGCATTTCTCAAATAAATAAATAAATAAATAAATAAAATCCAAGAGACCATATATATACATGTATATATAGGTGGTATATCTTTATATCTTTAAGAATCCAAAGGGACCCTCAGAAGAAGAGTGGTGGGCTGCTAAGAATGAGATCAGCAGTGAGATAAGTGTGTAAAAGGTCAACAAAATTTCCTCCAGGAAAAGGTCGGGTAGAAGTTAACACAGTACAAGTTTCAAGAATAGCACGGATTGTGGTTTACCCTTCATGCCTTTCTCTGAGGTTTTCTCACAGTAGTAATGTGGCAACTCCCATACAGACCTTGCTACAAAATATTGTAGAGATGTAAACATATGCTGACGGCACAATGCAAGCTTTCCCTATATGATAAAAATATGCCTGGGGTTAGGTCACATCAACACATATCCTTTGCTATTTTAGTCAGTCTTATGAGCTGGTTTTCTCTTCATTACGTACATATATTATCAATGTCAGAGCTGATGGGAGGTTCTTTTTTTAGGGTATAGGTTTCGTTGTCTTTTCATAAGTGCCTCTTGTATTTGATGTAAATAGCTGAATGCATCAGTAAGTTGAAAGCAAGCAAGTACTGTTAAGTTTTACACTGAAAGCACACTGACACAGATAAATGTGAGTCAGAGAACTTGGTTTCTTATTTTCTTATCTAAATCTATTATGCTAAATTCTGTCTACTATGTACGTTTCTGTGACCAAAGCTGAGGATCAAACCAGTTTGCTGTAACATGCTCCATTCTGTAAAGATGCAGAGGAAGGCACACATTTATTCAAGAAACTTAAAACACTCTATGTCCTTCTGTGTCCTCTTCTTCATCTCTTGCCCTTCTTGTTCTCCATCTTTTGCTCATTGTGCATTTCTGTTGCAGCAGAGGAAAACTCTTTGAACTCTGCCTAGGGGATGGGGAACTCACACTGGATGACCCAAGAGACTGATGGTATCACAGTGAATGACTAGATGTCTCCTGAGATACCTCATTTCTGTCTAGCCCATGTTACCACACAGTAGGTCCTTCTGATGCTAGAGTCCCCTGGATAGTTGCCCTTTGCAGTCCGGGAGAACTGAATATGGCCACAGGAAGGATGCAGTGCAGAAGGGCTGCAGGAGATTTACTTTGGGCTGACAAAAGGTACAGGTGCTCCCACAGTGGGGAGCAACACACAGGTCTTGCACTTGATGTCTTCTGCATAGCCAGGAACGAGAACCATAGAAGTCTTGCTACTGCCTACCTGTAAAGAAGCAACTGGATGGAGAAAATTTCCCATGTAAACGGGGAAGGAACTGGTAGTGAATAAAAAAGTTATACAAATACTGGACATTTTCCCTTTAGAGTCAGATGATTCAGGCTTAATCACCATAGATAAAAGTGAGATTGGCATAGGTAAGGCTTACCCTAGAGAGCAAGCTTTTTGTCCCATACTTCTGATCTCTGACTCACTAGAAATTGTGTAGGAATGCACTTGCCGCTTTTGAAGGGTTCATGGAGAATTAGTTTATAAGGACATTAAAAGAGCAGTTTCTTCCCTTGCTTTGTGGTAAGCATGGTGGGTGAAAAAGAAAAGAAAAATACTTTTTAAATGAGAGAAAAGAGCTTAGGAATCTAGCTAAAACAAGAAGAATTGTGAAACTTTTCCATAGTTTAAGGAATTAACAAATAGACAGTAGATATTGGAGTTCTTCAAAAGCTGTCTGGACGTGGTCCTGAGCAACCTGCTCTGGGTGTCCCTGCTGGAGCAGGAGCACTGGACTAGATAACTTTCAGAGGTCCCTTCCAATCTCAGCCATTCTGTGATTCTGCGATTCTGATAATCTTGGGGAATCAAGCATTATCTGCCATTTGTTTTGGGAGGAAATCTGATGGCTCAGCTGTTTGATTCTAGGGCAAGAAAGGCCATGAAATCTGTGAGAGCAGCATCAACAAGTGAATAATAAATAGCTCTACCTTGCAATGTTTTTAAAATGTAAATTTCCTGCTGCCCACGGAGACAGAATGTGTTATGTGTCCAGAGTAAACACAAGAACAACAGTTCCTCATGAGAAAGATACAGCACTATCTTCACCCAGAGCTCTCACGCAGACCCTTGCACTGAGCACTGCTGCTACCCTGCAATTGTAAAGCTGCTGCACGAGAGGAAACCAATAAAGCATCATCTCAACCATTTAGACACTTTGAGGTTGTACAGCTGCCCACTCAGGATTCAGGGACTGGTCTCAGTTCTTGGGATGAGCAAGTTCATGTGCGTCAGCTGAGCCACAATAACAAATCATGTTTTGTGTTAGCCTGAAGCATGAGTAAAAGGTGTTAACTTAAGCTTAAGTGGAAAATGTCTGACTGTGCATTTGAAGCTATAAGAGTGCATGACCACACTGTGCTTTAGCTGGTGCATGAAAACTTGTCCAGCACAGCAGCTCAGCTGTACCTGAAGTCTCTCCTACTGAGCAGATAACATCATGACAGCAGCAGTCATACCACTCAGTTATAAGGATGTCATGCTGTTGCTGTTGTGTCTCCACATGACAATATACACTGTACAGCTGAGAAAGCAGAGAAGTTGGCTTTTGGGGCCACTGAGGGGCTTCCTATCGGGACGATGCAATGAAGGTGAGGTCCTCTGCTGAGGCTGGGAAGCGGAGAGTGGCCAGGGACATTTGCCTCCTTGTGCAGCATTGCAGCATTGCCTGTATGACAAAGACCTGTCTCTGCCTGCAACAGAGGGATCAGCCTGCATCCTCAGATATCTACAGACAGGCTGCAGAGGTCCCAAATGCCAGCCTCCCCTGCCTCTGCCCCCATGACCTCTCTTCTCTGGGGCTGAAGGGAAAGTCAGAGTGCCTTTATGATCATGGCTTTTATGAAATTCCTGCCTGCTACACACTAGACATCTACCCCAGGAAGTCGAACTGAACAGAGCAGTAGCTATGGAATCCACACTTAGAAGTGATTTTGTATTTGAGAACTCCCTCTCAAATTAAGATAACTCTTCCTCCTTTTCATTAAAAATATTTGTTACTGGTGACTGTACCACAGGACAATAAAAAGCTTTGAACACTGGAAAGCACATCACATTATCTCAGGATCTCAGGATATACTGCAAAATGCAAGAGTAAATACAGAACCCATAACAGGTTATGATCCTTTCTTTTCTCTGTTTTTTGTTCTTTGTTTTTATATCTTTTCTATGTCTCTCTCTCTCTCTCTCTCTTTTTTTTTAATCCAGGAGCATAAATTTGACAATGTTATCAACTTTATTCCTTCCACACATTACTGAAAGAAGGGCTCTGCAATGTGCATTACTTATGACCTTCAAAATTCACAGAAAAGAAACCCACCTGCCTGCATTCGGGGTGCAGGTCTCAGTCAATCTCAGTCAATACAAGCATTGTGTAGATTCTCTGGTTTTACTTATGAAAACAGAGCAGCCCTCTCAAAATAATGTGATTATGCTGCTCAGCTAGAAATAGAAATGACTAAGTGCCTCAAAGGTTGTCCAGGGATGCCTTAGGCAGACCCATTCACCTTTTGAAGGTCCAATAGACATTAGATATGTTTGTTCTGTACTAATATTATGTTCCTCTCTGGATTGCCCCAGAAGAATGATGATGAATTAAGAATAGAGCTGTTTATTACCTTTGACTCTGTTGGGATGGTCATGATATTTAGAGAGGAACATTGCTATTGGAGCCATCTTCTTGTTTGTCACCTACTGTGTGTGCTGCATTGTCTGACTAGCAACCTCACTGAGGTACCTCAACACACTGGAGGTTTAGGCCCTGTACAGAGCGAACAGGATGTGGTCCTTCTTTCAAAAATCTCAAAGTCTAATAGGGTGGAAAATGTTTAGAAAACAAAAACAAATTTTCCACCAATCTTTTTTTGCACGTGTATGAAGTTGCAAAACCAAGAGCCATCCTGATCACCTGAGGCCTCTTAACTGCAAAACTTCATGTCCTTTGTAGAGCAGGTTATTGCTAGTTTTAATAAAGGGAGGTTTAATGAGTAACGGTCACTATAGATTTTTTCATTGAAGCATTTACTCATTTTTTTTCTTTGTAGTTCTTTTCATTAATTTGATAGATCAAGGCTTGCACTGGTTACCATTTATTTTGATTTTTACTGTTCCTTTTGTCAACTTATCAGTTGTTCATTAACCTTTTTCAATCAAAATCCTTGAATTCGTCACACTACTTTTTTGTACTGAAATTATTCTCACCCAGCAATTGAAATTCCATTATTCCTCTGGGGAATGGCAAGTTGTGTTACTGTGGTTCTTCAGTAAACATTATGCTAGTCCTTCAGACAAATGATTTTCCTGAATGGCTTCACTATGATTTCTTCCTGACGAACTGAAAAGCAAAACTAACGCCTAATAGGCTTTCATCTCAAATTCTACATGCGGTATAAAGCTCGGTTAGAACAAAATACATTTATAAAGAGATTTCATAGCTATTAAAACTTCATGTAACTTGTCATGAAGATTAAGGCTTAAAGTCTGTGGCTGCAAATGAAACAAGTTTCTAACAATAGATTTGAGGTTTTTTTGCTCTCTCCTTTCCTCTTATGAAGCAGAATTAATCTGTACAGACTTACATACTGCACCTGATCTTGCTTGATTCTCCTCTGAGCTCATTTCTAACCCTGCTCTTGAATTTTCACACTTCACCACTGGGGCTTGAAAAATTTGAACATTTATTTGATTTTCTTCTGTATGTAATCTGAACTGTTCTCAATATCTGATAAAGCTTTACTTCAGGTTTTTAGCTGAGGACTTGCAATTATCGTAGTAAAACACAGATAATGTGTTAAGCTGACACCTAAATATAACTGTATATGAGGTCTGACAGAAAGGAAAGAAAAACTGGCAGTTCTTTTATTACAATGTTGTGTGTAGAGTTCTCCAAAAGTAATGCCTCATGTTTATTTTCATGGAAACAACAACAGATATACAAAGAGCACAATAACAGTATTTGATAGTGCAGATTTGTAGCCAAATCACTCTTTTTCAGCATAGTCACTAGCATAAGCTATGAATTTTCACCAGTGATCTTCATCAAAAGCCTGTATGCTGCACTGACAAAAATCTGCACCAGTGGAGGTGACCCACTGTTACTGTCACCTTCACCACTGCTGAAATGCACCACCAACCCCTCACTGTGCTCACATCCACTGTTTATTCTCTGAAAATGCCCAGCAAATGTCAGTGAATGTCAGTGGTGCCATTTTTCTGCATGGAGGCATTCAGTGGCACACCTTTACTCCTTACACACTTCCACATCACACGCCATTTTGTCAGACTGCCTCTCTGCTGCCATCTGTCACACAGCAACAAAGTGCAATGGAAAACTTGTAGGAAGGTTCAACCTCTACTGTCATCCCCTACATCCACCTCTGATATCAAGGGCCAACATCACAAGGTAGGAGGCATTAGTTTTGGAGCAACACTCTTAACAAGCATTTACATTTGGAAATTGAAATTTCTCTTATTTAGAGGATGAAATCAAGCTTTCTTTCCTAGACCCAACATGCTATTAATGAATATGTTAAGTGCAGTAACAAACTAAACATAGGTATGCACCACAGAGTAAACTAAATGAAAGATAAAGTATATCTGTAAAAACAGCTAGAATTATAGTGCTAGCAGTCAGAACTCAATCACTGACTACGAGTCTGTGTCAAGAAACAGTGGGCACTAAAATTTCAGCTTTACATTACAGCTCCATAACCTCAGAAAGGTTTTTCTTACAAAGCATTTCTTACAAAATACACATTGCAGTTAGCCTCTTCATGTTATGCCATACAGGGCCTGCCTCAGACTGGAGGAAAAAACATGAACAAGATATTTCTTAGGGTTTCTCTAGAATGTCTTGCTGTTAGATGATAGTTTTCATGTTCGTGTGTGAGAGATTGTTCAAGAAAAAGCAGGTAGGTGCTTTGTATGTAATGCAATAAAAGGGGTAGTTCTGTGACCTTTTGTAATTCATATGGGTGCAATTTCCACAGGATGTTTTAGTACTACATTAAACTCTACAACAGTCTTAGTAAGCTGTCCCTGTCCAGTGTGTCAGTAAGTCAGATTACAATATGGAAAAGCACCATGGAACAGATTCACAGATTCACATAATCACAGAATCATAGGGGTTGAAAGGGACATCTGGGGATCATCAAACCAACCCTTGAACATCCTGAAAGCTATGATATGGCACAAGAAAGAGAGGGAAGTGATATGGAATAACAAACACAGCTTCACCAAGGACAAATCCTGCCTAGTGGTCTGTGACTCCAACCTAGCAGTCATTTATGATGGTGTAACTCCATCAGTTGACAAGGGAAGAGCCACTGATGTCACCTATCTGGATTCCCATAAGTCCTCTGATGCTGTCCTCCACAACATCCTACACATTTAATCGGAAAGATATGGGTTTGATGACCGGATTGTTTGATGGATGAGGAACTGGTTGTGAGATCATACCCAGAGAGTGGTGGTCAGTGGATCAACGTCTGGATGGAAATCAGTGATGAGTGGTGTCCCTCAAGGATCAGTACTAGGACTGGTGCTCTTCAGTATCTTCATCAATGACACTGCTAGTGGGAACATGTGTGCCCTCAGCAAGTTTGCCAATGACACCAAGCTGTGTGGTGCAGTTGACACACCCGCGGAAGAACAGGATGCCACCTAGAGAGACCTAGACAGGCTTGAGCAGTGCGTCCAGGAGAGTCTCATGAGGTTGAACAAATGCAAGTGCAAGGCCTTTCACCTGGGCCGAGGCAACCGCCACTATCAATACAAGCTGGGAGATGTAAGGATGGAGCACAGCCCTGCTGAAAATATTCAGGGCATACAGGAGGATGGGAAGATGGACATGAGCCAACGATGTGCCCTCACAGCCCAGAAAGCCAAACAGATCCTGGGCTGTATCAACAGAAGTTTGGCCAGCACTCTACTTTGCGCTGGTGAGAACTTACCTAGAATACTGTCTACATATGGAGCCCTAAGTACAAGAGAGACACAGAGCTGTTGGAGCGTGTCCTGAGGAGGTCCACATGATCCATGGGATCCTCCCCTTTGAGGACAGGTTGAGGCAGCTGGGGCTGTTTAGTCTGGAGAAGAGAAGGCTCCTGGGAGACCTGAGAGCGGCCTGTCAGTGTTTAAAGGGAGGCTGAAAGAAAGACGGGGACAGACTCTTTAGTTGGGTCTGTAGTGTTAGGACAAGGGGAAATGCTTTCAAATTAAAAGAAGGAAGATTTAAACTCAATATAAGGAAAGGGATTTTTGTTATAAGGTTGGTGAGGCCCTGGAACAAGTTGTTCAGAGATATGGTGGATGCCACGACCTTGGAGACATACAGGATCAGGCTGGACTGGGCTCTGAGCAACATGATCTAGCTGCGAGTGTTCCCGCTTACTGCAGGGGAGCTGGACTAGATGACCTTTAAGAGTGTCTTCCAAAACAAATTATTCTAGGAGTCTGAAAAATCATCATTTGTCTGATGTCTGTAACTCATACAATGTCGCCAGGAGATACGATGTTTTCACACTAGAGCTTACTAAGTCCTTACTGCATGGCTGTTGTAGATGGTGGAGACCCTTCTCTGTTGCAAGATATATTCTATCTGCCAAAATGCCAGATAAATTTAATCATATACTGCTGAACAATTGCATGAATTCCAAGGAATGCTTCTCCATTTTAAGAAATTGCTTTTTAATCCAGCAATTTTAGAGAAGAGAGCCTAGCATTCAAGTATATAGAAAGAAAAGATTGCTCCAGTTGTGAATTTTGTATTTCAGTTAAAATACTCCTCTCCCTGTGGTAGTTACAATGCTCTGGGTCTTTAGATGATGAGATTTTTCAGATTTTTCCTGCCCATGCATATCTTAGAGATCAAATGAGTTTGATGATTACTTATTTCTTATTATTAAACACGAATTTCTACAGATCTGCCTGGCACTATTAGACACACGCCAAACGTCCCTGCAGGGATTTGCTGTCTATCACCCCCACACACTCATCTCGCTCCAGCTAGCCCTTTCACTGCCCAGGAAACCCACAGCTCTCCTGTGAGGAGCTGACTACTCACAAAGCACTGCCAACTGGATAAAGCCAATAGAGACAAAAGAAGAATCCTTCTGAATCCTACAAAATACAGCTTCTCAGAACATTCTCCTATTTACAAGTATTTCAATTGTAACTTTATATTCCTAACATTTACAGAGATGTGAGAGATTCTAAGGGTAACCATCTGGTACCCTGAGCATTCATGACGCTAACACTCAAAATGTGCAAATGTCTTTGTAAAGTGAGTACAAAAGTCAAAGGTGACTGAATATACACGAGTTTTCAAACATGAACAAATATTTAGACATTGCTCTTTTCCTTTGTGTGGGTTTGTGATGCTGACAGAGGACTCAGTGAACGTGCTGACCTTTGATAGCTGCAGGAACAGCTTAAACAAGAGTAAAGAACATTCAGCTTCTTCATTTTAGAACTTACACATCCAAGTTTAATTTTCATTTCTGTTCAGAAATGCAAATATTTTTAATTTTCTTTCCAAATGTGAATATAATGTATTTTTGTTACACCGTGTTCGTGTTTTTTTCTGAAATACATATCTTTTGCATTTTTTAGATATGTGCTTTGTTATATACTATTACATGCAATTGCTGACTTGGGAAGAAATACAGAAAAGAAACAATTAAAGAAATCACCAGTTAACAAGATAATTGCATTCCAAACATATTCTGGCTTGAAAACCTTGTTTGGAAGATTTTCAGTATTTTATTTCAAAAGCATTTACCTGTGCTATGCTTTGCTATGCTCTAAGCTGATTCTAGAAGAATGTAATTTCATCTGGAAAAATCCTGATAAAGATGCTCTGATCTGAAAGTACCTGATCATTTTGCCAGATGGTGTGAAGGTGGTCTTTTCCAATTTTTGCAATTATCCTATGGTTATGGGTTAATTCAGGTTGGTTTCTTCTCACACAAAGTTTAATGAAATGTTTGCTCTCCTCGACACTCAAGAGAATCACTGGCATTTGGCAGGCAAGTTCAGTATTTTAACTATTACTTTTATTAAGGCAGCTGCTTACCTCTTGTGAGCAGACAGTGAAGTACACGTGCAGTCTGTAGATGGGGAAGGAGTGACTTGGCAAGGTGCAGCTGCATTTTCAGCTCACACTGTGCAAAACTGAACAAGACAGTAGCTTTTGGATGACAATGCAAATCGTTTTCACGAGAGTGCATTTTAATCATGTTGCATCAGTGAGTTCCAGTGAAAGAAAAATTTGCTAAAATTAATGTTTTAAGGGAATTTGAGGGTTTGATTTCTCCTTCTGATAGTCTAATCACTGTTGCACTTGAAATTAATTCACAAGTATTTTTTGTATACCAGCTTCACTTTTTACTTCTAAGTTTTCACTGAAAATATTGCATATCGCTAATATGACCTTTTAAAAAGTTTTCATATTAAAGAAGCTCTTCTGAATGCTTAGCTGGATTCTGCTGCTTTGTAACTCAGAACTATAGAGCAAGATTTAGGTTGCACAGACTGTAGTAAAACGCTACCAATTTACTTACTTACCAGCTAAGTCAAGGACAATACCTACTGAGTTCTGTACATTGTTGTGATTTCAAACCAGTAAACATTCAGAAAACAAAGTACAGTAGCATAGTTATGAAATAAGTCTATACAGTTATTATTTCTGTAAAATCTTGTGTTTCTGACAAAATCGCTCTTTCTCAAAAACCCACAGTATTTGTACAGTGCAGCTTTTGTGATTGAGAGTTTTTGTTGCTGTCTTGTCTTCTTTCCTTCCATTGGGTTTGGTAGTATTATTCATTTTTTTTAAGCTGAACTGCAAGCTTTTGAAATAAAAGGCCATAAATTTTGATGCCATCTCTGAATGTTAAGCTTGCAATTGCACGCACCACTTTTCCACTTGCCCTCCTTCAACAAAATGCTGCCCATTCTCAGCTCAAATTTACCTCCTCATCACAGAATCCAGCAGCTCCCTAACAACAGCAAAATTCCTAGTGGCAAATAAAGGACTCCTACAAAAGTTACCTTTTGGTGAAGAGTTGGTATATCAAGCATTACATGACAATCAGTTGAGGAGAGATTCCACTCTGCAAAATAACTCTATAGGCACTGAATTTTTTTTTTTCCAGCTCTTAAGGACCATGAAATAATAATAATAAAAAATCTATAAGATTTGGCCATGACCTTAATCATTTTAGTATAAACCCAAGGTCAGTTTTAATGAGCTACTTCTAATCTAGCCCATGTAATGAACACTGAAATGCAGGCCCTGACCTGAAAATTACTTATGTCTGTTTATTCATATGAAAGGATTAGTGGTGTAGGTTTGTCTTTCTTCTGCTACATTAGAATGCTTTTCCAACTTTGAACATAGTGTATGTAGTGCAGTCTTCCAGTCATTTTATTGTGTTCTGAACAGATATAAGTAAAGACGTTGTTAATAATTACTTTTCAGAAATGCATGTTCATTTGCCTGTCTCCGTTGTTGATTTCCTGCCTTTTCTTGACTACATGCCTGACCAAAGCAATATCCCGTGAGGCAGCAAACTGGTGAAGCATTGCCTTTCAGTTATAAGAACAAGACTGTGTTGTAGACTACTGATCTCCACATGAGGTGAAAAACCTGCGGAGTCCTTAGGGAAAAGGTCAGGCAAAAAGTGATGTTAGAACTGCCAAAATGATGGTGATAAATTGCAAGAGCATCTCACAGCAGGAAAGAGCACGGTATATTCTACACACAAGTTCTCACTCTTCAGCAATGATCATAAACCAAGGTCAGTGGCAGGTTCCTGCAGGATACCTTGTCATTCTCCTGGATAGAGCAAGCCTATTTTTGTGGGTCCCTGGCTGGCATTCATATAGATGTTAACTAATATTTTCCTCAATACAGAAATCCCAGATACCTCAGTGGCAAGAAATGCCATTAAAGTGAGGTTAAAAAAAAATGAAAAGACAAGGAAGAACTAAAACAGATAGACATCTCCAAAAACAACACTGGTCCTAAGGATATCTTCTGTAAAAATTAATGAGCAGGTCAGAAACAATCCCATCTTAACCCACAACATAGCTCTCTCTTCACTGGACAGAGCAGGTGCAGCTGATCAAAGTGTAGCCTGCGCATGTTTCTGAAATTACTTGGTAAGTATAATGCCTGCTCCGGGATGAAGGAACAAAAATGGACTTTTATTCTCAGAAGTCCCTAACACCATTGACAAGAGATCCTCTACAGGCTCAAACAGAGGAGGGTTTTTGCAAGTAAAAATTCTGAAGATGTGAGAGAACCATAAGGCTTTAGGCAAGATGTCAGAAAAAATAGTCCATTCATAGGAATGTAAAGCTATGAATGGAACAACGGTTTTCTGATATCACAGCTACTTAATTACAAAATGCACAAGTGCAATAAAGAACAA
The DNA here is from genome assembly GCF_016699485.2 of Gallus gallus. NCBI lineage: Eukaryota > Metazoa > Chordata > Aves > Galliformes > Phasianidae > Gallus > Gallus gallus. The sequence continues at coordinate 22,260,854 of NC_052572.1, read as the reverse complement.
TTTGAATGTTAGCTCACACAGTGCAAAGTGCCTAAGATGATGCTATATCTGCAAACAGGACATTAGGTAGATTAGCACAATACAGAGCAATTCAATTAGAGACAGAGTGACCTTTTACTGCTTATGCTAAAAAGCAGTAGAAGGAACCTGGAGTATAATGAATATTTAGCTATCTCCATTTCATTGCTGTTTTCTAGCATTACCTAAATGAATGTGCCTTTTCTGTATTGCAGATGAATTTGGAAGTCTGTAGTATTTCATCAGGGAGATTTCCCTTTTTCAACTCAGTGTTCTGAGTACTGTCTATGAGGTCATATATATGTTCTCAGTAATATAGCAGTAGTTTCATTTTAACCATCAAGATACTGATTTGACCCTTGGGAAACTACTAGGGTGTCATTAAAATAAGATTTGCCACTTTGCAGTAATTGCAGTAATGTAGTATCTCCTCTGGTGCACCAGCAAACAGAATTCCCCACTTCCTGCAATGAAAGTTGTGCATTAAGTGGTGACTGCTGCAGGTAACAGAAGTGTTGGATATACTACTTCATCTTTGTATGTTTAGAATCAGAGTTACAACTTAGGCTGAGATGTAGTTTCTACTAGAAACAAATGAAAAGTCATTAAAAAATCTAGTGTTCATCCAAGAAAATAACTATCATTTATACATCAAAACTAATGAGTACCATGTGATCAAGATCTCAGTTTTATCTCTCTTCTGTGTGATAAAGTGCAATGACCCCTTCACATCATGTTGGGAAATTGGCTCAATAATGACTCAGAAAATGCCACCTGCACTTCCCAACCAGCAGCTGAGTTTTACTACAAGTCCTTTAATTGGAAGTACATCTCCAGCTAGACTTTCTTTTTTAACAAAAGTTATTGTTCTTACATTTGAATATCTTGCACTTGCTTTTTTTTTTTTTTTTTATGTAATCGTTGGCATACACAGTGTATGGTTCTGAATAATAACCTCCAATATAACAAATACAGCTAAGTGTACAGCATCAGGAAACAATTTATTAAGGGCAGGGTCTGGCTTTAGCTAACATGGGAGAAAAGCACCTCACCATGCAGTGCTGGAGAGTCTTCACACACAGACACTGGACTCTAGAGCAGCTCTCATTGCTGCGAGTGAAAGGTAAGAAATTATAATGGGAAATGTAATTACAGGAAAGTCTGGAGCAGGGGACAGGAAGCAGCCTTGGTGAGGGTCTGTGGTTCATGCAGTCTGTGACAGCCAGCTAGGCTTCTGGGAGGTTAATCAACTGCTGGAACAGTGAGCTAGCTCAGAAGCACTGCTACTGAGTCACTGCAAGGAATATTTCCATCTTACTCCCTGTGCAAGAATGTTCAAAGCAAGAACAGCTAAGGTGTTTTTCCAGTTACGGTATTGCTTGCTTTTGAGAGACTGGAAACTCCAGATTTTCCAAGGGATGAAGGGTATTAAAGAAGGCATGTCTGCATGAGTTGCTGTGGAACTGGCCCTGCCCTGATGACTGCCCACCCAGTGTACAAGCTCATTTGCACCTAATCATCTTTTTCTTGTGGACCAATTAGTTTATCCCATGTGAAAACTCAAAAGTAGCTGATGAGGAAGACTTCACTCCCAAAACTGTCCACACAACCAGTGTGGGTGTGGGCTGTGCAAGGTTTCACCATTCTGTCCAACAGTCTTTCAACATTATCTCTAGGGGTCTTGTGCTCCTCCACATTCAGTGTGTTCACGACACAGTGCTGCCTTCCTGAAATAAAACTATCATGCCTGTGGGTTGTTGTCAGGCCTCTCTCGCCAAACAGTCTGTTTTCTCTTGGGTTGCTAAGAACAGCTAGCACTACTGCAGTGGTACAGAAGGATGGATTGAGAATGAAGAGGCCAAAGACATCCCAGATCCTCTCCAGATTCCACTCTTCTGGTGGCTCACGCCAGATGACATGGCAGCTCGGCACAGTCTGGAAGTGTTGCAGTGAGCTATGCCGTTCTGCCTATCAGAAGTTGAATACCAAAAATTCTGGTGCAACTCCATATAAATGTGCAAGCAGCATTCTTCCTTTGTTGAGAAGGTCTTCATTGGCTCACCTCTCCTACAGTAAGTGAAGTGTTTCTCTGGTCTGGGACTGGGCCTGTGACTTCAGCTCAATAGACCTAGGAGTCTAGCTGCTATCTCTGTGTCCTCAACTCTTAGAGCTAAAGAGTGGGAATTGAGGAAACAGTCACTTCAACACTGGATCTTCATTTTCCCACAGCCCCGCAGAGACAGTGCTCCAGAGAGAGAGCAAAACTTCTTGGGCATGTGGAAGCTCAGCCTGGTTGAGTGTGGTTCAGTTTGTTCTAGGGCAGAGTTACAAGTAGCAACTGAACAGGGCTGTCTTCCTATGGCCAACTGATAGGAATGTGGACATGAAGCTGATCAAGGAGAGAAAAAAGGATTTGAAAAGGAGAACTGTGGGGCAGGGGTCTTCAAAACCTTGATATAGTCTATCAGATGTGGACCATGTGAGCACACAGCCTCTGCAGAGTGGCATTGCAAATAACAAATATCTACAAATATTTTCAGTTCTTAAACCAATGTCCCTCCAGAAGGGAGGCTTTGATGTGTGGTGATGTGAAATCCAAGGGACTCTAAGCTTCAAACCAGGCACAACAGAGGTGGCCTTCTAGCCTTTTAAATTTTGCATCCAATGCTGGCTGATTCATATATATTCACTATCAACAATGACAGACGCTAGGGTCCATAACCTTAAACCTCTCTCATGTGAGGAAAGGACTGTTATAGGTTGCAGTCACAGAACAGGGTGTTTAGCAAATCAGAATGTGCTGGGAAAAAACTAAAAGCAGGAGTGATCTAGGAAGCCAGAATTGCCCCCTCTCAGGAGGTGACTCTCACCCAGGACAATCCTATCACGTCAGGGAGCCATCAAGGTGAAGTCATCCCCATGAAGGCCTTCCACCATCATGTGCCAAGAACTGCAGGTATAGATGAGGTGACAACAGGCTGATGATTAGTTCTACAGGGAATATAGGGCCATTTTTTTTAAGTAAGTGCTCTGTCGTGGTTCTTTGCAGAGTGCAGTACTGATGATGAAGAGTTGGTGCTTCAAGGGACATGAAGATGACTGAATACAGGGGGCTCTAGGACTGAGACCAAGACAAGGTTTGTTTTAAGTTCTGCTGCAGCCAGTCTGCTCTAACGGTTCTGGTCTTGAGGAGTGTGGGCATGAGTCACTCCTCAACAGCTGATCAGAGGCCACAGGCTCCCTTTATGAATCCTTAAAGGCTCTATAGATCTACCCAAAATGTGTCCGTAAGCATCAGAACTCAACTGTCATGAACAGCTATTACTCTCAACTTATCATTTGAGAAGATCGGTTCTTTTGAATCTGATTTTCCAGCTCTAAATCTGTGCTTTTCTTTTTGCTGGCAGGTAGACATCCAAATGATAGTGCTGCCCAGGGAGAAACTTATGACTCAGTCTTCCTGGAATTTACAAAATTTACATCCTCCTACTTATTCCACATTGCAGCTTTTTGTCACACGTTTATTCTTAGCATCCTGAATACAAAATGTGTGTGGAAAAAAGGGAGAGAGGCTGGCTGTCACATCACCTCCTTTCACCTGCTGGTGAGTACTTCCTCAAAAAGGATTAAGAAGATTAAGAAGAAGGCATTCTTACAGCTGGAAAACCCCAGGGTCCAGTTTGGAGCACCCATCACAGTCAAGAGCTTGTAGCTGGTTAGATTAGCTGCTGCCCAAATATTGTCATCCTTGGACGCTCTGAAAAAAAGGCTTTTCCACTGAAATCTTTTATTGCCTCATTGCAAAATGGGAATGACACATTTTCTCCACACTAGTTATTTGAATGAATGGTCTACTAAGCTCAGGACAGTGTCCATGAGACAATAAATCATCAATTTCCCTCAAAAAACTAATCAAAAAACCCTCTCTGCCAACTCTGATATAGATCAACATTAGGTCAATACTGTAAAACAATTCCTCTCAATTCATGTTTCTGTATTAAATATGGGTTCCCATATTGCAGCCTGTTCCCATTTTGCAACAAAAAATCCAAACCAAGGCTGCTTTAGATAGCATCTATTTGATTTATATAGGTCTAAACTGCCTATAAATTTTAAGGGAAAGGCCACGTAGCACTGCTATAGGCAAGAAGAGGGGGAGAAGAGGTAGGGGGTAGCTTAAAAAGGGTCTGCAGATTTACTGTACTAAAAACACTGGGAACTGTGTTCTGACTTTCTGGGTTAGCTGGAGCAGAAGCGGAAGTCTCAAGAATGTTTAGTGGTTTGAGAATGAATGAAGGCTGAGGATCTTTATGAAGAAGTTTCCTTATTTCACCTGTTTATTGATAGTTGATGTTACATAGGTACTACTAAAAGCAAATAAATAAAAGCAAAACAAAACAAAACAAAACAAAATAAAATAAAGAAAACCAAGAAGAACAAAACCAAAACCCCCCAAAACAAAGAGCTTTGAACAGATCATTCTAAAATCCTGTCACTCATACCTGTTCCTTCTGAGCTCCTTCTACTGTTTGTAATCTCACCATTTCATTAGCTCTTTACTCAGCATGGACTTCCTTGTCTCCAGGACTTTCTAGCCTGTCTTTCTGATGAGAAAGAAATATGAATTTCTAGGAGAAGAGACAGACATTTTACTACTCCTTAGCACAGAGCCGTGATCAGCCACTGGGTTCTTGCTCTAGAAACAGGACCTGCAGCTCTCACCCCAGTGGCAGTGATATGAAGGATGAGCACCACTGCATGTCTGTGATGCTGCAAGAACTCAAAGCAGGTGGTATCATAGTGAAATCAGCCTCTCCCAGTGACTCCATACATATGCAAGAGTCACCTCTTAATGGACGCCTGTCTTACTTTACAGACATGGGTCTGAGCAGCCGTGTGACAGGGATCATTCACCTGTGAGGGCTTTGCAAAAATGCCACTGCAATCTAAAGCAAAGGAAATTTTGCTATCCTCTGCAAAGTCAAGCAGACTTGCAAGGCAAAGACAAATGACTTGTTAATTACTGTTTCACTTAATTTTTGTTGGAATTCCTCTTTTAGTAGTATATTTTTACTCTTAAAAATGTTTGGTTTCAGATCTCATATGGATTCATGATGTAACTTGTATAATTTATCTTTCTTCAGACAATGACATTAATATTTATCCTCTTCATTGCAATAGAACATGTCAGCTTGCATTTACAAATGCTTAAATGTCCTCTTTCTTTCTTTAGACTTGAAAAATCTCTTCTAAGTGAGCCCAGAGCTTTAGCTGTGATGTTAGCTTCCTGGCTAATCTTGTGTCCAAGATCAGCTATGTCCTTTTAACGCAAAACATCATTCAGCCCCTCTTTTTCCAGGTAGACTCCACTCTGAATCTTTTTTGTCTCCACAGTGAAAAAGTGCTGAGTGAATAAAACTGTCTGAGACGGGTCACATTCCCAGCCCTTCAACAGTTAAGTATAGGTAATTCTTCAGTAGTGCTGACTTCATCCCTCTGGGGTTTTTCCATCCCCTAAGACACTTGGTACATTCTGTCTCTCCTTTTTTTGATGCAGTGCAGCCTACATTATTGAAACACTCCATTGCTGATTTACTAATTAGCCTGTATTACCAGAATTGGTCTGACCTTATCTACCTTCAGTACTGTTCTTCCTGGCTCTGTTCCTCCAGAGCATTCTCATCTATTCCCATGTACAGTGCACATTCAGGAGCTTGTTTGGGTTATGAGTCAGAAGATAAGCCAGTCTCCCAATCGGCTGCTGTATCTAGAAGGCTCCTGAGGTTTAGCTGTAATCTCCAATATTCTTTACAGTAATTGTTATTTTTTTTTCACAGGGTAGATTAAGGGATCAATATCTAAAAGTAGTAGAGATATTATTATTATTTGGCATTTGTAATCCCGACTGTAGACTGTTGAGAGCAAATTTTACAGGCATAGAAGTGCATGCCCTAAATACCCCAACCTTTTTTTCCCTGCTGTCAAGCAGAAGGTGAACGTTGACAGTCTCCAGTATGATGGGAATAGTCACAGAAGGCAGAGTAAGGTTTGTTCCACCGTGAACTTCTGCTCTGACAAGGATGTTGGAAGTTGGTGGGAAGATGTCCCAACTTCTCCTTCCTGTGCAGCTGAAAGAACAATGTCATGACATAAATAATCAAAGTAGCATTAACTTAAACCAAACATGAACCAGGAAACCTCTCTGTTGCACTAGGCAACATACACTGCAGTCTCACACAAATGTGCTTATCTGCTCACCAGGCTTAGGTTGTGTGTAGAGAGCCTGCCTGGTGGGCTGATTCACAAGCAGCCAGCAAGACTGCACCAGGTTACAGTCATGCTTAGCTGGTTAGGGCTTCTATAAGAAGCTGAGGTTAGGTTAGGGCTTCTGTAAGAAGCTGAGGAGTTCAGCCCATCAAGAAAACATGTGCTTTCAGAACTCAGAAGAAACTGATGGTATTTAGAGTTGCATATAGGCAAAAAAGAGAGTGTTTCTTTGAGCTGTTCTGCTGTGTTGATGATTCCTTAGAGCGTGGCTGATTTCATTGGACTCTTGAGCCTGCTGACTTCAATAGCACAGCAGCACCTTACACAAGTTCAGAGTTTAAGCACTAGTAATTATATATTACTGAATACCAGTCCACGTCCTGTTCTTCAGGAGTGTGATGCTGAATACATTTGGCATCCTGGCCCCTCTTAATGTTTTTCTACCCAGTAGAAATGTAGGAGGAATTCTGTGCATTATGTGAATGTATCTACATCACTCCAGTTGCAACATGATTTGTATAGAGATTTGGGAAATAGTTTATGTAAAACACATTTGCCTTGGAAATGGAAAAATTTCCACAAAGTGGGAAGCGCTTCTTTTGGAAAGCTTGCCTTTTGCTCCCTTTTGTATCAGACAGATACGCTTTATACTGTTTTATTACTATACTCAGTATATTTTGAGGCACATTTCTTAACACTTCAAGGAGAACACAGTGGATAAAATTCTTGTGTAATGTTGTCTCCTGCATTTGTGACATAGCCTACAGACAGCTATACATGCAGTATACTGTAGGCAGAGGGGCAAAACAATTTCCACGTGAGATATTGTAAATTACTGATAGCATAAAACAGCTGGTCATAAGCAAGTTGGAGCATATTGGAGTGTTTTGAATAAGACATGTAATTTTTCCCCTAGACTTTGTCCTAAGAGAAGATGGTGCAGTCATTATTCATTTGCTTTATACAGATATAGCAATTTGGCACTTGGTCACTCAGCGGAGGGAGAAGAAGGGGACTGTGGTCTTTACTCAAGAATAGCTATTTTTCAAGAAAATACAGCTGACAAAGAGAGAAGACATCCCATTAGAGGAAACAAATCAGGGACTGAGAAGATAGGACACAATAATAAAAAAATATATATGAAAAATTTCCCCAACAGTGCAAGCAGTCCTCTTCAAACAAAGAAAATATTTATTGTGGTAATGACCAATTTCCTGTTCCCAAACAGATGCTCTTGCAAAGGGATGAATTCACCAGTTCTTTCAGTAAAATTATTTTCTTTTGATTGTACTGGGGCAACCAAATGATTGCCAGAGGATGAGTAAAATGAAAAAAAAAAAAAAAAAGAAAATAAAGAACCAGTTCTAATATTAGTGTGATGGGAAAGGCTGTCATCCACATCAGTAGCATGCAGGAGTGGCAGTCAAGCAGGCTCCATCCTAAATCCTAGAAATGCTCAAGAAGCACAATCCCCAAAGACTTAAATATCTACCTTTTCAACTGCAGCATTCACAAAGAGAGGGAACAAGGGAGTGATCAAATGATAGAGCATGCAAAATGTCTGATGTGAGCAAGAAGCAGCTCACAAGAGGTGAAGGAGTTTGGGCTAGATTCATAGCCAGGATGAAAGGCAACAGTAGGAGACTGACCCAAACAGCCATATATCTCAACTACTTCTTATAATTTTGAGCAAGGCTAATGGGCAATCTTACATCCAAAGACAGAGCGAAGATAAGGTAAGGAAAGGGACTACCAGAAAATGTAGTTGAATGAATATGGGAGGAATGTCCAAACAGAGGAGACAAAGTGCAGAGAAAAGCACCCCAAATACCATGATGAAGAAAAACAAACAAAGCAAGTGAAGTAATGAGATCAATAAAGCAAGAGGGCATTCAGGAGGTGGGGTTTTACATATAAATGAGCTCCATACAACACAAAATGCAAACTCTTCCAGCTGCTCAAGGATCTGCTGGATGGGATCTCTCAGGAAACTGTCTGTTAGGACATAGGAATGGAGCATAGCTGGCAGCTCTTTAAGGACACCCTCCTGTGAACACAAGAGCTCTCCATCCCCCAGCAGAAGAAATTGAGCAGAGGCGGCAGGCAACCAGCATGGCTAATCAAGGACCTGCAGCTTAAACTGAGGGAAAATAGAGAAATATACAGGAACTCGAAGCCCCAAAGTCCCCCAAAGGTTGGTCCTGGGACCCATGCTCTTCAACATCTTCATCAATGACACAAACAGTGGAATCAAGTGTACCCTCAGCAGGTTTGCAGATGACACCAAGCTGAGCAGTGCAGCCAATACACTAGAGAGAAGGGAAGCCATCCAGAAGGACCTGGACAGGCTGGAAAAGTGGGCCCATGTCAAACTAATGAATTTCAACAAGGACATGTGCAAGGTGTTGGCATGCAGCAATCCCAGGTATTTATACAGACTGGGGGAAGAACTCCTTGATAGCAGCCCTGTGGAGAAGGACTTAGGGGTCCTGGTGGATGAGAAGCTGGACATGAGCCAGCAGTGTGCGCTTGCAGCCCAGAAGTCCAAATGTGTTCTGGGCTGCATTAAAAGAGGAGTGGCCAGAAGGGAGAGGGAGGTGATTGTGCCCCTCTACTCAGCTCTTGTCAGGCCCCACCTGGAGTACTCCGTCCAGGCCTGGTGCTCCCAGTACAGGAAGGACGTGGAGCTCTTGGAGTGGGTCTGGAGGAGGGCCACTAAGATGATCAGAGGGCTGGAGCACCTCTCCTGTGAGGAAAGGTTGAGGGAACTGGGCTTGTTTACCTTGGAAAAGAGAAGGCTCCGGGGAGACCTCATTGTGGCCTTCCAGTACTTGAAGGGAGCATATAAGCAGGAGGGGGAATGACTGTTTATGTTGATTGATAATGATAGGACAAGGGGGAATGGTTTTCAACTGAGACGGGGGAGGTTTAGGTTAGGTATTAGGAGGATGTTTTTCACACAGAGGGTGGTGACGCACTGGAACAGGTTGCTCAAGGAGGTTGTGGATGCCCCATCCCTGGAGGCATTCAAGGCCGGGCTGGATGTGGCTCTGGGCAGCCTGGTCTAGTTGCTGGTGACCCTATCCACAGCAGAGAGGTTGAAACTAGATGATCCTAGAGGTCGTTTTTAATTTGTGTGAACCCAGGCCATTCTATGTTTCTATGATTCTATGCAAATGGAGAAGGAAACCATCAACCACAAAACACACAAATGTAAAGAAGATGTCTGTAAAAATTGGTAGAGTGCCAGATACAAGAGAAGGGTAGGATAGACTTGAAGCCAAAAAACAGACACTGGGACATGGCTGAATATGTTATGTCACAAAGGCATTCTATGCCTTTTGCAAGAATAGAAAGTGAAATTGTAGCAAGTCAAAGCAAATCAAAATCATATGATGAGATGCTCACAAAACCAGAAACCAAGTGTAACTTAAAAGCAGAATACTGAAGGGAACGAGACAAGCTGAAATTTCAGGTCAAGAACAAGAACAAAGGAGCCTCTGCTTTTATTAAAATGTATTGCCCTAGCAACCTCTGAAGCCAAAAGAAATGCTTCTCTTGTACACAACTGGCAAACTGCAGGTGTAGCAGGAGGAACTAAATCTTCTGTTCCATCCAGGCAGCAAAAAGGCTTGTAAATTACCATAATTTTTTTTTCTTTTTTTTGATGGACTAGGATATCTTCCAGACTTGTTACATGTGATAATAGATAAAACAATTTGGCTGTTATAGGGTCTCACTCCCAGAAAATCAATTTCCTGACATGAACAAAACAGCTAACAATGGAAGCCACAAAGAGAATGGAAAAGGAGACAGTATCATCAGAAAAGCCAAGGGCTGGACAAGTAGCGTGGTACTCACTGAGAAACTAGGCAAACTATTTACAAGAGACTCAGTTGCTTCAAACAAAGCCCTAAAAAGAGCTCAGCATCAAAGGCCTACAGAAGGAGAAATATAAATTGACTTGACATCAACAAAACATCTTGTCAACCAGAGCCAACAGTGGATATTAATAAATGTCATGGGAGCTTCTTCACCATATTTGGGATGTCATCAGGCTGACAGAAATGGCAAACAAATGACATTTGGGGTAAAAACTGAGGGTAAGACTTTCAGTGTTACCAGAAAGAGGCACAAACAGGATTCTTAAGAAGTTGAATCATCGTGGATGATGTTCTGGTGGCAAAGATGCAATGACAGCCTGGTGAAGGCTGCTCTGAGAGACCATCCAGGGCAGCAGAACTGCAGTTTGGTGTGGTGTCACATGCAGAAATCTTCTGATTACGTGTGGTCTGTGACCTGATGTTGGGAAGACAGAAGTATTAAAACAAATATCCACATGAAAGGGATTCAGTAGTTTAATGCTTAGCATTTGTAAATCAGCTACATTCACCTCCCCCTTCCTCAAAACTCTGTGTAAGAAATCTTTCATACTGTTATTCAGTTTTGACGTATGGTGACCTCCACATGATATAGCTAGCTCGTACTTCAGATATGGTTTATCCACCTCAAATTACTGACGTGTTTACAGAAATATATGACAGATGCTGCAGAAGTGACAGTAAGTGGCTTCTATATTGGAGGTCAAACTGGAACAAGAGTGGGCAAGAATGCCTCTGTGTGGAAGTTACTTGACAAGTATGTCCAGTGTGTTCAAGTGTGGGAAGCCTTCAAGGAGGTGAGCAAGAATGATTCACTAGATTTTTGAAAAGCCATTATTATCAGCTTCTGAGAGATTTCAGCTCATGCTATTGGTATCGAACGGCTGGCATTTAAACATATACTTCAGAAGACTGAGATGCACATAGCTGGCTTCTTTTCTGAAGGAACATTGTAACAGGAAGCATGGCAGCTAACCAAAAATATGACATCATAAAATTGGAAGGAACACAGGCAGCTGAATGACATAGAAAACATCTATCAAAATAGTTATGAGGTGATTTCAAGACAGAGGTTATAAAGAGTCTTGGAATAAGTTACATAAAACAACTAATTGCCAGTGCTTGTGTCAGTCATTCTGTTGGAAAGTGAATGCTCAGAATGAGGCGTAGTCTGCCTCTGAAGACTGGTGATATGACATGAGTGGACCATGACAACATCACAGGTAAAAGCAGCCATATCACTGCAAAAGTCATCTGAAGGGCACATGCTGGTCAAACTGGAGGACAAGAAGGAAATGCACAGGCAGAGGAAGTAAGGACAGGTACTGTGGGAGGAGTATGGGAATGCTGCTAGACTGTGTAGGGAGGGAGTCAGGAAGGCTAAAGCCCAACTGGAAGTGGACTTGGCAAGGGTTGCAAAGAGGAAAAAGAGAGACTGCTACAGGTGCACCAAACAGAAAGAATATCCCCACTAGTGAGCATGCTGGCAACAGTGGTAAAGGAAAATGCTGAGGTGCTCACCAACTTTTTTGTCTCAGCTTTCACTGGCAACTGCTCTTTATACAGCCTTTCAGTGGATGAGTTGGGAGGTGGGGACTGAGGGAGTAGTGTCCTTCTCACTGTAAGTGAATATCAGGTTTGCAACCACCTGAGGAAGTCACAGCAGTCAAGTGAAGTCCCATTTTTAAGAAGGGTAGAAAGGGTGATCCAGGAAACTACTGGCTGACCTGTCAGCCTCACCTCTGTGTCAAGGCAGATCATGGACCAGGTCCTCCTGGAAGCTATGCTAAAGAACACGGAAGAGAGGGAGGTGATACTAGACCATCAGAAAGGCTTCACCATGCTCAAGTCCTTCCTGACCGATCCAGTGGCCATTTATGATGGTGTACCAATGGACCAATGCACCAACGTACAAGGGAAAAGCCACTGATGTTACCTAGGTGGATTCCCATAAGGCCTCTGATGCTATCTTCCATGACATCCTACACACTAAATTGGAAAGATATGGATTTGATGACCGGATTGTTTGATGGATGAGGAACTGGTTGTGAGATCATACCCAGAGAGTGGTGGTCAGTGGATCAACGTCCAGATGGAAATCAGTGATGAGTGGTGTCCCCAAGGATCAGTACTAGGACTGGTGCTCTTCAGTATCTTCATCAGTGACATTGCCAGTGGGAACATGTGTGCCTCAGCAAGTTTGCCAATGACACCAAGCTGTGTGGTGCAGTTGACACACCCGCGGAAGAACAGGATGCCACCTAGAGAGACCTAGACAGGCTTGAGCAGTGGGTCCAGGAGAGTCTCATGAGGTTGAACAAATGCAAGTGCAAGGCCTTTCACCTGGGCTGAGGCAACTGCCACTATCAATACAAGCTGGGAGATGTAAGGATGGAGCACAGCCCTGCTGAAAGGGACGAGGGGGTACAGGAGGATGGGAAGATGGACATGAGCCAGCAATGTGCCCTTGCAGTAAGCCAAACAGATCCTGGTGGAAGGAGGTGACCCTTTTCCTCTACTTTGCACTGATGTGACATCTGCTGTAATATCACATCCAAATGTGCAGTCTTCAGTACAAGAGAGACACAGAGCTGTTGGAGCACATCCAGAGGAGAGCCACAAAAATGCTTAGAGGGCTGCAGCACCTCCCCTTTGAGGACAGGTTGAGGGAGCTGGGGCTGTTCAGCCTGGAACAGGGAACATGGGTAGATAGTGATAGGACAAGGGGGAATGGTTTTAAACTGAGGCAAGTTAAGGTTAGGTTAGATAGTAGGAGGAGGCTTTTCACACAGAGGGTGGTGACACACTGGAACAGGTTGTTCCAAGGAGGCTGTGGATGCCCCATCCCTGGAGGCATTCAAGGCCAGGCTGGATGTGGCTCTGGGCAGCCTAGACTAGTGGCTGGCAACCGTACACACAGTAAAGGGGTTGAAACTCGATGATCATTGTGGTCCTTTTCAACCCAGGCCATTCTATGTTTCTATGATTCAATGAAAATGGAGAAGTGAAAGCTCCTGGAAGACCTGAGAGTGGTCTTTCAGTGTTTAAAGGGGGTCTGTAAGAAATAAGGGGTCTTCAGCAGGGTCTGGGTATAAGGAAAATGTTTTTTATGATAAGGTTAGTGAAGCACAGGAACAGGTTGTTCTGAGAGGTGATAGATACCCCATCCCCAAAGATGCTCAAGGTCAGGCAGGATGGGGCCTTGAGCAACTTAATCTAGCTGTAGGTATCCCTTTCATTGCAGGGAAGTTGGATCAGATGATCTTCAAATGTCCTTTCCAAATCAAATGATTCTATGATTCTATGAACTGAGTTAGAAATGTTTTTTTCATGTCTAACAAAATGGTTTGTGACTATCACAGTTTGCCAGTTCTTCAGCAATTTTCACAGAAGGCCTCTGATCTTAATTGTGAAAAACAGATGAGAAAAACTTGGCTGAGAGACTTGTAGTCCCAAGGTCAGGCTCCCATTCTTGACTGTAGTAGATTCACAATTCAAGTTCTTCATCCAGGGATGAGGAAAGACTTTTACCTGAGTTGTCCATATAGCAAGGGATTATCCTAACCAGAAGCATACTCCATGCAGAGATGATTTGGGTGGGTAAACCTGAACTAAACAAATCTTTGTTGTTGTTGTTGTTATAGCATAATGATAAAAAATAAACGTCTTCTTTTCATGAAAAAGTGACATTTTGAGATGAAGAAGCTTGTCTTCTGTAGGAACCTAATGAGCTTGCAAGCTTTCAAATGCAAAGAATTTGCAGTTTCTGATTCATATAAAGTACAAAAAAAAAAATTGAAAATCTTCCCCAGGCAGAAAGAAGAGATGGGCAACAGGAGTCCTCTCTCCAACCAGCAAGTGAACATCTGGGAGTGGTTTGTACAAGATCTCCTTCCTGAGAGGACGCTCTGGCTGGGATGGCTCATTGAGGCCTGTTCTGAACGTTTGGGCAGAGCACCATTAAGCACTGCCTAGAGAGTGCCACCGGCTCTCAGGAAGCAGTGTGCACTGCTGGAGGTCCCCTCTAGTCCTCCTGGATCTGCATTTCTAGCACTCTATCCTCCTCTTTTTAGCTCCCAGGTTACATGGCTTTTCTCCTGAGTTTATTTACTTTCATCCTTTCCATTTCTCTCTCTCTCTGTCTCACACTTTTTTTTTTTTTTTTCTCCCTGATGTGATGCTGGGGGGAGTAAGCAATTTGTTTTGCTAAGGATGGGCTGCAGAAAATCAATGGGAGTCATAGTGGAATGGCAGGCTGTGTGATAGTCACCCAGGCATTCTCCTATCCTTGACTGCTCCAGCTCAGGGCACATCCTGTAGATATATGTCTGCCTCTTGTTTCTTTTTTTTTTTCCAGGTCCTTGTCCAACATCCCCTTGAGCCCCTGTAAACTTGCACTAGTTACTGCCTTGTCACTCTCTTATTTTATGCCTAAACACTAAGTACAGCCAGCTGCCTTAAGTTTGTGGCTGATTCTTCTATGTGAAGAGCTGTAAAACAGGCTTTCCATGAAGACAATCCTTGAAGTGGCTCACAGCGCGTGATCTATAGATGCATTAATTCATAGAAAAGTATTTGCTGAAGACGTGAAAAATAAAACACTCTAGATTTTTCATTTCATCAGATTGTTATACCAGCAGCATCACTTCAGGTTTAGATCCTATCCCTCCTAAATAAAGATTTAAAACTTTATATACTGAACAGCAAATTATATTCAAGAGGGTGTATAAACAAACGCCATTAATAGTTTTTTAAGGAATTTCTCCAGTGCTTCTGATCACATACCCCATACCACATCTTCCTGGGAAGTCCTGAATGCTATCAGGTATGGAATTGCCTGTTTACGCTGACACCACTCACCACACATTGGCACATGAACCCTTCCCTAAATTTGTCTCAAGGAAGGCCCAATCCTTCCCTCACTGCTCTGCAATGGGAAGTGATGCTGCATTCCCTTGGAGCTGACAGTGGGGCACATTCCTCCTACTGCCTCACAGGCCAGCCCCAAGGGCTTCGGGATCAGATTTTGCCAAGGGATACAGGCCTGACTCAAAAACTTAAGATGCCAGAACCAGCTGCCATCATAGATAAGTAGTATTGGTCTGAGTTCATGACACAGTGATATTAAAAACCATGTTTTCTTCCCAATCTGTGGGAATTTCTAAGTCTTCACAGTTTTTCTCTATTTCATATCAAGGCAGAAAGACGAAATATTGAAAGCCTAAACAAAAGCTATTTCACTTCTTTCTAGATCATGTTCCCTGAAGGGATTTTCAGTCTTCAGTGTATTTTTCCTCTTACTTTTTTCTTTGACACTTTGAAAGGAAGCCCCATCTCGCCCACATGCCATCTTTGATCTGCCCTCTCCTCCCCACTGTCCTGCAGAAGCATCCCCTTGGCAGTAAATGCTTGCAGCATCCCATAAAGGGATGGGCCTTTTTGCTCCCTCCCAGTGAATACTGGTGCCTAGCTGGTGTGGGCCCCTCAGCACCTTACTTCTAAGTGCTACTATAGCACCCACCCAGCATGAAAAACCCCAAATGGTTAACTCTTTTAATTAAAAAATAAAATAAAATCAAATGACAAGTCTGTACAATGTAAAAAGGCTTCTCCAAATATTTCTAGGCAAGAAACTTTACTTACAAATGAAGAGATGGGAGCAATTCAGTGTGGACGTGCTGAACACCCTGCAGCTCTGGGCAGCTTGTCACTGGAACCGTGCTCAGGCTTGGTCCAGAATCTCACACGCTAATGCAATGTAGAATAAATGCACGTAGATGAAGTCAGCCCACTTTTGTTCCAGACAAAGCAGCATTTATCCACTTCCCATGGGCTGGTTCAGTCCAGCACAACAGGCCCAAGCAGCTGATCCAGAAGCAAGAAGTGATTTTTGTGAATTGACATGGGCAAGTTTTCAATCCAGGTCCATTCCTGCAGGAGTCCTAAAAGACTGAAAACACTCTGTGAGATAAGAAAAAAAGGATGATTGCAAAATAAAATGACAGTAACTGGAGATGCAGTGAAATCCTGCTAGAACCAAAATGGCTTTATGCAGTGCTTCTGATGCCTTGGCTGTGTGCTGTGGCTTAGTGGCTGGGGTGGGAGAGCACTTGGTCTTGCAGCCCTGGCTACCTGCCGCAGTACATGTTTGTCTCCTAAGGCACTCACCTCCCACCTCAGCAGAGTTTTAATTTGTTTGCTCAGAACTATTTATCTACATTTTTTTTTAACCTTACACACACAAGGTTTCAGCAATTTAAAGCATTTTAAACCATTTCCATCTCCATATTTCATCTTGAGGTTGAAAGAAGGGATATCTCATATGCATTATTAAACAGAAAAGACAGGGATAGAATTCAAATCAGCCAAGTTGGAGCTACACAAAGTGTACTTCACAGTGTATCTGTTACACCCTTGCTCAGCTCAGAAAGGCCTGGCCAAAATTGTCCTGAGATACCCAACGTGTGCTGTGTGCCATGTAGAAATTACAACCTAAAGAAGATCTTTGGCAATGTTTTGTCAGCAGATAAGCTGGCTAAACATTAACCTCTTTTTTTTTTGCAATCCCTAATCAGAGGTTTCCATTCATACGGCTGCTCTGTACTCTGAACCTTGAGTTAATGTGTCTCTGTTTTACAGGAAAGCTTTGCTCACGACGCTTTTGGGCTCCGCAGACCTCCGCAGACTCAATGTGACCTCCTGCTGCCAGCTCTGGAGGGAACACAATGCCACCCCCACTTAGGTCACATTAGTTAATGAGTTCACATCAGGTCTGATGTTTAGCTTGTTAAGCACGACTTGTGGTTTCCAAATGAAGAGAACCATACTGGAATTAGAATTTTACAGACTGAGGAAATTCTGAAATATGCATGAGATGGAAAAAAGTATTTCCAATTTCCTATACAGGAATGAAGAAAGAGTGAAACAGATTGCTTGCCTGGGAAAATAGACTCTGCCATCAGTGTACCTACAAGCCCTCAGTAGCAGCCTTCTTCCATAAGATAATCAAGTGGGAAATTAGGCATTATGCACTGTAGTGTTTCTAGATAGTATGTTAATGTGGTTTGTTTTTAAATATATAAATAAGAGAAAGACATTAGCCCAATGTTGTCATTTACTGGTGCTAAATATTAAAAATGAAATAGAGATTGGAGGCATAGTAGCACCTGATAGGCTAGGTCTGTGTAGAAAACATCAAATTCTTATTTCAGCAGTTTAGGATTGTTCTGAGATTTCTTGGTCATGCCACACTGATGCGGTGTGGAGCTTGGCTGCTGGGCTGGTGCCAGCTGCAAGGTTATGAAATGTCCCTGCAGAGCAGCCCCCTGGCTGCCTGGTCTGTTACAGAGCCTGGTCATCAGCATGGGGTGAGAAAGAGGCCTGAAGACTGAAAACCATCCAATAAAGTTCTTGGTCAGTGCTGACCCACGGGCAACAGGGTCACTGTCCATCTTCCCCTCCTAAAATCTGCAGCCAGAACTTGAGGCAGTCTTTCTACTAGTGCTATTGCAAGCACTGGGACTCTAAGCCTCTGTATTTAAGTGTGCTGCTGCAGAGTTTGCCTACTTCTTTGGTGTCCTGGGAACCTATCTTAGAAATGCTTTTCCTCAACTTCTTGTGGCCAGTTTGTTTCTAGATGAGAAAAATAGCTGTCACAATTCAGTAAGCCACCCCTATCCCACACAGCACTTCATTACATACCTAACCATAACTCTAGCATTGACCTAAAGGAGCTGTGAGAACAGACTCAACTTGCAGTCCACAGTAAGTTGTTTTCCCAAACAAGGATTGGCAGAAGGATCAATCTGAGCTGAACTGGGGCTTTGACAGCTTTTATTTTTAAGAGCTCAGCTATTTTTTTGCTGTTGTTTAGGTAAAAACATGCACACACACACATGCACACACACCCCAAAAAACAAAACAAAACAAAACAAAACAACAACAACAACAAAAAAACCCAACCAATAGCATTGCGAGAATTTACTTCACAACAAAAGATATATTTTTTTCTACTTTGCCATAATTCAATAACAATGGAAGGGATGAAGCTCACCAAATAAATTTATTTATGGTTAGAAAGCAGAGACAAAAATTTTCATCTCAAAAAGTGAATGTTTTTTAGACTCAGAAAAGGTGAGAGCTTAGGGTGGTAACTGTGCTGCCTTGTGGTCTCTCAGCAACCCCACTGTCTGCTTTCAAGCTCCCAGGTAAACAAGCTCTTCTTACATGCGGTTTCTGGCAGTAAGGTTTTTGTGGAGGTCCTGTGAATGTAAAATCATCAGCTCAGGGATTACATTTATTTTTCCAGTTGCAGAGCTCCAGTCCAAGCATGTTTTTGAAACCAAACAAGTAAGGGATAGCAGCAGAGGACAGGGTCAAACCACTCTCCACATTAACAGTGCAGCACTGGTGATTGCATTAGCTTTGGCTTGGAACAAAAAAAGATAGCATTTTCTGGTTGCATAACATCTGCGGCCAGAATGGGCTCTCCACCAGCTCTCAGCAACCACAGTGCTTGCCTAGGGATGTGAATTCAAGCCCTGCACCAAACAGCAGTGACGCAAAAGCCTCCTGCTCTCTCCACATCCTTTGCGTGCACACTGTGCCGCTGAGGTGCAGCATGTGCTGCAGCACTGATGGCAGCAAGCTGCTGGCAGGGCTTCAGCCCTCGCTCCCTTTCTGACCACAATCCTGGCTCAGTGGGCTGTGTCTCCCAGCACAGAGCCCCGAGGCTTCTCAGCTGTGGCCCTCAGTGTGCTGCCTGCGCTGAGGCAATCCCACAGATACCCAGCTCCTGCAAGGTCCCTCCTGGCATGGCCCTGTGACATCTCAGCATCCTTCCCTTCCAGACCTCCAGAAAGCCTATATGCAGCCCTGTCATCTCACTGAGTGGATCTGCTTCTTTCTGGGATCCCTTAGTCCTCCTTTAAGAGGAGACAATTTCCTCCTTAGAAAGTATCTACAGCTTTGCTTCTGAATCCTCTGTGACTCACTGCCATCATGAGCAGATTTCTTTTGCCATTTTTGATGTCAGATACCATCTATATTATATATACATGTGTCCTACACGTCTACTATGTAAAGGATTTCCGACATACTGAAGCAAAGTCTGATAACCAGTTAGGACTAAGCAGTATTATCTGATTTTTTTAGTGTCTCAAGAACAGTAATCATACATTACTCTGCAGTAAAGCCATTATATAATGATCCATCTGTGGA
The DNA here is from genome assembly GCF_016699485.2 of Gallus gallus. Lineage (NCBI taxonomy): Eukaryota > Metazoa > Chordata > Aves > Galliformes > Phasianidae > Gallus > Gallus gallus. Next base: position 22,241,469 of record NC_052572.1, on the reverse strand, counting down.
AGAAGAATTCCCATGAACCCAGTGGTAACAAGATAACCCATTTTCGCTGCCAGTCAATCCCATGTGAAGTGAAAGCACATGGCTATGCTGCACAGAATTGCCTCTTCAGAAATGCTGGTGAGAAGAAGGACCTTGTGGATGGAGAATGATTTGCTTCAATAAGACTGAGAATAGATAGGCTGCAATATTATCAATATCTATATCTGCTTAGATTTACTTTTGTGGTCACCGAGGAATCACAGAAGCATATAGTGTCATGTGCAATTACAGGCTCCATCCTTTTATGTGTGAGAAGAGGCAGTGCAGTTTTCATTGAACACCCTTTTATCCTAAGACAAGAACTGTACACAACCGATCCATAACCCAGAAAGTAAAATACATCTTTTATTCAAATTAATAAAAACTTGAAACAAAATATGAGCACAAAGGGTCAGACTGTGATGTCCTTACAGGCAGAGAACAGCAATAAATGTGGTTCAGTGAAAGCGAATAGTGGACACAAAGGAGTAAGTGGTTAGCCAGTGTCTGTAAGGCACCACAGTCAGATGAAATCACTAGAAAAATAAAGAGAAAGGACAAGTGAAGGGGAGACAACTGATACAGCATTGCCAGGATTGTGTGTAACTGGATAGGTTTTCCTTGGTAGAGATGAATGAGGCACATTTCCAGCCACTATGACCCCCGTCTCTCACAGAAGCACAGAATCATAGAGGTTGGAAGGGATTTCTGGAGGTCTTCTTGTTCAACTGCTGCTAAAGCAGGTTCCCTATGGTAGGGAAAGCATCCAATTGGGCCTTGAGTATCTCCAGAGAGGGAAACTCTGGGTAGCCTGCTTCAGGGCTTTGTCACCTTCACAGTACAGTTTATTCTCATGTTCATATGGAATTTCCTGTCTTCCAGTTTGTGCCCATTACCCCTTGTTCTGGACAACAGACTTGTTCTCTCAACAAACTTTCACGAAGACATCCCATTTTAGATGAAGCAATATGAAGTGAAATGATATGTTGCTCTCTGTAGAATGTTTGTTCTCCACATGTACGTTATATATATATAGCTAAGAGGCATGTAGTAGAGACTGTATCTGTATGTTTCTTGCTTTTCAGTGGCTAGAATAAGATGTAGAAAAAAAGAGCAGTGATCCTTTAAATCTTCCAGTCAGCTGGATAAGCCAATAAAAGGCAATTAATTCTTCCTGCCCTTGCATAGAGAAAAGGGGCAACTTCTCAAGGTCAAAGTAGCTCTGCAACCCTCTGCTACTGCCTACATTTCTATGGGCAGATCGACTTACCTCATACTTATGCCTCTTGCTAGACTGCTGATGGTCATGATGTGAAGAATTCTTGCATCTGCTTGGTGACTTGCTCTTTGAGTTGGCTGTACTTCCAGGTGATTGTAAGATTTTGGTTTGTTTGTTCTGGGGGGGTATTTTGTTGTTCTGCAAATTCTCTCGCTTGGCTTGTAGGTATGATTTATAGCTCGCTTTGTTTTTATGCAAGAGCAATTATTCATTTCCTTTCCGCATGAAAACTTTCATCTGCTCTTTTGTGCCTGCATTTCTCTTCAGGATTGCAGTTGTGGATTCAAGAGGTCCTAGAAATAACAGTTAAAGTAGACAGTTGCTGATGGCAGTTAGAAGACCCAGGACGACAGGGCTAGATGGAAACTGCAGTGCTAGTGGGGGAGAAGCAGCTTAACTAACAATGCCCACGATCCCCTCCCTGCTGCTCTGGGAGCCAGACATAGGTGGGAAGATCAGGTTATCTGGTGTACCACTCCTGGATGTGCATCCTCCTACAACAAGGCGTTAGAGGGATTACTTGCAGGGCCTGGTAAGCCTTGATCTGTTTGAATATCTATTCGCTTTAACCAAGAGAAGGTGTTATGGCAGGTCTCAGTACATAAGCAGTAACTGATGTTAATCGCACCTGTTTTTACTTTACACTGGACTGACTTCCTTCGTTTTGCATGTCAAAGACAAACAGCCTCCAGCTCAGTATTGCACCACCCACAACTGCCAGCAGTGCCCCAAAGGTGACTGACACATTGAGAAGCCTTTTGAAACTGACTCACCCTAAGCATAAGCCATGGGTGTTCAACCTTTCGGCTTGCCTGGGGCACACTTAGTGAAGAGGAATTGTGTTGGGCCACACATAAATACATGATGAAGTTTGACTGAAGTAGGTTGCAACTCTTAGTGAGGTCTTAAAGTGTTGGTCAGAGATTTTTGATGAAATTTTACTCTTCCCACGCTTCATCCTTGAGAACAGTATTTCATAAACGTTCATACTGCCAAAAAGTGGTGACATGAATGAAGCATGATTGTGAAGTGAGGGATATTTCTCTCTGGCAAGAGGGATTATAGAAATCTGTTAAAGAGATAAGACCATAATTTTGAGTTGAATATCTGATTGCAACTATATACATTCAGTTTGAAAATGTGCATGTAATGTATTTATGTCGAATAAAAACAGGGTCACAAATATACCCTCCAATTTTATTTCAGTATTTTTTTGCAATCTTGAAACGTATTCTCAAATTCCTTTATCAGAATGGATGACAAGATGATATAGTTTTTGCTTTTCCCAGGACTATGTTTAGCCATTGTGTCACAGTGCATAGAATAATTTGCCATAACTTGAGTTGGCACTGCACCATGCCCTTCCCGTACCCTGATTTGAGCCCAGGCAGTGCCGATCACACACTGCTGTTTGGCTGTTGTAAGCAACAGGGCTGGGCCGGGCCACTTGGCAGGGCAGAACTACAGCCATGATAGTGTGGGGCAGGGGATGGCTGAAGGAAGGGCTGGGCCACATGTGGCCTGCAGGTTGGCTGTGCCATACACAACTGTGAATACAATTGCCCATGACAAAAACAAACAAAAAACCTCCTAGCACCCAGCCCCAGCTCTTAATTTCGTAGCCATTTCTGAGCAATGAGCCACAGATACTTGTAGTTGCTCTACTAAAGGATGGGTGTGGAGATCAGTGCATCCATCTGGGCTACAGCATATGCAGCCTGGCAGGGAAGAGCATTTTACCTTTCTCTAGGAAAAATTCCCAATTTAAAATAGCTAGTAAGAGACCTAACAAGATAGATCTAGGACCTGAAATTGAAGGTGAGCTTAAGCATGCCCCAAGCTTATCTTCATAAGGACGTGCTTATGGTCACAGTAGGTTTGATGTGATCAGTTTCCGAACTTGGCAGATAAGGTTGCTGGTGGTAAGGTAACAGAATGAATCTTTACAGAAATGCATTGATGAAAGCAGCTCCCCATTCTGCTACTTTGCACTTCGTAAAAATGTACATTTGCACTGTCTGTCCCTCCACACAAACAGGTTCCACACAAAGTTCTGCCTTTTCCACGGCTGAGAAAATCACATTGCAGAGAGGCTGAGTGGTTTTCCCACAGTCACTCAAAGATAGAAACAGACTGCAGGAACATCTGATTCATCTTCCTGGCTCGAGCCATCAGATGACAGTTCCTTGTGATGAAGAAAACATGCAGCTTTTTCAATAGTAGTTTCTTGTTGCTCCAGCACCGGGTAGATTGTAAGGCTGCTAGTAACTGGTGTTTATAAACCATTAAGAAGGCCATTTTAGGAGACTAACTGTATGTGAATTATCATCATGAAATGATTGTTCCAGTCTCTATTCTTCTTGGCATTGGCATCATCAGTGTGATCCTCTGTGCCTTTCTGAAACTCCAACATTTTTCTCTCTTCTTCCTGTTGCTGAGGATTTTTACCACGTGCTCTGTAGGTAGATTTCTTATTTTAAATAATTTTTTTCTTCAGGGGTTGTACAGAATAAATGCGCTGATCAGCTCTTATTCTCTCTCTATGTGCTTCTGACTGCCTACAGAACCTGCCATAAATCAGCACGATGGAGCGTGCTCTCCTTGTGAAGACCAAGATCTGGCTAGCCAAATCCTTTGATAAAATCTGAGACTGCATGGAATCTACTGCCATCTTTCATCCCTAAATGCTCAATTTGTGTCAGATTTGAAACAAAGAAGGCTGGGGGAGATAAAAAAGAATCCCAAACCAATGACCTAAATAAGGAAGTGAAGACAAATAAGGAGTGTAAGGAATGTTTTTAATAATGCAGGGATCCAGTTCTTCAAGCAGAAAGAAGTTTAATCGATTTTTAAATATTTAAACTAGGAAATCTACTCTAGGAAACATTTCAGATAATTCATTCCATTAAAAAAAAAACAACATGACCAGAGTTGTGAGTTCAGTGGAAAGTTGGAATAATTTAAACCCAGGATGGTGAAGGATTCGTAGTAGGCTCCTGGCTACTTCTGGGACCTATGCTTCCCACACTTCCTGGATCCCACTTCTAGTTCTGTTGCCAACTGCACTTTTAGCATTAGGAGTGAGCATGTTGGGTCATGGGAGCTACTGAGGTGGCAGAGGCAGGCTGTCAGCTTTGGGGAGCTATCAGCTTTGAGGAGCTGTCGCCATCCTAGACAGAAGAGACAGAATACATCAGGGACAGTGTTGCTTTTCTTGGATGAGCCGGTCAGAACTGTGCTTTGTATATAGATGGTAAGAGATGTCTGATTTTCACAGCAAAGAGAAATGATTTGGGTCATTGTATTCTGAGCCATGCCTTTTATTTGGTCTTCGGGATTTCTCTTTCCTCTCTCTTTCTCTTTTTTTTTTTTTTTTTGGTTTGTTTAACTTCCCCTTCTCTGTTATCTCCTTGCAGAAAGAGGGCAGTGTTCTTCAGAAACTTAAGTCTCCAAAACTCATTGTAGTTCCCAAGGGCTCCTAAGAGAAGATTAGAACTGTTACCTAGTACTCAGTGGGAACAAATCCTGGAATGGAATAATGACCTTAGAAGCTGGCTTTATGCAATAAGTACACCTGACTATGCCACGGGTGCTGTGGAAATCTCTGCACATTTAGCTGTTCAGATAAGAAGTAGTCAAGGAACAAGAGTATGAGACTTTCATGGATAATTCACAAACTGGACGCTCATGCCAGGGTGCATTAGATGCTCCTGAGGATGGAGTCACCTTGCAGAAGAGGTTATAACAGCAGTTGTTGGGACAAGTTTGATGATGTGAGGTCATACTCTGAAGATGCACTGGCACAAGAAGTAAGGGCAAAGGAACTCTCCACTTTGGGCACACTGTCCTCTTCGTGTTTTGTTTTCATTTCTCATTCTGAAAACATGAACACCATTTGACTGCAAATAATGCCTTTTATTCACACATACATATGTTCTGAGAAGATTGGGGTTTATTTATTTATTTATTTCTGCAGCTTAAGAAAGAGGAACTTAGATGTGATCCCAAACTAGTAAAAGGAGTGAAATGTCATATCTTTGTACCATGAGAATAATCATCCCAAGAAAATATAACTTTCCTAGAAGAACAGTTCTCATCCTTGCGTGTTCTTATGTGTAAGTCTTTGTGCTGTAAGATAAAAGATTTTAAGGAAGCAGAAATGACATAACCCATATGTTAAATATAATGCCATTTGTCTTGTAATCACCGTATTCAGGAACATTCCTAACTTGCTAAAAATATTTGCTATGGCTGGTTATTTTGGGGGATGAAGTCATCTGCATTAGACATATGCAAAATGATGAAGTCATCTGTATTTCCCTGAACTCTTTTCTTTACCACCCTTTGGAACATCCACTGCACAGTGAGACGGCAAGGAACAGTTGGCACCATTGGAAGAAAAATCTTGTCTACGCTGCAGTAGGAATACTTCTGTTCATCCAGGAGGCTCGTTTTCCTCTGCCTGCTTCCAGACATGGGGTGTTAAATGCATTTTGGGGCTGCCATTAGAACCTAAGCACTCAGTACTAGTAGATCTTTGGCTGAACCTACTCCATATCTAATGCTCAGTATTTAGGCAAGCAAAATGGCCTTGAGGAGCCAGACATCCTATTCAATTGTGATCTATTCTGATGCTGCTGGAACAAATTCTGTTGATGAACAGGCAGGTGGCAGGGTTGTTTTCTATGTGTTTGTTACTTAGGTATTCTTTATTACTTCCACTTTGCCTTTGTTCAGATCACCCATTTCCCATTATTTCTTTCGAAAGTTTCCTCTCCCACCCTTTGAACAGTGCCTGAACTGTGGTGAGTATTAAATCCCACAAGCAAGTATGGCTTCTAGACTATATGCGGATGCTAACCTGCAAGTGCTACTGAAAGTGTCATAACACCACAGGTTAGCCTCAGGGGCTTGTCTAGTTGTCAAAAGATGTAGAATAAGGTATTTCTCTGGTTACTTCATAATTATGTTACTCAGAAGTGCTTTGGATCCAAGCATAATTTATAGGATCAGTCAGGTCCAAAAAGTACTGCCAGGAGGTGCCAAGCTTCTGTTGAGAAGTACCTCATGGCAGTGTTGACAAACTCTGTCAGTAATGGTGCTTGTAGGTATTTTTCATCAGCTGTGGCTGGAATGGGTTTGATTTACATGTGGTGACTCTACTTTCTTTCAGCACTTCTATGATGCTGTTCTCTGTTAATGTGCTGAAGTCTGGGAGGAGGAAAAACATCTCCTCTGGTGTGCTTTCTGGGTGGTTGCTGCTACGTGGCGTGGGCTTCTGTGATGCCAGGGTTGCTTGGTGTAATTGCTTAACAGTCCATAGTAGTGCAAAGCTGATTTCCAGAAAGGATGGGGATGGCTATGGAATAAATGTGGAGGTCTTGATAGTCTGGAGTGTAGGAATGAATTTAACTGCTGCAAAGGCAGAACAGAGACGTCTTTCGTTCAACACATCCACCAGGGAGGATTTGGGGAACATTTGGAGGATGTCTGATTCTGGTAATCTTTCCCATGCCCTCTGTTCTATTTTCCTTTTTTGTGATTCAGCCTGATTTTTTATTTCTGCAGGAATGGTTTTAGAACAGCTCTCCAGTGATAGCAGTCCTTGTTAGTATTTGTCTATAATTCCTTATTAACTTTTAGGTGCCATGGTCCAAAGAGGGGCATGGCATTCCCAGAGGCTGCTCTTCAGCTGAGCAATGGTGAAGGCATTTGTGGTAGGGTGAAGAAGGATGAAGTGGTTAAAATACGGAAAAGATATGTTGCTCTGCTTAGTTTTAGGGCAACAAAAGTAATAGTACTATATCATAAAATGAATTTACATCCCCTGAATCATTCTTCCTGTAGTATAAAATGCCCCAAATGTCTCTGTGCTTCTCTTCTTATTGGTAAATATATAAAGAAGAACAGCAAATGATTATAAGAGCCCTGGTGCACTAAACAAACAACCATACATATATGCATATATATATATGGTACTTGTTAGAATTTTTTGTGAGAAAACAAATAATTGTTCAGTGTGATGTATTGATAAGTAAGGTTCTTACCTTATTTGCTGTCAGGAGATTCAATGCCTGCCACAATATTACAAATATCAATCCCTTCTGAGCACACACAGGAATGCTGGGTACTTACTTGTTCAAGTATCTACAGAATAACAAGATTATGGCTTTGGCTGGGCATTTAGGGTGCTTCAGGTTTCCATTTGTAGCCTGAAAAGATCCATACATAGACCACAAGAGTTTAATGGAAGGATAAAGTGTATGTGTGTGAGAGAGACGTATTATAAATGAGATTTGGAGCTCACTTAGGTTTGAGAGTACCCAAACAGAAAAGCTGAACAAACACATTGATTGCAATTAATGAGTTTGTGTTTCTCCCCGTAAACACAACCTTTATTACACATTTCACTAAAGAGTGGCTTTCACAGTAATGCTTCCCATCCTGCTATTCCTGTGCTCTTGTAGTGGAGGCTCTAGACAGACACTATAATGCTGTAATTTGTAGTTTCTATCTCCTGAGTCTGATCAAGCCTTCAGCATATGACTAGAGCCTCCAAAAAGCTAATCCTACCTTCTAGTTGGCCCAAATATAATCCTTTCTCATATGATCAGAAAGATTAGCTTAGTTCTCCTTTAGGAGACTTGACTGTGGGCTGTTGGTTGTGTATCTTCTCTCCTGCAACTGCTCTTTGCTTACCGTGGTGCAGACAAGTTAAAGGTGCTGTATCTCAGGGACCCAGCAGAACTAGGGCTAAATACCTTCCTCAGTGTAATCAATAACTGCCAATAAAGCGATGCACGTGTCTGCAACATGTACTGCTGCCTTGTGAACTGCAGAAGTTCTGCTGTGTTGAATATCATATACTTTACATGGAAGGCGATATTTATAATTAACTAACTGAATTGTAATGATTCAATCATGCATTTTCATTCAGAAGTAGCTGTGTGGTTAGAAGACATGTAGCTTCTAACCCGGCTGTGTGACAACAAAGAAAACTCAGACATCTTTGATGGCGAAGAAGGTGAGTGATTACAGAGTTCAGTGGAAAGGTGGAGCAGCCTAAGTGTTATCAGGCAGAGAGATTTAAAGATGAAATATCCATAACGTTGAGTCCGAGATTATATAATTACCGTCTTCAGTAAGCCTCATTGTTTTTAAGGGAAGGAACGATTTGATCATGAACATCCAAGAAAAATGAATTTGAAGGAAAAACGTATCTCTAAAGAGTTACTGAGCAGACAGGTGAGGGATTAGCATATGAGGACTACTCAAAAAGTACTGCCTCCTATTTTATTATGTCAGCCCATGATGTCATAGGCGACTGTTGTTGGTATGGCAGTGGAGGTTGAACCTTACCACCAATATCACATTATGTTTTGCTTTTGTGTGACAGATGCCCACAGAGACATTGTCCGACAAAATGATGTCTGATATGGAAGTGTGTATGGAACAAAGGTGTGGAAAAAATGCTATCCACTGACATTCACTGACACTTGCTGAATGTTGATGGAGGCCAAACAGTGGATGTGAGCACAGTGAGGTGGGTGAAATGAAGAGCGTCTCAATCAGCTCATCCACACAGACTGGTTAATGATTATGTTGAAAAAAATAGCCATCTGAGAATTTTCTCATTCAAGTACTGTGGTTGTGCTCTTTGTCTCTGTTGTAGTTTCCATGGAAATAAATAGGGGGCATCAAATTCAGGGTGACCTACATACGCTGGGGAGAGGAAAATATGGCACTGAGTTTAACAGAGCCGATTTTGACTTTGACACTAGACTGTGTATGTGACTATACAGCCAAATCATTTTACCTTTCCTGTGCTTTTTTTCTGCTTCACATTATAGAAATATTTCATGCTCCAGGTTTGCATGGTTCCTTGCATGGGAGAGCCTCTGGTTTTCTGGGGCCTTGAAGCACCATGGCAACAAAATATTGCCTAATTATAACAGAAATAATAGAAACCAGGCTAGGTCCAAGAACAGACACGGGCTGCTTTTTGAAAGGCCTGGAAAATGAAGGTAGAAATGAAGAGGGAAAACACAAAGTGCTAGTGGCCTACACTAGGAAGGAGGAGTTCTCAATTGCTTTGAAATCTCTGGTTCTCCTTCCCTTTGTCCTTTCCTCTTTCCATTCCTCTTGCATTGTGTCTTGATTTTTATAGCTATCAGCTGACATCCAGCAGCTAAAATCTACATGTGTCATTCCCAAATACAGCTTGCACATTGCTACAAAATGCCTCTCTGGCCCTGTTTCCATGGAAATGGAAGCTAGCAGCATGACCATAAAATAAGAAAAAATAATCAAAAAAAAAAAAAAAAAGCAGTATAATACTTTTATCTTCTGCTTATTATTAGCAAAAGGCAAATGATTTCTATTTAGATCTATTTCCAGTTGGTGGGCCTCAAAGTACTTTCCAAGTGTAACTGTAGTTTTATCTTAAAAAACCATTAGATAGATATTATTCCCAATGTGCCTTGGGCAAGTAGACCTTTTAGGCTTGAATCTTCTTTCGCAGGTACAAACAGAGTCTTTGTTCTAGACTGGAATTTTTACTCCCTGCACAGTAGTGATGTATGCAACGTGACAGGACCATAACATGTTTAGTAATGGACCCTAGGGCTTCACGTCACATAGCTCTCCTTCAAGAGCTATGTTCTTTTTAGATGTAGAAGGAAGCAAAAGGACTTGTCTTGGCTTCCTGAAATTACTGATTTAAATTGAATATCACCAAAAATAACAAAAATTGAGTATCTGGCTTTCATTCCCACTTCCATTTTCAGAAAAATGAGATCAGGGAATAGCAAAGCCTTTCAGGCACCTTTATAAACAATTGCCCATACCATATGCCTGACCTTCTCCCTCCCATTTCCATGGAAACAGTAGAAAAAAAAAATACAGTAGAATGAGATAGAGGATAGTTAGGCAAGAATATGTTATAATCCTCACTAATAGACTCCAGCTTCAGGCTAGGGGCATTTTCAGCAGGGAAATCTGAAATCAGATAAATATCTGAAGGTGGATCTCTCCCTAGTCTGAATCTTCACCAGCTAGTCACATCTCACAACATTCATCTCACAATAAACTTCATCCATTCATAGGTTTCCTCAGCTAAGTTCTTGGTCACAGCTTATGCCTGTATGGAACAAATGTTGTGAAAATGGTGCTTATGAGCACCAAAGCATTAAAAAAAGTCTCACGCACACTCTCCATCCACCTTTGCATCACATGTGAAGTTCTGTATCTTCAATGGACCAAGCATGTTGCGCTCATTTTGTATACCAGCTGCCATATGAATTTATGAATTTTCTTTGCTTTCTGTGATGATGCAAACATTGTAATGAATCACACTATTCATTCTCAGTAGTACCACAGCTCAATAGCATTTTTCCTGTAGGTATTTGTTATACACACCCTCAATAATCCTCCTCAGAACCTTCTGGAAGCTATGGTAATGCACATGGAAGATGGCAAGGTGATACTGGAGAACCACCATGGTTTCACCAAAGGCAAATCCTGCTTAACCAACTTGATGGCCTTCTATGATGGTGTCACTGTATCAGTAGACAAGAGCCACTGATGTCATCTATCTGGACTTCAATAAGGCCTTTAACACAGTATCCCACAACATACTTCTCTCCAAATTGGAAAGATACGGATTTGATCTGTGGACTGTTGAATGGAAGAAGAACAGGCTACAGTACTGAGTCCAGAGGGTGGTGGTCAATGGCTCAGTGTCTGGATGGAAATTAGTGACAAGTAGTGTCCCCCAGGGGTCAGTACTGGGACAAATACTCTTCAATACATTCGTCAATGACATTGACATTGGGGTCAAGTGCACCCTCAGCAAGTTTGTGGGTGATGCCAAGCTGTGGGGTGTAGTAGACAAACCAGAGGAATGGGATACCACCCAGAAGGACCTAGACTGGCATGAGCAGTGGGCCCAGGCAAACCTCATGAGGCTGAACAAATCCAAATGTGAGACCTTGCTCCAGGGTCAAGGCAATCCCCACTGCCAATAGGAGCTGGGGATGAAAGGATTGAGCACAGCCCTGCTGAAAAAGACCTGGGAGTATTGGTGGATGGGAAGCTGGACATGAGCCAGCAATGTGTCCTCACAGCCCAGAAAACCAATCGATTCCTGGACTGCATCAAAAGAAGCATGGTCAGAAGGTCAAGGGAAGTGATCCTGCCCCTCTGCTCTGCACTGGTGAGGCCTCACCTGGAGTACTGCATCCAGGTGTGGAGTTCTCACTACAGGAGAGATATAGATCTGGTGGAGCACATCCAAAGGAGAGCCATAGAAATGATCCAAGGAATGGAACACCTCTCCTATGAGGACAGTCTGAGAGAGCTGGGGATGTTCAGCTTGGAGAAGAGAAGGCTCCAAGGTGACCTGAGAGCGGCCTGTTAGAGGCTACATGAAAGAAGGGGACAGACTCTTCAGCAGGGTCTGTGGTGATAGAAGAAGGGGATATGGCTTCAAGCTGAGAGAGGGTATATTTAGGTTGGATATAAGGAAAAAGTCTTTTACAGTGAGGGTGGTGAGGCACTGGAAGAGGTTCCCCAGAGGAGTGGTTGATGCCCTGTCCCTGGAGACTTTCAAGGTGAAGCTGAGTCAGGCCCCGGGCAACATGATCTGGCTGTTGATTTCCCTGTCATTGAAGGGTATTTGGACTAGATGACCTTTAAAACTTCCTTCCAACTCTAAAGATTCTATGATTGTATGAAAATTTGTATGAGCATCAGCACATCCACATAAGGAAGAAGACTTGAGATATAGGTTCCCCAGGTTGTAGGTTTCCATCTTCCCACCTTCTTTGACAGAGATGATACAAAGTGGTAATGGCGCATTCACACACAGCACACACACACATATTTTGAGTCACTGACAAGAGTGATGACAGAAAATTCCAGAGCAGTCCGTAATATGCAGCTGAAAAATTTTTAATGGATTCAACTAAAGCATGGGGAAAAGGAAGGAAAATGTTTCCAAAAGTATTTGCTGCCATCACAGCATGGTGGTGGCCCTGCAAATCTATGTGCATGAGGGGACATGGCTGCACAGACTGATAGTTGTAGACATCTGCCTGGGATTGGAAATTTGCCTGCGGATATCATATTGCAGGGCAAATCAGTCAGGAAACTTCAAATGGCATCCTCCTGAATGAAGTGTATCCTCCAGACAAGCATCTGGGTATATACAGAAGGAAAAGGGGGATGCTGATTACTAGGGCCTCACCCGGTTCAGCAGAGCTCACTCATAGATAAGTCTCCTTGAGCAAGAAGCCTGTGCAGAAACTTTAGAAGATGCTATAATTCTTCATTGCAGCTGCTTCAGAGCTACTTCAGACTCTTCTGTGCCCTCACTACAGACCAGGGAGTCAGAGAAGGGAAAAATGCCCTGCAGCCAGCAGGATCCAGCTGCTGAATGCTCCTGTTAGAATACCTGAAGTAGCACAGAAAGAGGGGTTGAAGGATTTCAGCGTGCAAAGGAGAGTGCTGCTGACAGGAGAGGGGAAGAGACTTCTGGAGAAAGAAGTACTTACAGTAGTACTGTCAGCAGGACCGTGCCAGGAAAGCAGGTCACAGGATATTGCAACACACTTATTGGGAAAATGCAAATAAAGGGTAAATGAGGGGTAATTGTGGTCTGCATATGGATAGTCTGGAAGCAGACACATAGGCTGATTTAATTGGGAAAGTTATTACCTGGGAATTTATTCATTCCACCTGGATGATTAACAAGTCTATTTATTCCTGTAGCCCACTTTGTATTTCTTTACAGATCTTGCAGGTAAATGAAGAATTGGTTACTTAGGTAAGGTGTTTTGATAAAGGAACAAGGTAAACAACTAGTCAGCTTGCTTACAATGGCTTCCTGCCCAAGGGCACTTGACACAGATTACATTACACAAAGACATAATTCAGATGTGACTCTGAAACAACCACATGACTCCCATTGAACCTTTATTAGAAACCTTGTTAATTGTTTACATGTGCAATTGAAAAGTCTCTACTTCACTTTGGCATTAGTAGAACCAGTATATTCTCCTTGAACTTGGAGAAGTCTGAGTTTGGACTAAAGTAAAGTACCTTTATCCGTGGGGCTAAAATGTTTTGGCAGACTGCAGAAAACTGTGAAATGCTGTTGTTCTTACACTCCAGCAAAGGAACGCAGGAACTACCTTACTCACTGCCCAATTTATTTATCTGCAGATACTGCATGGAAAGAGAATTGCTGTTCTGGGATATCCCCACCTTTCTGGCAGTACAGAACTGTTGGGGCAAACCTGGTAGGGATAAGCTCAGTTCCTGTTTGAAGTATTTTAAAACGTTCTGCTTTCTGCCCCATCTAACTTTTCAGTAAAGTGAGGTCACAGCAATCCTGACAGACTTTTTCATTGCCTGATGGAAATAGACCCCACAAGCCAGGGCATCTGCTCTGGGCCTGCTGGACCACTACTGCCTCTGTGAAGATGTGACTCACGTGGAATCTTGCCTTGTGGTCCAGGGCGTTTGCAGATCTCAACACAACTCTGCTCCAGGTGCATTTCCTTTGTCCCTGTAACTCACATAGCACATCTCTGCTATGTGTAAATCCTATCATCAACAGCAACAGGGCTTTTAATTTGCTTATCAGCATAATTTCAGGCTGGAACCAAGAATTCTTCATATATGATGGATGAGGGTAGGTGACTGCTAATAGCTTCACTTTCTTCCCAGCCTAACCATTCTTTGCTCTGTCCATAGAATCCAAGAATCATGGAACCACAGAACAGCTTGGGTTGGAAGGAAAACTAAAGGCCACCCAGATCCAGCATCCTGCCAGGCACAGGATGGCCACCCACTGACTCAGGCTGCCCAGGGCCCCATCCAAACTGATCATGAGTGCCTCCAGGGATGGGGCATCCACAGCTTCTCTGGGCAGCTGTGCCAGTGCCTCACTGCCCTCTGAGTAAATAATTTATTCCTAACAGCTAAATTAAGTCTCTCCTCTTTTAGTTTAAAGTAATTCCCCCTTGTCCTATCACTACCAGACCATGGAAAAAACCACTCTCCCTCCTGTTTATAAGCTCCCTTTAAATACTGGAAGACTGCAGTGAGGTCTCTCTGGAGCCTTCTCTTTTCCAAGTGGAATAAGCACAACTCCCTCAGCCTTTCTTTATAGGAGAGCTGCTCCAGCGCTCTGATCATGGCCCTCCTATGGACTTGCTCCAACATTCTATGCCTTCCTTCTGCTGGGGGTCCCAGCTCTGGATGCAGTACTGCAGGTGGTATCTCACGAGGGGGCAAAAACCTCCTGTTCCCTGCTGGCCACCCTTTTTTTCCTGCAGTCCAGGGTATAATTGGCCTTCTGGGCTGCTGGTGCACACTGCTGGCCCATGTCCAGCTTTTCATTCATCATGACACCCATCTTCCTGTTAAACCCCCATCTTCCTGTTAAAACCCTACCTTCATGTTAAACCCTTCTCTGCTTTGCAGACCAGTGGTTCTTTTGACTTGCACTCTGTCTGCCTTAGAAGTGAGCACAGAGGCAGATTCTATAAGGAAGAAGGCTGGTGTCCTCTATTAAGAGCCCATTTCCCCCTTAGGCTAGTTAATGGACAGAAGTTTATGTCCAGATCTGTACATTGATGCCTCTACTCTGTTTCAGGGAAGCATGGACTATTTTTGCCACAGACAGCTCACAGACAGTCCTGCAGGAAATATAGGAAGAGCAACTGATATCATCTACGTGGACATTTGACACTGTCCTGCATGACATCCTGGTTGCCAAGTTAGAGAAAAATTGATCTGATGGATGGACAACTTGGTGGATAAGGAATTGGCTGGATGGTCACACTTAGTGAGCTGTGGTCAACAGCTCGATGTCCAAATGGAGACCAGGGATGAATGGCTTTCCTCAGGGATTGCTGCTGGGGATGGAGTTATTTAACATCTTTGTAGGCAGCAAGGACAGTGGGATTGAGTGCACCCTCAGCAAGTTTGCAGACAGCACCAAGCTGAGTGGTGCAGTTGACATGCTAGAGGGAAGGGATGCCGTTCAGTGGGATCTGGACAGGCTTGAGAGTTGGGCCCACACCAGTCTCATGAAGTTCAACAAGACCAAGTGCAAGGTCATGAAACTGGGTTGGGGCAATCTCAAGCACAGATACATGTTGGGTGGAGAATGACTTGAGAGCAGCCCTGAGGAGAAGGATTTGGGGATGTTGGTTGATGAAAGATTCAACACAAACCAGCAATGTGCGCTTGTAGCCCAGAAGGCCAACTGTATCCTGGGTTGCATCAAGAGAAGGGTGACCAGCAGGCTGAGGGAGGTGATTCTGACCCCTCTTACTTGCTCTCATGAAACCCCTCCTGGAGTACTGCATCCAGTTCTGGGGCCTCCACCACAAGAAGGACATGGAGCTGTTGGAGTGGGTCCAGAGGCAGGCAACAAAGATGATCAGAGGGCTGAAGCACCTCCACTAGGAGGACAGGTTGAGAGAGCTGAAGTTGTTCGGCGTGGAGATGAGAAGGCTCTGAGGAGACCTTATAGCAGCCTTCCAGTACCTGAAGGGGACCTACAGGAAAGCTGGGGAGGGACTTTTTATAAGGGCACGTAGAAACAGGATGAGGGGAAATCGTTTTAACCTGGAAGGGGGTAGATTTTGACTAGATATTATGAAGAAATTACTGTGAGGGCGGTGAGACACTGCAACAGGTTGCCCAGTGAGGCTGTGAATGACTTGTCTAGTGGAAACCCTTTGGACCTTCTGAGGAGGGAATCATGCACTTATTGTGACAGTCCTGTTTAACCCTGGGTTTTAGGAGCTACTTTTAGAGCTGTCTCTCTGTCATATGCTGCAGCTAACTCCACTGTATCACAGTGCCTCCAGGATGCTGTGGTGCAAGTGGTGCGCTATTGCTGGGATACAGCTCGCAGGAACCACTGGTAATGACCTGCTATCAGACTCTAGGGAGAACACAGGTGTGGGGTATCTGGCTCCCTAAAGAGATAACAGCAACCTGCTTACTTTGCCTTTCCTGCTGATGTGGTGAGGAATGTAACCTTGGAAATACACTTAATTTTTGCAAATATTACCTTTTGCTTCCAAACATTCTTCAACAAACTTATCAGCAATGTTGAACGGTTTTTGCATTGAGCTAATTTGCCAAAGTAGCTATTTAGTTGGGTTGTGACTCAAAAGATCTGGCATCTGTTCAATGCTTTGCTATTAAGTCCATCTGCAGGCATGAGAAGATTCCTTTTTCCGGCTGCAATGCAGAGGGGTGAACAAACAGTGAAGTGTGAGTTTTTATTAAGTAATGCTTTGCTTGTTTGGATGCAGAAGTTACCATAATCCCTGAGCATTCTGAGAAGAAAAGGAGCCAGTGGAAAACACTGGCTCTACAGCCAGATCTGCACAGACTCAACATAGCACCCTGGAGCTGAGAAAAGGAAGAAATTAGCTTCTAAAAAGTTCAAGCCAGCCCTGCAGCCACCCGAAGGCTCTGGAAACACTTTTGTATTTATCAGGTCAGAGCAGTTAATTAGGCTAATAGAAGAATTTATATAAAAATAATCAAGTGTACGTGTATGGATTGGCATATTTAGCTAAGCTTGTAATAAGGTTGGATGACACGAGTCTCAGTTTTAAACAGATACCTCCTCAGTTATCCTTCAGTCAGTACAAATACCTTTGTTCCTTTCCTCCCTTTACCCCAGAAGTCCACTGATTACTAAAGAGCCTGGCAATACCATCAACTGCTAATTATACCCACTCTTTTTTTTTTTACCTAGAGTGCTTATTCTTTCCTATTAGCTGAAATTACATAGCAGTTTTGCATTATCATCTACATGGGACATGAATCTTGTTCTGAAGAATGTAGACATGTTCATTTTCTCCACTGAAGCTTCTCCTAAGTTTTTGTCAGACTCTTTCTGAAGGGAATCAGGGCTGTTTTCTCACCTCTCTGACCTCAGACTGCTAACAAATCCTATTCAAGCAGTTCCAGCATTGTAATTCTCCACTCTGTAGAAGACCTTACAGACAAGACTCTCAAATGTGAGAGTCCAGAGGTGCTGGACTGAACTCCTACAAACAAGCTGCTTATGATCGTCAGATACTCCTGAGCATTATCCTTCCGAGTGCTCCAGCCTGATTCCAGCAGTATTACCGAAAACAGAAGGAATGCAGGGCTAAATAAGCAAGACTTGGCCCAAGGAACCAAGAAGTTTTGTTTGCTTTTGGATGGACCAGTTAACTTTGAGTGCTTTCAGGGCATGAAAGACACCCTCTAAACAGACTCCTGAAGATGTTGCATCTGATACTAATGCTCCAGAAGAATGTTATCATTTAAAACAGCCTCCTAAAAGTTTACATATTCCTCAAATTGATTTTTTTTTCTCTAACACTTAAATTTTGTATAACCTGTTTGAGGTTCTGATTAAGAGCTGAAGGTACACTTAGCCATTTTTAACAGGTTCCCTTTTCTCATGACTTCTGAACCAAGCTAACCTGTGCAGATGTGTCGATGGTTTACAGGCTGGTCCAGCCTGGTTCCATGACTAGTGGGGTGGAGGGATTTTTTTGCAAAATTCATGCATCCAGAAAAGGGAAACAGGGGACCTCTCACAAAAAACAAACAAACAAACAAACAAAAAAACAGCGGCAATGATCTGAGGAGAAACAAATTAATTTACTAAATATAGTATCGGAATGCACGATAACATACTGTAATACAATATAATTCAATATAATTGTTAATAAAATCAAATATAATTGAGAGAAGGATTGTCCGAGAGCTAAAGGCCTTACACTAATACTGAAGCCTTGTGTGCAGTCAGGAGCAGTAGTGAGACGATCCGAAAGTGAGCACAACAAGACAAGAAGAAAGAAAAGACGACCCAGGTCAGGTGACCTACAGGCCTTATATCTGTTCCCCTGAGCAGGAATGATAACAGTACTCGAACAGTCTTCTGGGGAACGTAGTTCTTCTCTTCCAGACAAGTACCCGGAACTCGAGCATTTGCTCCTTAACTCCCACTACACTGCATGATGTTATGATGTGGAATACCAATAACCAAAAATCATAAAACCATGACAAGATGCAACCTACCAAGACAACCATTCCCTTCCTTCCAATTCTACATTCCACCTCCATGAGACTCACTGTCAAACAAACACAGTTGTAGTTGTCTACACACTCATTCTCAGCAGCCCCGTCTCCAGGAATAGGAGAGATATCCTTAGCTCACCATTTTCTAAACCCTGTGCTCCAGCATTGCTTTATCCTCTAGAAGGCTGCTTACGTGCAATGAAGGCTGCTGGTCACCACCATATCCTGTACTAACCTTTGTACTTCCTGCCCCACCTATTTCTCTCCTGTCCTTCTCCTCCACTGGCTTGCCTCAGCTCCGGAGAACACTGTTCTAATGACAAAAAACATAGCAGATATAAATATTCACATGAAAGCACAATCTATAGTGGAAATAAAACAGTATGGCCACTGCAAAGTGCAAGTACTTTATTTTCTTTTCCTACATCAAATTTCTTTAGATCTCTCTACTTCTTAAATTACTTTTGTGAGCTTACAGGGATCGAGGTGGCTTTTTCCTTCTGTATTTTTTTTCATCATGTTTATCACGGTGGGCTGTGTTCAACAGTAACAACTAATAACAATGACATGGCAATGGTTTTTGACATAGTAGGACACAAAAAAGTTAAACCATGAAATAAGCATAATGATTTTTAAAACTTACCAGTAGTCTCCCACTCTAGTCTTTAATTGATTAGAACCATCAGAATAAATGTATTATTAAATTTTGTGCACTTTTTGGTGCTTCAGTAGATGTTCTGTCACTTGCAGAAAATATATTTTTGCCTGAAGGTATTCAGTTGCATAAATAACCTATTATCCCATCAAGCATGCAGACTGGGCCAAGGTGAAATATCCGTGTGACTCCTCATTATTGAGGGCATGTCTTTCTTCCATTCTTCTTGGCTGTACTACTAGTCCCACCTCTATTTTTTTTTTTTTCCAATCCAGTGATAAGTAGAAAAGCAAGCAAGGATATTCATCTCTTCCATGAAATCCAATGAATTACCTTCTTATAATCCTGCTTCTCCTTTATGTAAGAAACCGGCTGCTCTGTTTCTGCTTGTGAGTATACATGAAGTCAGGAAAAAAACAGCGGTCTCCACATTCAATTGTGGCCTCTCTGATTATGTTCTAATGCAGTTAGAGCATAGTTCAGCCTCCCTTCTCTCTCACAAGGAGCCCAGTGGGAGAATAATCTCTAAGAAAGATGTGTTTAAAATTCTGCATGTCATTAGATGGATTTTGGTCCACAATGTTTCATAAAATCAAGATTATCAAATGAGATTATATTGATAGATTATGAGGAAGGAGAGGTAAGTGTGGTTTGACGTAGTGAAACACGTAAGTCCCTGGGTAGAATAACACTCAATGGACTCAGCATGATGCTGAAGGTTATTCTTTTCAGCTCAACCTAGACCCTGCTGCTGTAATCTGTATTAGTTGGCTACAGATTTTTCAAAGAAGATGAAACACTACTCGCTCTTGAATTTCATGTTTATTAAAAGATTTCATCTTCTCCTCTGTAATGTTTGCATCACAATACAAATCATCAGCTTGCTTTGACCCTGACACCATTTTATAGGCTTAATAATAATAAATCTATGTCCTGAAATAGTTTCTGCAGATTACAGCAATCAATCAAAATTCAGGGAGCCTTAAACCATTAATGTCATCGGCAATGATCCAGCACCCTGGGAATCCATCTAAATCAACCATCATTACTGAAAATGCTCCTTAAGAGCCTTAAGATAAAGGTAGTATTTGGGAGTATAAATTGCAGTTCTATTTTTATCAGCCATTGGGGGATGATTTTCATAGGGATTTTTTTGTTTTGTTTTGAGCAAGAAAAAAACAGAACGGTTCTTGCTTTTGCCTCATGTAGCTGTTTTGGTTATTGTAACAGTAGGAATAGAAGTCAATACATCATGGATTGATCTACTGTGGCGAAATGGAAACATTTGTTATGTAAAAGACTTTCTGGATTTTTTAAAGGGAAAAGAAATATTTGATCTGCCATCTTAAGCTTTTGTGCACTTCATACTATAGCGTTTCTGGTTCAAGGCAGTGCTCCTTAAGGAAGCTGGGCCCACTTTATGTGACTACAGATATCTACAGGTCTGGTAATTTCACACTCTGAAGTGGTGATATGGAGAAACAATGCAAGAGGAAAAAGCAGTTCCTTCACTGAGAGATACATTTACCTTTGTCTTGCGATTTTATGTAGCCATCTATTAACAGAGTACCTGAAAGCCCATCAGGTAAAATGAATGGTAATAGTGAAATGTTGCAGCAGTCAGATACTTTTCTCTTTTGTGGGTAAAATTCTGTTTGCTTTGTGGTTTGTATGAATTTTTTTTAAATGACTTTTCTTTTAACTGCTTAACTGCATTTGCATGTGTGGCTTTTTGAAATTTATTATTATTATTATTATTGCTTAGCTGGCTGGCTTGAAATATGCTAGTAAGATAGAAGGAGCACATTCTTTAGGGTAGGGTCTTTTGTAAGCGCATAAACTACATCCTAACAGTTATCATGCCTAATGTGCTCTGGCAGCTTGATCCCACTCAGCTGCAAGCATGCAACACATCTCAAACACATCTGTATAGGCCCTGTGATCAGCATCCTGGAAACAGCCCTCACAGCGTAAGGATCAGAGCTCTGTCATTAGTGGGAATGGTTTCAAGATGCTGTTGAAGATTAGGTCTGGACTCTATATTTTGCTAGAAGCTAACTGAGCTCCAACAGCCTTAACTGTACTGGAAGGTGCTGAGAAGCAACTGAGGCAGTTCAGCAGTCTCTATCTTCAGCAGTCTGTATGTCAGCAGAGATTGAGCCATATAGCTGTAAAACATATTAGCAAACTCAAAGTCAGTGGAAGAATTTTTGAGTCGTGCTACTGCAGATAGGAATCAGCTAATCAGTCTGTCCCTGTAAGAACACATTTCTAAAAAGGAAACAACTTTTTATTTATTTTTTTTTCCCCCCCAGTGATCTAATTTATCCACAGGTGTAGCTAACATTCGGTTGTTCATGCCATTATTTTCTCCCAAAATAGAGCAAACATGAAGTTACTGCATGGATGAGTTTGAATTAATCCCTAAAATAAAAGAAGAGAACACAAAGCCCTGCCTTGGAAAGCATGTTGTGTGTTTCACTGAAAAGCAGCTCATTTTTGAGCTAATTCAAAGGAAATATATCTGCAGACAGGCTCTCAACCTCTTGTTTCATATTGAAAAGTGGACTATGTAAGAGATTAATCCTCTCATTCCCTACTTGTAAGAAGCACTCCAGTCTCACTTGGTGGCTCCTTGTTTTTGCAACTGCTATAATTCCTCGATAAGGGATTAACTGCTGTTCTGCACTTGAAATATGGCGTTGGCATTGTTCTCTGATAATGGTTCAGACAAAGCTTTTCGTGTCTAGGGAAAAAGATTTTCACGGCTGACTCATTCCTAGTGAGAACCTTCTCAACTTTGCTCCCCTTCACCATAGAGGCTGATGAAATTTTGGTCCCATCAGCAGCATGCCAGGTTTGTTTTCCTGAAGCTTGATTATAGCCTGCAGAGTGTGTGCAGTAGAGAAAGTGTAAGGGGAAAACGAACAGGCATTGTTATTTCTTGTCTGTCCTGTGAGTTACTGCGAGAATAATCTATGAAAATCATAATCTAAGGAGCACACAGCTAAATCACCTTCTCTTGTTGTCCTCCCAACCTTGTGTTTCCCAAAAAGATACAGGTGACCTTTTATGTCTTTTAAATTTGATAGCAATATCTTTCAAAAACGGACAGGCAATTGTGACCTCGACAATGTCAAATAATTTTATCTGCCATTAGATGCAGTCCTCCTCATTTAACTGATTTGCATTCGGGACTGCAGCTCTCCCTGAGCTAGGTGGCTGTTAATGGGGCCTGCTGCTGTGGCTGGTGATGCAATGAGCTATAAATGCAATCTTTTATTTTAGCTTTTACTATGCAAGTAAAACCAGTTACTGTAAAAGCTGTTTGGGAAAATCAGTGATGAAGACCATCAATTGAATAATGTGGCCTACCCTATGCCTGAAAGTTTGCTACAGAAATTGCAGTTGAAGACTCAGGGTAGAGCCCAAAAAACCCCAAGGCTAAGACTCTGGAGGTGGACAACTACTACTTTCTTGGAGCAGAAGAACAAGCAACAAAGTTTTTATGAGGTTATTTTCAAAGACTACTTAAATGGGGTGGTGAGGAAAAGCACACAAGAAGGAGTCAGGTAATTTACTAGGGTTCACGAAATTCATCAATGCAGTGACCTTGGGGATGTTTTAGGCTCTGTCTGTAGCATTGCTGCCCTTGTAGTAGGCAGGATAAATGCAGATTATTCTTCTTTTGAACATCTGTGTGTCACATCTATTAGGCTTGCTTCAGTCTCTGCTCCATGATTTAGGAACAAAGGATCATGAAACCAATATGTGAAGTGGTGTTATGGTGTAGGAATGTGCCATAATTGATCTCCAGACAATGATGGAACCGAATCCCGGAACGGCTGAGGTAGGAAAGGACTTCTGAGTCTACCTGGCCCAATCCCATCTCCATCAGGAACACCCGGAGTAGGGTGCCCAGGCCCATGTTGAGGAAGATGTACAGGGAGGAGACTTCACAGCCTCTGGAAAATCTATGCCAGTGCTCTGTCACCCACTTGTCACAGAAATGCTGTCTGATGTTCGGAGGGAACCTCCCATGTTCCACTTTGTGCCTGCTGCCTCTTGTCCTGTCACTGGGCACAGTGTACTGTCTGTATGAGCTGCTAGAGATGTAGAGATTTGAGGGATTTAGGAGTACAGTTCTGAAATGGTACTGAGGTACACAACCATTATTCCTGCCTGCAAGAGCTAAGCCCTTCAAATCAGTTACAGCTGCAAGATAAAAATTAAACAACAACAACAAACAAAACCAACACAACAAAAAACATGGACCTGGGCAGTAAGAAATCTTAGGGATGTGCCTACTTTGGCCGTCTTAGGGATGGCCTAGTCCTCAAATAAAGGTAGAACCAGCTTCTTTCTGACTTGTGCATTATCTTCAGCAGAACAAGCAAAGGATAATCAAATACCTATATTCTCCAGACAAGTTTGGAAAGATTTGAATCCCTGGAATCCTTTGGGAAGAACATATGGACTCTGAGCAGCTAACTCTTGACACAGTATCCCTGCTCTCAAAGGAGTGTTGCCTACTCAGAGAGAGATGATGATTTGCCCTGAGTTGCATCTCTATGCAATCCAAACAGGAAGAAAGTATTTCAGAACTGCAATGACTGGTGTGTGGTTTCTCTCTACTCACGAACATTTTGCTTAACCTTTGACATTCCAGTTCTGACTGTCTGGAGGGTTTTGATCTGTGAATTGTCATCTACCAACTAACCTTGAAATTGAGGTGTTGATGTCAGCACAGCAAGGGGGAAGAGACCAGCAGGATCACCTATTTACACAGGATATTATATGGCATAGACAGTCCTGGCAATTAACTCCATCCCAGAGATTTCTAACTCTCTCTTGGATCCTTAAAGGAGAAGTCCAGATTCTGTCACATAGCACTCTGGTGAAATTATTTAAGAGAGATTAGTAATGTCAGTGACAATGTGTATACTACAGTACATAAATTAGACCATAATTATACAGGTCTACATCTGATCTTTACAAATACTTAGAGGTATTCAATAGGATTAATTGTATTTAGTAAGCCGTACACATAAAATGTCTCAAAGAGCAGAACCTTAATTAATTAATATAGTTGGTCCTGTTCTACATTTTCTCTGATTTATGCCATAAAGGAAGTATTAAGGAAAAGCATGCAATAATGTAACCTTCCAGGAGATTAATGAAGCCAAATGAGTATAGAAAGACCTGTCTTATGAGTATATATGTCTTCCTAAATAAATTAAACCTGATCTTTCTAAGTTTGGATTAATTTAACATCAGCAGATTAGTTTTCTAATTTCAAAATTCAACAGCCCAAAAGATCATTCAAATAATTCTGCTGGTCCAAGCAGCTCAGGGAGGGCCCACATCTGCTGGTCCCTGTACCATTGTGAACCTATGCCATAAGGAACATCCTCGCTATGAGTTCATGGCACAGCCCTATGTCTACTGAAGGTAAACAAACCCCTCAGGAATACCAAGTACCCTCTGAAGGAGTTGCTAGAGGTGAGGTCTTAAGGAGTTTGAAATAAAGAATACGTTTCTGAAATGACATTGGGGTACACAACCAAAAGACACTAAGCCCTCCAAATCTGCTAAAGCTGTGAGATAAAGCAAATCCACAAGGGGTGTTGATAAGAAGAAAATGGAAAGTGGTCAAAAAATAAGCAGTG
The DNA here is from genome assembly GCF_016699485.2 of Gallus gallus. Taxonomy (NCBI): domain Eukaryota; kingdom Metazoa; phylum Chordata; class Aves; order Galliformes; family Phasianidae; genus Gallus; species Gallus gallus. The sequence continues at coordinate 22,216,739 of NC_052572.1, read as the reverse complement.
TCATGAAAATATATGCATAGAAACATTCTTCAAAGCTTTTAAAGGCTTTTCTCCCCAAACCTGAAGACCCAAATCTCATCTTCAATGAGCTGATACTCCCAAAACATGGCTCAGTCCTTCTGAACATTTCCTTCCATGATGAGGACCAGAGTGAAAAAGACGTAGGTGACAGCAGACTGGTGACTTGGATGACAGCTGTAGTTACAACGTTGGTTTTAGTGAGAAGATGAGACCCTTACTGCTCATGAGGCTATTGCAGGAGATAGAGGAAAGGATTACTACTTTAATTATAATTCTGCTGTACGTTTCTGAATGGAGATGAGTGACGAGTGGTGTCCCCCAGGGGTCAGTACTGGGACAAATACTCTTCAATACATTCGTCAATGACATTGACATTGGGGTCAAGTGCACCCTCAGCAAGTTTGTGGGTGATGCCAAGCTGTGGGGTGTAGTAGACAAACCAGAGGAATGGGATACCACCCAGAAGGACCTAGACTGGCATGAGCAGTGGGCCCAGGCAAACCTCATGAGGCTGAACAAATCCAAATGTGAGACCTTGCTCCAGGGTCAAGGCAATCCCCACTGCCAATAGGAGCTGGGGATGAAAGGATTGAGCACAGCCCTGCTGAAAAAGACCTGGGAGTATTGGTGGATGGGAAGCTGGACATGAGCCAGCAATGTGCCCTCACAGCCCAGAAAACCAATCAATTCCTGGACTGCATCAAAAGAAGCATGGTCAGAAGGTCAAGGGAAGTGATCCTGCCCCTCCGCTCTGCACTGGTGAGGCCTCACCTGGAGTACTGCATCCAGGTGTGGAGTTCTCACTACAGGAGAGATATAGATCTGGTGGAGCACATCCAAAGGAGAGCCATAGAAATGATCCAAGGACTGAAACACCTCTCCTATGAGTACAGTCTGAGAGAGCTGGGGATGTTCAGCTTGGAGAAGAGAAGGCTCCAAGGTGACCTGAGAGCGGCCTGTTAGAGGCTACATGAAAGAAGGGGACAGACTCTTCAGCAGGGTCTGTGGTGATAGAAGAAGGGGATATGGCTTCAAGCTGAGAGAGGGTATATCTAGGTTGGATATAAGGAAAAGGTCTTTTACGGTGAGGGTGGTGAGGCACTGGAAGAGGTTCCCCAGAGGAGCGGTTGATGCCCTGTCCCTGGAGACTTTCAAGGTGAAGCTGGGTCAGGCCCCGGGCAACATGATCTGGCTGTTGATTTCCCTGTCATTGAGGGGAATTTGGACTAGATGACCTTTAAAAGTCTCTTCCAACTCTAAAGATTCTACGATTCTATGGTCTGAGAAGTCCATTTAAGGAAGTCCACATTGTCCAAGAAGGAACTGTTGGTTGTCCCAGGATTTTCAGGAGATTAAGCACGCTATCAGGTGTTTGATATTCCACTGAACCAAGGAGGAGAGTTAAGCATAGTAATGAATAGTAGCAGTCTCTTCTTTTCTAGAAAACATAAATCAGGTTTTGCTTTAAAGATAGTTAATAGTATCTCTGTATTTCTTTTCTATGCAGATATGTGCTGTCATTCTCATGTAGCTGAGGTGGAGTATGAGTGGGTGCAGGGAAAGTTGAGAGTACCAGAAATTGTTGTCTCTACAGTTGTAGAGTAATGGTCCATATTCAGAAAATATTTCAAGCATTTAGACTTGATGTTGTGATGAGTATCAGTGTACCCAAGGACTAATGAGGCCTACCGAACAGATTGGCTGTAACAGAGGAGCAGCTATCTTCACCTCTTTTTTTTACCTACATTATTCTTGACATAATGGGAAGAAACCTCAAAGACGCACTGCTCTGAAGTGTCTAATAAAATTTTTTAGTCAGGCAGTTTGAAATGTGAAACTTTTCCTCCTTCAAGATGAAATGTTAAGTGGAAGCATTGTCTGTATTGTGGATGATGAATTCTGAGTGCAGAGAGGGAGCAGAGAGCTGATAACTGTATACTGGATGGTTTCTAAAAACTAGCTGTGGTTTTCAGTCACTAATTGTACAGCAAACGTGTTCTTGGCCTGACATTATGCATAGCTATTAGCAGAGATGTAATAGAAATACATCCATTGAATGTTTTGTCTTTTAGGGCTTGGCAAATGTTTATGGTTCCCAGTGGTGATAAATGTTTTTGAATCTCAAGAACTCAGCAGGATCAGAAGGTGCTCAGCGTGTCTTCTCTGGGGAGGCTGAGCCAATAGGCTCATTGCAAATCGAGTCCCAAAACAGTGCAGGTAGAGAAGTGAATATCTGCTGTTGGGCAGAGGTTGAAAGGTCTACGAAGTGAAGAACATCATCCCAGGCAGGCTCATTTGCAGTCCTGAGATGATGCTTCTGTTTGGCCTTCTACAACAGAGAGCTAGGCTTGGCTGGACAAGAAGTTCCCACTGGACGTGCCATCCATCCAAGGTGGTCCTATAATTGGCAGGTACAAAACAGCAGGTTTCTGTGCTTTCCTACACTGCAGTACTACAAAGGCTGCTGTGCTTCAGTGGTTGTTTATGGTTATAGCTGAGTGCTGGGCTAGAACCTCTGCTGGGGAAAGCAAGGAGTAAGCAGCTTTTGCACCATGCTTACACCACAGGTATGGCAACGTTCACAGCCATTCAGGGGCATGCTTGGTTGTTTTACTGGGCAGAAAAAAAACAATCCTCAGCATAAACTTCTCCTTTCATTTTGAACTCAGTTCATGCTTCCTTAGAGATCTTGTCTCAGCAAGTTAAAAAACACCATTTCTCACTAACATTTTGCTCAAGCAGTGCACTTCATGCAGTTCAAAAACTATGTTAGTCTTCAGACTAATACACTCCAAAACTTGTTGGCTGCCCATACTTAGTCCAGAGAAGTTCATACACCTTCAAACTTTGTTTTGCTCTTCACATACTATTATCAATGACAGGAAACCACACAGGCATAATTGGATTCCTAACAGACACATCCACATTGATATGTATACAGATAGATATTCATACAGCTTCACTATCTAGCTTCTTGAGAAGGTTTGCAGTGGTATTCACACCCGTGAAATAAAGGCCTAATTGACAACTACTCAAAATTTTGTGAGTTGCTACGTGTGTACTATTTACACACCTTACTACACCACAGAATTTACTATTCCGTGCTTTTCAGTCATCTTAAGTTATCTTAGTTGCACCTTTTACACTCCTAAAGAAGGATAAAAAACACAAGATCAAAGACTTCTTTTCTGAATCTCTTGCAGTGAATGAGATTTATCTGAGTAGTCAAACTGAATAGGAATAATATTCCTGTTTTACTTGAATACATCTGGACAAGAAATACATTTTCCTATCGTTTCTAATGCACATGGCATCTTGATACAGACAAATGAATGCAGCTTTTGCCTCCTGGGTGATCATTTCAAACTCAGTCTGAAAACTAAGCCTCAGTTTTTTTCATGTGTTTAGGTTCAGTTCAAGAAAGAGATGGTGGCACAGTGGAATGTTACTGATTCAGACCCAGGGTTTCTAAACATACAGGTGGACTGAGGTATTGTTATTGCTGCAAGACCATCCCAACCATACAGCAATGATGCTGCAGCCACAGCCTTCTGTTTGCTGCTGCAGCGGTTCAGTTTGAAGTAATCAGCATCAGTAACACAATATTAATACTAAGAAAACAATTTCTTGAATAACACCCCATGTGCACAGGGCAGTCCCCAAGCACGTCTCATGAAACACCCTCTTCCACAGAACAGATTTTTCTGCAGCAGCCTTTGAGGTCTGTTACCTCTGCTCCAATCCTTACGTTCCTGCTCACTCACACAAATTCCTCCTCCACACAGCTTCGACTGCTGGAGAATCTCCTTCAAATCTTTCCTTGAAAATATAACAAAAAATGTACAGTGCAAAGACTATCCCAGTCTTTCCTCTTCCTCATAGCTTTAAAATATCTAAGCAGTTTATTTTAAGCTGCCCCTTGATCTAATTCCATGTCTCTAATCAAATTATCCCGCTGTTAGCTGTTCCATCAGTAATCCTCACAAAACTATTACTTAGCTAAGCTGATCTGTAACAAATTCTCCTTCACAGGCACAGTTCTGGGGCCAGAGCATTTCGTTCCTCTACCCTGACCCTGAACTTTTAAAATCATAAACATTTTCTCTTCGGGTTTTTTCTTTCTTTGGTTAGATAAGACAAGGTGAAGCCACACTGCTGAATAGTTCCCCAAATGTTGCCTGCTTCATGTGACTCCAAATTTACATGCAACAGTTTTTGGCTTCCTCATATGCCAGAGATCATTGGAGAGGTATGCACTGAATCAAAGTAATCTCCCAGCTGGGATGCAACTTGTTTTGCTACATCAGGGGCAAGCAACATCTTCTTTCTTTCATGAAAGTAAACAAAATATGAATAATGTTCCAGTTTTTTTGATAGAAGAAAACTCAAGGGGAAGGAAGACCAATCTTCTGCTAATAGAATACCTAATTGCTAATGAGCTTCTTTCACCCAGTCATTTTAAGAATAAAAAGCATCTTTTTAACAATGTTGTGGTATACTCTTACCGTGGTGCTAATAGATACTTGGAACAGGACTTTTTTCAAGTGAGATTCTTGTTAGTGCTATTAAAGTAGATAAGTAGTGTCTTTGAGTGTATATAAATAACTAACTGGGTGCTCGAGTAGGATCTTGAACCTTGTTCTCCTATATCCCTGTGAGAGTTCTAGCCACTGGGCCATCATATCCTTCCTAATTGCCTGTGCTTCCTCTGGGCATGTGAATGTTTAATTACATCTATAAAGGCAAATTGATTGGTATTGATGGGTCTGGTACTGATACTGGTTTGCTGAACTAACAGTACAGTGACAATATTAGAATATTCTTCCAGAAGCGTCCTTGATCATGTCTCCCAGATACTAAAAGTTGATGCTTGATGATTATAGAGCCTATAGAAATGTTCTTGTTTGCACTCAGTTTCTTTTTTTTTCTTTCTTTCTTTCTTTTTTTTTTTTTTCTGTAATGCCTGTATTTTTAGTTTTTCGCTTTTAATTTTGTATAGATTGAGTGTTGACCAATTGCAATGACAAGCTTGCATTGGGTAATTTAGTACATACTCAAGAGGAATTCATGCTTGCCTAGTACACTGCATTAGTCAGTTGTACTACTCAGATGGCCACAAGAATAGATTGTGGTCTGAAAGGGAAAAAGCTTTTGCCTAGCCCTCTGCCAATTTGTTCCTATTAACTCACAAGGCCAAAAAATAAGTAAAAATATCTCCAAGGCTACTGAATCAAACTGAAGAATCAGACAGGACAAAGTTGATCAAACCCTGTTATATTGTCTGTCTGACAGAGTTTCAGCTAGTGACATTGATGAATTCTAGATGTTTTTTCATGCTCAACTGAATAGAAATAACTTGCATGTTTGCTTTGAAAATGCCTGAGAATTACATAACTGCAGCTAAAAGCTAGAGGAAAAACTGATTTATTACTACCTTGATTTGAAAGAGTTTTGGTATTTTTTTTCAGTGTTTGGAAACAAAGAGATTCCACTCTACTCCTGATTGTTCAAGTAATGCAGAACGATGAAGTAGGCAAACGGCAAGAGGTAATACAAATTTTGAAATGCATCAGATGGGAATGTAAGGACCTACCTATGGTAATTCGGGGATGAACAGACTGCATCTGGCACGATACTAAGGGCTTTCGCATTCCCTGTTCCACTTCAAGATGAAACTCATCCTCATGATTGAACAATGGACAGTAATGGAAAAAAATCCTCAATTTTTCATCCTTTTCAGAGTGAATTCTCCAGAATGGAAAGGAGGAAAAAGCTTATTTGATTGACTGGAAATTAAAAGCACTCAATGATCAGGAAAATATTTCTAAAAATGTGGATGTTATTTTCATGCAACATGAGTTCTGAATATATGGGCAGGCAATTACCCAACCTATTATAGGCCACTGCATATTGGATGGCAGCTACAGAACTCTTGGCTTCAAATGTTTGGATAGAACAGTACCTTAATTCTTCTTCCCCTTTCTGTTAATGGGAAGAACAGCAGCTGGGAGGAACATTTGCTGTGGGCAGAGTGTAGACTGTATTAAGGATCAAACATTTAAGCAGAACATTTCAACAGGGATGCAGAACCCATTTAGATTTCAGCTGTGAACATGTTTAATCTTGTTTAAAACTGAGCCTCCTAGAATGCCTCTGCAAAAGCTGAGAAATAGTAGAAATTAAGTTTCCATTTACCTCTGAAACAAAAGATCAAAAAAGATTTGTGTTCACAACTACTTGGTGTAATTTTAGTACACGTAACTATGGTGCTGTTCAACCCAGGATTTAAATGTGAGTCTCACATCCTCCTATGGAGATGGAATTCTGCCAGATTGTCCAGAACTTTTACTAGACCAGTCACAAGCTCCTGCAGACTTCGAAACAAACAGCAAAGTAACAAACACGAAATATGAGTTAGAATCAAAATTCTGGAAAAAAGCAAAAGGAGAATACCCTCCCTCTCCCCCACCCCCCCATAATGGTGAAGGTAGGAATCCAAGTAAACAAGTGGAGCTGAACATTCCAGCTGAAGCTGTAATGAACCTAACCCCAAAATCCTCAACAAATGGAATCCAGATCTGCATTATTTCAATAACTTTTTTTTTTTTCCAGATGCTCTTCTAGTTCTCTTAACAATATCTCTCTTGATAACGCATTGCTTTTATTCTCAAAAAGCACAGGGAAACACGACATAAAAACAGAGCTGTACATGATTGAATCAGTGGTCAATGCATCCTAGTATCTGCCACTATGACTAGTAGCAGACTACTCGAAAAAATGAGTGTAAATATCGTGTACACTAGCACTTGTTTGGATTGTATTGCACCTTCCCTCAGTTTAAGAATTTATCTGTCTGGCAGTTGTAGCAGCATTTTTGAGCTCAGTACTCCTCATGGATTTGACTGCCATGAATTGGTACCTACTGTTCTCTGGGTCCTAAAATTTCACAGTTCAGGTATGTATTATTTGCATTCACTTGTTTTAAATCAACCACCTGTTAAATTGGTTTGATGTCCATGGTCCCTGTGTTTTGAGAAGCAATAACAAAATACTCTCTTTGCCTGCTCTGTCCTTCAGAAGCAGTAGTACTCAACAACCTCTTTTCTAAACTAGAGCATTCCAGACTATCTTGTCTCCCTGCTCAGTGGAGCCAGCCCGAGTTTTCAACCACCTTTGCCATCCTATTTGTTTCCTTTACTAGTTTTATTATCTGCTTTTCTAGGTGAGTGGAAACCGCAACCAAACATAGCCTCAGATTTCCACTGCCTGTGAAACAGCTGAGTTACTTACCAATTTCTGAACTGATCTTCTTTGGGTTGGGTACAATCTAAGGGCTTTCTCACAGATTATTGTGTGATAAAGCAACAGACAGAGCTGTGAATTTCCACTGCCTGCATGAGAAAAATAGGTAGGTGCAGGACTTCTGTCATTGTGCTTGTGGTGCAAGCTCATGCTGCAGCAGTGACAATAACTAAGTGGCTTGTCCTCTATGACTATCTACAACAATAGTGTTAATATTTGTATTATATTAAATTATATTCTATTGTATTATATTAAAACAAATATAATATGATATCAATAATATTGTTGTTATTATTAATAATAATAATAGTAACAGTTTTTATACACTGCACTTTTACAAGAGGAAATGTACACCTCCCTTTGCCCTTGCCACTAACAAAGAAGCTGCCTCCTCCTCACCAACGTCCAGATGTCTCTGCAGCAAAACAGAGACAGAAATAGAGAAACCTTCCTGATGCAGGTAGCCATCACAAGAGTATCTTTTCACCAGACTCTGTGAATCTGCTCTCCTATCAAAGGTTTGTCTCAACCTGAAGGTGAGTGCTGACAACAAGGTAAGCCATCAGCTGGTCAGACTCACAGTTTGCACCAGGCCTCCCTCTCCAGAGAATATTTAGGCAGGGAGGTGAACATGCAGAAGAATGTTTAAATTAAAAAAAAAAAAAAAGTCCTTAAACCCAAAAGCTGAAGACATCATGATGGGAACAATATTCCAAGTTTATAGCTCAGAATCAGTGTACAAAGAGATCCAGAAACTCAGGCATCTGTAAGAACTGTCAAGTCCTCTAACTGTCAGAAGAAAGGTCTATTTTTCACTGCAACAGACATACTGGGTACTTGCAGTCAGGTACACAAGGGGTACAGGTTTCCATGACACCAATACAAAGGTTCTCCATGGAAGCTCGTGGCAGCAAAATTAAATGAAGCTGATAATTTACACTCTCTCACTTACAAATGCAATATCATCAGTGCTAGATAAATTATTGAAAAAGTTGTCAAATAAGTTGCCTTGTAGGTATGATCACCATTGTGCTACTTGAACAGCATTTGAACAGCCGTTCCTTCGGAGCTCTCTGAAATGATTGCTTGAGAGAAGTTTTAATGTGACTCTTCTTCCACTAAATATTCTATAACGAATACACTTGGTGTAATTCTGTCACTCACTTAGGATTTTTGTGCTTTAATTCTGCTCCCTTGTAAATGATAGGAGAAAACTCCTCTACTGAGTCATGCATGTTTTCAAGTCTAGGAGTTCAGAACAATGTTTTCTGTTCATTCCCATTTTAAAATTTTGGTAAACAAAGCAAAAACAATTTTAAAATATTTTAGCTTAGCAAGTAGGCAGGGCTAATCACTCAGTGGCAAACCTGAATGGCAGCCAAAGCTATCTATAGGACACAGAGATAATTCTGGGGAGATTCCTGTGCTGGGATTAAATGGAGTCAGTGAACCTAGAGAGACTCTAAGCACACGCAGCCCCTGTGTGCCCATTTCTACTTCACATGATTTTGTGCTGCATTTGGAGTGGTCTGGAGGGTGGGAGTTTAAAACAGGAGGCCCAAGGGTCTTTCCTGTTTTTCAGCTTCGAATCCATTAACAGTTGGTTAGGCTGTGGTACCTTTTTAGAGCCATAAAAACTTCTAACACATTCACTGGCATTTTCAATGCTGCTGTCAAGTGCTCACGTTTCTGATCCAGAAGGCTAGGTACTATTGAGCTTTTCATTAACAATGAGCCAAACCAAAAAAAAAAAAATGAAGATCTAAAATACCTTTGATTTCTGGGTGTACAAAGTACAGTTATGAAAATATCAGTCCAGTCTGTTTTCTGTGTCGCAGTCAGATCTGGCTGGGTTTGGTTTCCTGTTCTGTTTTTAAGTTGTATCTGTTCAAAGCAGAACATTTGTGATCTCTGCAAAGGCACGAGATGGTTTTTCATGGCTGAAAAGCCTCCCAGACTTTGGTCTGTTAGAATCCAAAGCCAGATTCACATCACAGCCCAACTAGACCTTGAAATGTGAATATTAACCAAAAAGTAGTTCTGACCGAGATGTCAATTCTTAAGCTGTAATACTCAGTGAAGAGCCAGGAAATCAAACTGCTGAGAGCAAACAATACCACCTTTATGGCTCCACAATCACCTATCTCAGCCTAAGTCTGTTTGGTTTTCAGGAAGCTTGATTAACGAGTAAAGTAAGGATGTGAATTCTTCTCTTGACTCTGGTGAGTGCCAGAATGACTGGGCATATTAATTAATTTTCTTTATGCCAGTGAATACTTTTATTCATACAGAGTCAAACCACCGATGGATTGAAACTAATCCTTTAGCCCAGCAGGGAAAGAACTCACCTAGGATGCCTGACGTCTGACTTCAGCCACTGCTCACAGGAGGCTCTTCTACAACTCACACACTCTAAGTGACAACCAGTGTGGCACTGTTGGCTACTGTATTAGATGGAAAGTGGAGTCCCGTTTCTCATTTCAAACACTGAGAAAGGTCTGCTGAAACTGTAGCTCCTTGCAGAGGTTTCATATCAAACAGGTCAGAGTTTTTTAAGGAGAATTGTCCTTGGAGAACCACCCTTGATCAGCTATACTGTGTGTATGCTGAGCCTCACATTCCTGGCCCCTTTTGAGGTTTATGATTAGATTATTTGCTAAGAATGGAGGGAAAATGACAGTATCCCATTGCAGTGGGCCATTTATCTGACATGAGAAAGTAGCTATGTAATATCAGATGTGTCAGTACTAACACATACACCAGTAACTTTAACCTGATAAAGATGCTGGGCTGGAAAATTAGGTTCTTCATGCTCTCTAGATCAAAATTAAAAAGATAAATAAATCCAGTCTCTCTCAGTGGGAACTGGTTCTCAAAGCTTCAGAGCCAGGTTTGCTTCAGAAGCTACACAGGTGAAAGCTTGCAGGCAGATGCCAGATACAAACATGCAGGGACTGATAGATACCGGCACCCACAGTTTTTTATTGAGGAGCCTATGGTCAGGCAATCCAATTTGAAGACTGAGTAAAGAAAAGACCAGGTGCCTAACTTCTGATAATTTTTATTATTTATTTATTTATTTATTTATTTGTGAGCAAGGAAGCTTTGAAGGTAGCAGCTCAAAGAAAAGAACATGTATTTTCATGGACTTAGATGAACATAAGCCAAGGTATGTACTACCAAGCATGGAAGCACATTCTTTGAGATTCTGAGTTCAGACATGTTCCTCAGGTGTGTTCTGATTGTGTTTCAGGGCATAATACCACCTCCCCTTGCAGGCTCATTGCCACAGAACAAGCCGGGTGTATGAGTGGGGCAGCTTTGGCCAGCTTCAGCTAGCTTCCCTGTAAGCAACTGGAATATGAAGATTTGAATACAGTCAGAAAGGCTTCACTTTTTGCTTCTGACTGGAGATGAACCAAGAAAACCTGATCTGGGAATTCCAGTCACATGCAATAATGATGGGACACAGCGATAAATTTCAGATAGATTCATTTTCTATGCTCCAGTACATCTTTTCTGGGAAACTCCTACATCAGTCTGTTTCACTTGTGCAGCTTGTTATTTCTTTACTGAACCATTGGCATGGACTTCCCAGGCTTCCTAAGAAGCCCGTGGCAGTTGTTATTTTTCAGTGTATTATTTTTTTTAGCATTTTCAAAGGAAAAATGAATGTTTAAAATGTAGGGAGGGAGCATTTGGAAAGAAGGACTGTCAGTGGTGTAGCCTGGCTCAGTAGTCAGCTTATCTTCAGAGCTGAGGCCGTGTTAGAGATTCAGCTAAATGATGGCAGGTGAGCCCAGGTGTGCCACAGACCCATGGTCACAGTGTCTGCAGCACAGGCATACTGAGGGAGCATGCACACTAACGCTGCTGTAACTATTGTGAAAGTAAGGGGGAATCACAGTTTTTGAATTGCCACAGCTCACTGTCTTCTCTAAGAAAAATCAATACAAGGAGGTTTCTAGAAGGGCCTTGTCTGAGGATGTGCTTTCCCATGTATGACAGCAAAAGGAAAATTCTTGTGAAAACAAGTTCTTAGCAAGGCATTAATAGCAATCCCCTCCTCTCCCACGTGGTCAGCTGTTTTGAATCGCCATTACCCAGGAGCCATCACACAGAGCTGAACAACACAGTGCACATACATCACCAGGACTTGTCCTGGTGAAAGATGAGGTGAGCCCAGGCCGTGGCCACACCCTGCTGGAAGCCCATGCGGCCCACCTAAGTAAAGAGGCATTTTCTCCCAGATGAGGCCTTGCTGAACTCTGCCTGCCAAGCATCCTGTGGGAAGCAGACTATGACAAGGTTTTGGTTTTAGAAATACTGTGATTAGTAAGACACATTTTGAAACTGCATCGTCATTTAGTTGTGTGTGTCTGTGTACCAGCTGGCGTTTCTTAAAATCAGTTTATCCTCTTTTCCCCTCTGAGATACTCACAAACCTGCAGGAGGGCGGTTGTTCACATATATTCACCTGCCATCCCCAGTCTGTCCTTACCTAGGACGACCGCTCTCTGGTTCAGAAGCCTCCAGCACTTACCATAAATATGTATAATACTGCGAACCCATTCTGTGGGCCTTATTCACATGCCTAGAGGACTCCTGGTGCACATAGGTTGTGTGACAGTCTGGGGATTTCTTGTTTACCTTGCCTGTTACCAGTACAGCAAGAGCAGTTTGCATAACAGCTTCTCCTCTTCCATCTCGAGTTTCCTGAAGCTTCTCCCCAAAATGTTGTTCCTGGCATTGACCCTAATCCCACATGTCACTGCACCTACTGAAACCACTGGAGCTCTGCAAAGCTAGGTCTTCCATTTCACTGAAGAGGGAGACTCCGTATGCCAGGCTTATCTCTACTGAAAGGCTTGGTTTAATCAGGATATGCAAGCTGCACCCCAAAAAACCACAGGGTCTGACACCACCTTGAATTTTCCATAAAGGTGGAGAATGGAGGATCTCACCCAGCTCTCCTGGCCCGTGGTAGAGCTCACGTGTCTTAGAAGTAATTTGACTGAAGTCATTCCTCTTTCAGTTTTTTCATCAAAATATCAGAGCCCATGATCCTGACTATGGATCAACTGGAAAGAAAGAAAGTTAAGTTCCCTAAGTTTCCCCTGGATAAGAAAGGAAATGAAAGCACAGTGACTAACAAACTGATCTCACTTGGAAATACCTGCAGTATCTTCACCCATGCCTTTCCAGCTGATCGCATGGCTGGCAACAGATCAAATGATTCACCAGGAGATAGGTCTGCAGCTGTCACACCCAGGCTCTTGGTAGGCAGTAGGATACCAGTGGCAGACACTGATAAGCCAGGCCTGAGGCAGTGTCAGGGCTCGTTCTGGAGATGGCAGAGAAGTCGGCAGGGCAGTATACTTCCTCTGCATGGAGCCTAGCATTACAGGTCCAGGGAGGATATGGCCTGGCATGTTTTTGAACTTGTCACTTTCACAGTTATTGTAAAAGACCAAAATTCTAGAAACCAACTGATCTTCCCACCCCTGATTATGCCTTATCATTGTGCCTAGGAGCAGAAGATACCACAGATGGTACTGGAAAGATACAAACTGAACCTGTCAGCGGGGAAGAGACTGTGTTCATCTAACTTCAGCTGCCTTCAAGTTGCACGTCTCCCATCAGCCATTTCCTGGGCTCCCCCTCCAGTCAATGGAGTGACTCCAGAGCATGATTCACCACATCCTAAGAATAGAGCCGGAGGTAGGTGGGGTGAATCACCCTGGGGAATTGCCTGTCTCTCCCTGTGATGAGAGCTTTGCCAGATGACTTTGATGACAAGCCTTTCTTTTAGGTGCTTAAAATTAGAGATGAATTCCACCTCAAAATATTCAGAAACAGGGAAGAGGCAGAGCGAGTGCTGCAAGCTGTGTGAGCATGCAAATTGCCACCATGTTTAACTGGCAGCCGTTACCCAGCAGAAAAATAACCCTTCATGGATAGAGAGGGTGAAAGGCACTTGTGCCCCTATCCCAGTGCAGTGCAGCCAGTGTCCTGTCCAGAGGACACAATGAGAGGCACAAGGCCATTCCCTTTGTCTGGCCACAGCTGCTGGAGTTGCATTCCTATCATATTTTCATCTCATGCTCTCTCTGGTGTTTACTCCCATTCAGCCTTGCAACATAAAATCTGCTGTAACTTTCTTTACCTGTCTTTCAGATCAGTAAAGCGGGAGGCCCAAAGCCAGCAACAGTGTAAAGTGCTGCTGTTGGGTGCTGGACAGGCTAGTGTGGTGTACCATTCTGCCACGCAAACCAGCCACACGTTTCCCTTCACATGGGTCACGTAATGTTGACTTTTAGTGTCATTCTTCCACCCAACGCCCTGTGGAGAAACCTGCTGAAGTTCTCAAGTTTCTTGACAGGTGGAGAAGGATTAATCCAGCAACCTTCACAAAACATTTGTTTTACACCAAGCACAACATTTGTGGGAAAATAAGGTAAACTGTGTAAGGAAATAAACATTCATAGAGGAAGAAATCTTCTCTTGTGTGAATTCATTTTTCTTCTGAACCTACAGTATTCTAAGGATTTAGGAAAACCAGACATATGAAAGTGAAATCATTATCTGACTTAACTATATTCATGTCTGGTGTTGTCAATATTGTTTGCTTAAGGACCTGAGAACAGCAGGTTTTAGATTCTTTTGTGTGCTACCTGCTAAACTTTTCTTCTGTCAATATTTGCACACATCTAAATTGATGGCCTGAACTCCTTCTTTCTTAATATGCAAGAAAGAGTGGAGCGATATGTTTGTGCAATAGTGTTCTGGCAGAGACTGAGAGAGCCATGGAAAAAACCCTGTTTTTTCAAAGAATTATCAGGACGTTTCTGGTCATCTGATTGCTGTACAGAGGTTAAAGTGCTGGTCCCCACAAAGATTATCAGCGTTTGAATAGCTGCTGATTGACTGATACTTGTTTACCCAAAAAGCCCTTACAGAGTTTCTATTTTTGACAGTCTATATATTTGAGGACATAGGTCCTCCAAGGGAGGTTTGAAAGAGATAGAGAGAGAGAGAGAAAGAGAGAAAGAGTGGAAGAGAGAAAGAAAGAGAGGAAGAAAGAGAAAGAGAAAAAGAGACGAAGGAAAGAAAGAAAGAAAGAAAGAAAGAAAGAAGGAAAGAAAGAAAGAAAGAAAGAAAGAAAGAAAGAAAGAAAGAAAGAGAACAAGGAAGAAAGAAAACAAGGAAGAAAGAAAACAAGGAAGAAAGAAGGAAAGAGAAAGAAAAGGAAGAGCATAAAAAGAAAGGAAGGAAGGAAAAAATAAAAAGAAAGAAGAAAGACAATGAAAGAAAGGAAGACAGGTCAGAGCCACATCCTCTGCTGAGCTCCCATAGTTAATGCTTCTTTTTTCAGCTGCATTAAGGAAGGGCCCAGTGATTTTTGTACAACCTAACTCTGGCTGGAAGTGTGTCTGACTCCACGTCCCTGCAGGCAAAGCAGAACTAGTAATTTTCTTCCTCATTTCCAACCAGGGATGCTGGCAGGACCTAAGCATTTACAGTTTTCTTAGTTTCCACCTTCTAACTGAGGGCGATCTCCATGGGTCAGGCATAGCCCCCATGGTAGCTGGTGACAGTCTCAGCCTTGGGCACTCAAGAGATGGAGGGGAGGAAGGTGAACAGAGTCAACTTGTTTCCCAGGTAGGGGCAGATGCAACCCTGTTTGGACTTGTACAGGACACTGTAGGCCATTGTGAACATTAGTTGTCTCCTCAGTGTAATACCGTACAGAAACATGCACTCTGGAGACTTCAGGGTCCCTCTGAGCGCCCCTGCAAAACAGAGGTGTCCTTCCCTGTGGAGTTGTAAAGGTGGGCTGTAAATGCAGGTGGGCCTCACAGTACACGGAGCTGGGCCACAGAACTTCGCTCACCCCTGCCATTTTGTGCCTGAATCCCCAGACAGCTGTGAGGGTCTTCATTTGTTCCGTGTTCCTCCTGAGAGGGGAGGAGGTATCACCTGTTCCTTCAGAGGACAGAAGCCAACAGCAAGAAGCCTAAAATCTCTTCTCACTTTGACTCAAAGGGACATGTGAGAAATTACTTGTGCTTGGGACTTCACGTGAGCCAAGTGGCTTTGGGACAGACAGAAGTTGGCAAGTATTCCCAAGCCTTTTAAAAAATTACACCAACTTGTAGCTGCACAAAGATAAATTTAATCAGTTTTTTTACATTCCTTAGGAAAAAAATGACCATCAAGTCTTAGGAAGAAAGCAGAGAGAAGGGGGAGTGTGTTTGTCTGCAGACAACAAAAATAGAACATTTTTGAAAACCACTTTTCTCAGTCTGCCAAGTGATTTCTATACAGCATATGACAGAGGCCAGAAAGCCACCGGTCTGTAGATTTCTGCAGATTATGATCAACCAATCATAATGTCTCTGAGGAGCCGATGATGGGAGATGTGTGATTCATGACCATAACCTTATTTTTAGATGTGGATCTCTCTGGCTTACAGAAGAGCTTGTGTTGCTTAATATATGCTTTGTGAGCAGGAAACAGATAAGCGTGGTGTCTATTTAAAAGAATCAGCTTACTAATTGACAAAAACTGTAATGCACGTGTTCATCAGAGATCTAACTCCACTTTCTATTAAGTGGACTGAAAATCCAGTATGGCCTTTGATCTCTATTTCTCATAGGAAACTGTAAGGGCCAGCAATTACATTGTGAAAATTACTAATTTCCACGCCCGGTACCTGAGTACCTCAGTCGGGGGGTATTATTGTGACTACAGTGAGCAACGTGTGGGCAATTTTGGAATGGAAAACTTGGGAACAGGAATCTCCTTATTCTTCTAGAGGGACTGGCTGGCTTCCCCAGGGAACTTCTAAAGGCAAGATGTGGATGTGCTTAAAAAATTATAACACCGTATTTCACCTTAACTTCTCCCTCTTCTTCACTGTCACCCTAGTTTTCACAGACAGGGGAAGGCATGAAGAGGTGAGTTACCTCCAGCAAGCTAATGGGTTGTTAGACTAACTTGATGGATATTAATAACCACACTCATTCGAATTTCAGAAGAAAGTGAACTTCACTTGCAGTGTAAAAGGCAGACGCACTGCTCTTGCAGGAGTATGAAACTAGTAGAACTATCATTTCGGCACAAGACTATTTCGGAGCTAGTCAGCTGCTTTATTCAGTTCTGGTAAATAGACATCTCCGTCTTTACTGAAGCCTCAACAACTGAAATGCTTTTTCAAAACAACTTTTATTCTGCTTGAAGACTTATTACAATTTTTAAAGCAACTTAAAAACAAGACACAGCTCCATCAACTCTATAGCTTGAACAGAATTTCAAGGAGGCATGTTTTCACTGTTGCCTTGTGAAGGCAATTTACAACCCACTTTACCCTCCACCTCCTTGAAGACCATTTTAAAACAAAGTAATCTTAATGTTTTAAAGACATTTAACAGAACAGAGCTTTATTTTTAAAAACAAGAATAGAAACAAAAAAATAGCAGCATCTTGGGCAGCTAATGCAGTCTCATTACGAGAAGCGCAATGTAATGTTACCAACTCCCCCAGTCCAGTTCAGCCTTCCGCTCAGCAAATACAACACGGCTCTACACAAAACGTTGCATTTTGGAACCCCGTCCTATGGGAGGCATTGTGTTTTGAGCTGCCCGTTTCTAAAAGTGACCCTGAAAAAAATACTACCAGGATTCACTTTCCCAACTTAATACCATGCATAGCAAAAGCACTGTGTGAAAATCGGCATAAGTTTTCCCCATTAGAAGCATCTGCATGTTTTCCCAAGCATTATTATTTCATCGCCAATTACAAGACAAAGCCATTTCTTTACTACAGAACAGTTGACACCAAATAGAAAATTTGAAGATTTGGTTTCACAGATTGTTTGACAAGATCTTTTAGATAACTGAACTATACAGACAAGCTTTTTTTTTTTCTTTTTTCTTTTTTTTTTTTAAATAGAAAAAAACAACAACACAGAAACTGCATTTGGAAACATGCTGCACCCACAAAGGTCTAGTGCGTTTGTGTCTTACACAAAATCAACGATATCACTTATTGAATTCAGCAAAATGATCACATTTGGTGAAAATGCACCTATACTGAGATCTATTCATATATAAACACAGCAAGTGTGTGCGCATATGCACAAGATGCACACATGCAATATCCCCAAACAGAAACTCCTAATTTTGCTTGTGGGTGTTGGTTCTCCGTGTCTTGCCTCATGCCTTTCAAAACCCTTGCACAACTGCTGCTGCAGTGCAGCGTAATTCAGGGATTGAAAATGAAATTAAAAATTCCCCAAACAACCGGAAAAAAAAGAACCAAAACAATACCCACCTTTCAATCACATCAGGTGGAAAAAGTACACGTCAATAGAAACACAAAAGCAATGTGTTTCTTCAGTTATATCCACATGCTTTTTTTTTTTTTTTTTTTTTTTTTTGCTTTTTTTTTTTTTCCTCCTGTTTATTAGTCTGAGATCAAATCAAAACTGGAGTGAACAGTATGGTACATTAAGGACAAACTCTGCAGTGAATAGGGCCTTTGGCAGGATGCAGCTCCGTGCATTAAGGAGGGAGGGAAATACAGAGGCCACACAATACCTAGGTACCAAAGAAATCCCACTCATGCCCACTTTGAGGGCACGAGTGATCCTTGTGAATTGCACAGACCCTGTGTAGGCAGAACTTCCCTTAACGAAGCCCTAAGCATTTATCCCCACAACATAGTGCTTATTTCTCATTGTTGCTTGTGCAATAAAAGCAAGTTCCAAATTTGCACGCACACTATTTTTTCTCTGCTAGAACCACAGATGAAGTGAAGTAGTACAGCACGACAGGAACAAATGGCATCCCTTACTGGGCTGGGCATGCTAAGGATATGGCCCACTGACACAGCAGAGGTTTACTTAATATGAGGAAAATTAGATCCAAATGCCTTAACTACCATGACATTTCTTGAGAAATACAAAGTGAAACATCCATTCAGATTACATATATTTTGCTTATAGAGAAAAAAAAAATACAATTTTACTCGTAAAATATTTAACATTCAAAAATTATATATGTCTGAAGAATACCTTGGATTGCTACAAATGTTAAGTTGTATGTTGAGCTAATTTGTAACTTCAAGCCCAGTAGTACGACTGTCATGCTAGAGCAATTGTTGGTGTTTTTCATAGTAAAACAGTTATTAGAATACCAAATTTACATGGTTCTATTCTGAGAGGCCTGAAAAGAGAGTGGAATGCAGAAGGGAAGGCATGAAGACTAAAATTCTATTCAGAAAAAAAAAAAATCAGAATAATTTTGCAAGTGGTAACTATCCTGACACATGAATCTTGGTTGAATCTTGTTTCCTGATATAGATTCTAGCAAGAAAATACATCCATAGGAAAGCAGAGACAACCTACCAAAAAAAGCACAAAATCCAAATACAAATAAAAGATTTACAGCCTCATAAATGAAGGGATAACGTAAAAAACAGAAGACAATATAAAAACTACTGGAGACCTGCAAATTTCTTATTATTTCCAATAGCTTAAGAAGCATTGCATACTTGGAATCAAACCACATGTATCTCTAAAGCAGAGCGATTATGAGACAACTCGATGGCAAAACATGACCATTGCAAACCATACACAGTGAATTGCCCCAGAATCGCTAATAAGTTTACTTCAGTGGAATTTTTTTTTGTTTATTTTCTTTAACTGAACTGTAACTCTAAAAATCTCTGGAGCTTGAAATTAGGAAAGTGTTCGCTTTGATATTCGCTCAGTCTACAAAGTTATGAAAACAAATCCAAAGTGTTAATTAGGAAAACCTTATCGTTTTCAAAACAGAGGTTTTCCAGTCGTAATTCGTTCTATGTTGTACCCAATTGTTCTACCTAAAGATGGGAACATTTTTCAGAATAGTAATATGAAAAACAAACTTCGGCAACAGTTTAGAGAAACTTCCTTCATATGAAATGAAAATACCTTGACATGCTGACAAAAAATCTGCCACAGTAGATCAAGATGTCATTTATTTACTATGAAGCACGATTTCATTCTGAAATCCAACCTATCTAACCCAGTAGCCAAATTTTCCTGTTTTTCTGCAGTCATTATCAGAGAAGGATACACAATTTTTTATCTTCTAAATACAAAGACAATCATGACAGAAGTTCAAAATGCTTCAAAAAGCAAACATAGCGTGGTACCGTATTCTAAAGATATCTCTGAAACAGTATTGTTGGAGTCCATGATATTTTGTATGGTTCATACATTTTTTATTGAATAAAGCAGCTTTGAAGCTTATCAGGCACTGCCCAACAAAATATTTAGTCAAAAAAAAAAAAAAAAAAAAAAAGAAAAGAAAAGAAAAGGAAAAAAAACAAGAGAAAAAAATTACAAACTTTTAAAACTTGGAGCTAGTAGCTCAATATTCTGTACAAAGAAAACTGTAAAATATTTCATAGTTTTAATTATGAAGCCAACTCTAGGTGGCTTCCTGTACATTAAAAAAAAATATATCATCAGGCAAAAAAAAAAAAAAAAAAAAAAAAAGTAAAAAGAAGGAAAAGGAAACAAGGAAAGAAAAACAACCTGTAGACATGCTCAAGACTACAGCCTAAAGAAAATTCAGTATTGCATAGCATGGTCTAAGAATTCAGCTTTCAGCAAACAGAAGGGGGAAAAGAGAAGCAGTTTGGTATTGATAGTTTCCATCAATGACAGTTAGCCATCCAATACTATGTACATTATTATAGACTGTATGCCACGGAAAGTCCTGTTTTCTTGAAACAGGATTTTTAAATGTCTAAGCAAAACACTTTCTGGCACTTCACTATCACGATTTCTCCTAACAGCATACTGTAACTGAAGTCCTTTAAAGTGTCCCTTATAAATGAAAGTGCCATTCTGCTACATGTCATTCACCAGAAATCAAAAAATCCACAATGCTGTATGTCTGGATTCACTGAGTGCAGCAACACCAAATCCAAGCCAGGTCATGACCAAGAAATTCCAATAACTGAATGAAAAGACCTCTTAAATCTTGTGTCTGCAGAATCCAATGTTCTAGCTGGTAAAGCTTCAGAAGTGGTCGTAAACAAGCACCATGGTTAAAGGCCTCTATGTCCCTGCAGGGAGATCAGGTTAGGATTTCTCACTCTTGTGTTTTCCATTTCTCAACTGGGAAGATTAAAAAAAAAAAAGAAAAAAAAAAAAGCACTTCAGATTAGAAACATACGCTCACAGCTTAATACTGTGATCTCTCCCACTGCAGTTGTAGGAAAGCTCTAGTCCCATCTGAAGACAGACAGCTTTGACACTGCAGCTCAAATTCTTGAGTAAGGCTGAAAGGAGCCTTCTCTCTCCAGAGGCCTCAATGTTGTCAAATCTCTTCTTTAGAAAAAAACCAAACAACCCAGAGTATTAAGATCTTCATCGCCTCTGCTGTGCATATACTGGGTAGGCTAGTGTGACATTGAGAGAGTCATTGTGCTGCACGAGTGATGTGTGTTGATAATGTAGCACCAGTTCTTTGAGAGAGTTGTACAAGTTATATGGCTCTGCAAATCCATACCCAGTAGGTGTTTTGTTTATCACACAGTGCTTCACTTCTCCATCCACCCTAAAGAGGAAAAGAAACAACCAGTTTTTAGTTTCCCAATACAGTAAAACTAAGCTAGAAAGTAAGGTGTTGACAAGAAACCTTAAAATGTTCATCACTACATAGCACTCTTGTCTTCTGTGGTAGGTTAATGGTAAAAGACTAGGTTTAACCTGAATTCCCAGGTGCTGTGCAATTTCAGGGAGACAGGAGATAAACAGGATTTAGTAGCTGCAGATAAATGAGTTATTCTGTGCCCTATGTTCCTTTCTTCATGGCCTCAAGACTTGCTGATCTGCTCCTAACCTAAAGATCCAATGGAAACCATGCATATGTAAATATATATCTGCCCCTTGCTCAAGTCTCAGCACTTGAGCTGTCCCAAAGGTTGTTCACATCATTCACAGATTAGAGTACATACACAACAGAGCAGGCATAGCAGCCTTGTTTGCTGCTCTCTCGAACAAGGAATGTTCCATCTCGCTTTCCCCGCAGAAGATTTTCAGCTTGGCTTCTATTGATATTTCCCACATTCCATGTTCTCTCATCATGATGTGGCAGGTCTTCATCATCATCCACCATAGAGTATTGGCTGTCAAAATACAACAAAATACGTTTGTGAAACACATTGCAGAACTACATGCAACATGCTGCAGAAATAAGGTAGACCTCCTTTCACATTACTTGGGAAAACACTAAGTTGCTGGTTAGTAGGTTGCCTCCCAGACAGAACTAGGGGTGTAAATCATGTAATACATTTCACTTGCTGAATAAAAATAAAACTCATGGCCCTTGTTTCTTTTAAAAATACTCACGGATCTGAAGAAGGACATAAAAAGGATGCTGTTTTATCTTTCAGAATATGCTGTGAGCACTTCAGTACTTTTACCACTGCCCAATGTTTTGGTAAACAGCAAGCCCAGTGAAATCAATACCCACTGAGTCAGCTTTATTTCCAAAGATCAGAACACCTGGTCAGCAGTGAAAAATCATGCAATGTATTGATTACATCTGCTACTTGTGAAAGCTACAAGCAGCAGGACAGGTAGATGGATTAATTATTCCTATGAAAGACAATTTTGTGGAAAGGGTTAAACAGTAGAGGGTTCTCTTATAACCAGATTATGAAGAAAACACGTAACAATGTATAATAGGACCTTCTCTACCAAAACAGTCACCCCTACAAAGCTAATTCAGACTTTTAAAGAATTCTCTGAGTTAAACCCATTGTGAAAGAAGATGCCTCTGCTTCAGCTATGTGGACACCACCACTGTGATATTCTACAGTCCAAGAGCTGCCTATTTGCCAGCAGCCTGCAGTGGTGGGCGCTGCCTCTCCCACTCTGTTTACAATCAGTCCTCCTGAAGAATCTCCAAGTAGTCCACCAAGATCAGCAATCTCATAAGGAGCTAATTCTTTGAGAAAGAAGGGTTCCTTTGTTTCAGATGACTCTCTGTACAGATTTCATACTCCTTCATTGAGAAAGATATTCTAATGCATTCAGTAGTGGCTCTATTTTCAGCACCTAGAAAGACTCCTGTTTTTACTGCTGCTGATTACATTAATTTTCTCTTCTTTTCAACTTCAGAAAAACAGTCAAGTTCTAAAAATTTAATTTGTCAGCAGAAATCTAAGTACTTAACAGATTCACTGACAAGGACAGTCTCAGAGACAAAAGAAATGAAGATTTTCTTTAAACAATTTCACTTACTATTTTTATGTTACCTAATACAGGATAACACCAGAGTATCAACAACTGCAAAATGGAAACAGTCTGCCTGCACCTAAAAGACCTTCTGAACAATTTATCCATCCATAGGATATCTCTCCAAGACACTAACACCTTCATTCATAAGAACAAAGACACAGGTGAAGTTCTTGTGCTTTGCTATGGTAACCTGATTACACACTTCCTTGAGTAACAGCCAAGTAGGGTCTGACAGAGAGGTTCTTTTGAATACTTGCATAATGTCTGCTGTCATGTGTTAACCATGTACACTGTTAGAAGAGAACTAAGCTCGAGATTCCCTCTTTGTGGTCCTGGAATCAAATATATTCTACCTCACTTCTGTGCAAGATGATTTGAAGCACCAGGAAATTTAAATCTCACAATACTTACTCTTCTGTATTTTCATTTCCAAGCCATTCATTCAGCTTCTTTTGCCGAACACCTTTCTGAGTCAGCCACCTGGACAATAATTGCAAATAAAATTAATTATTAGTTACAGAAGTAGGATGCCAGAAAAAAAAAAATCAAGGAAAGAATTTGTTAATTCATAATAATACTTACATCAAGTACTGGTCTCTTGTCTTCCTCAGCTGTATGAGATCTGGCTTAATGCTGTTCATTCGCTTGTCTATCTCTCTATATTCAGCTGCTTGCTTCTTTAAGTCCTCTTCTAATCTACGCCTGCTGTCCACAATTTCACTTATTCGAGACTTCAGTTTTTCATAGTTGTGCATAATTCTGAATAGAATAACGTGGTAGGTTATATTCTCATTGTGTTTTATTTTGACCTTTATACCTGCTGCTTTCTCATCAAGACAACTAAAAGAACAGATCATTTCTCTAAATGTAGCTTCATGCTTTGCAGTTTCACATCTACCCCATTTGAAGTCTTCTTTCCTTACAGCTGAACTACTTTAACTTTGCAACCTTACTTTAGTTTTAGGCAGAGCTATACTTGACATAATTTCTATCTATAAAATCATAAAACTTAAAATGCAAATACAAATACCGACCTTTGTATTTCTTTTTCATTTCCTTCTCGTTTAAATTTTTCAATGTATTCCTTACTGTATCTCTCTTGTGTCTGGCACTGCTCTTCAAATATTTTTATTGTTTCATTAAATGCTTCAATAGCTGTTCTTTTCATTTGAATTTCCTGAAAATAAAATAGTTGTTTAAATTATAGTGGTTATCAAACAGAGGGATAATTCATTGGCTTGTATCATGGAAACACTTGAGCGTGTTTTAACAATGACTTCAATATCCAATTACCAGAATGTATTCTGCCTGCAGTACAAAATAGAGAAATCAGACCTGTGCAAAAGGCTATCATGATGAGGCTTTCCAGGAAAGAAAACCTGCTAGACAAAGAGTTAGATACAATCTCTGTTTCGTATAAATAAGTTTTATTTCTGAGGATTAAAGCCCTGCGGCAATCCATTTCTCTCTTTGTATCAAGCCAAAGTCCTTAGAAGTACAGCTGACTTTCTGAAATAAAAAATTACAAGCCAGTGGAATGGACAGGTCTCCAGAAATCATCTAGTCCATCCTCCTGCCTCTACATAGCTAGTCGATAGCTAAGTCTTTGAAGTGATGAAATGAAACCTGCACACCTCCATTTTTCTTCTGTTACTTTCAGTCTTATTTTCTGCTAACTTTAAGGAGCAGTCTGGATTCCAGTGGTGTAAAACAGCACTAATTCACTGGTGCTTCAAGACTTGGCTAATAATAGGCTAAAATGAAAGGAGGATACAGGCAGCTTTTAATTCTATCAGTTTATTTACACGCCATCCCTCCAGCCTGCATAGGTGAAAGCAGATCTCTTCAAAACTAGTGATAAAACAGAATGCTTCCTTGCATACGTGTCTTGAAAACCTGAACTTAGACAGAAGAGGACAGTATGCAGAAGTGCTGGTAAATCAAAGTAGCTTTGTGATTGCTTTGGATGCATGTGTCAGTCTTGAGCATTGCACCATCTTGCAGGTGGTAACTGTTAAAATACAAGTAAGCAATTCCACTGCACTGAGCTAGCACATCAAGTACGTTGTTTTCCTATTTTTGGGCAACAGTAAAGGCAGTGGAAGGGAGAAGAAGGAAGGAAGAAGATGGCAGTATGAATTTACAGTAACATTCTTCTCCACACACATTAGTCTTTTGGTTTCAAATCTGTCTTACCTGAGATGTTCTCGTGTAGTCTTCATAGAGTCTGTCATATTCTCGGCTTTTTTCCTGGAACTGGGTATTATACTCATGTAATTTCTTACCCACCGCTTCAATGCTGTCCTCTTTTACAACTTGATCCTTGGAATAGAAGAAAAGATATTTCATAAATCAACAGTACACTGCATGGATTTTCGGAACTGCTTAAAAATGTCCAAACATTTACATAGTAAATGTGACACCTCTTTCATCAATATAGAGGTAAGATGTACAATATGCACAATCTGCAAATACGGATGAAATTAATGACAAAAAGCAGTTTTGCATAACAAGTGTGCAGTTTATACTAGAAATGATATATTTCATCTCCAGTGAGTGGGCTGAGTGGGCTATTTATTAACGTAAGTTTATTTCTTGATAATGTATCTGCACTATTTAAAGTTTCAATTATTTATAAGTAGTTTCTGGAGTCAGTTTTATACAAAAATACCCACCTTCATACTCATTTTATTTTTTTAAACATTAACAGAGCTGAAATTCTTTGTAACAAATGACTCCCCAGACCACGATAATTTTTCTATATTTAAGTGGAACACAAAGAAAACAAATCAAATTACCTGCTGGTACTTAGACACTGGATACAGTAATTTCACATCCAGTTTGGGATTGTACTGAGCTAGAGATTCATTCCGGTAGTGGTTTATTAGCTCAACCACAGAGTTGAAAGTCAGCGGGTCAGAAAAGCCGTATTTCCCATCTCGGTGAAATATTTTGATTAGTTTGTTATTTCCTCCTTTCCTGCAAATGAAGTTTGTTCAAAAGTCAGGCGTACTTGGAGTACTATTTCCTGAAGAACACTGTATTTTCAATGCAGTACTGCATTTTGCTGTCAGGTATTACAAACCTAGCATAACTATCTTACCTTAGAGTAAGTGTGTAGTCTCCATGCATTTTGGTTGAAGCATCTCGTACCAAAAAGGTACCATCGGCAGTGTCTCGAAGTTTCTCATTGACTTCTTCTCTAAAATGAAAGCAAAAGTAACTCATCATTTCAGTTACTTCTCACACTCTTATCATCAATCTGTGCTCTAAATTCTTGTTTTAAAATAACTTTTTTATAAGCCTCCTTGATCTCCATACAAATACAGACAGTTATTTAATAGCTTATTTACTATTACTAGAGAACAACTGGGATACAAAAACAGTATATTCTATGTCCTCTCACTGCTGAAACAAAATGATATTCTTGCAGAGTTCTTCTGCTTGTTCATACAAGCCTGCGCAATTGGAGCAGCCAGTGCTGGTCTAATGTACCTATATATAGTACCGTTAAAAATGTTGCTAATACATAGCACTTGTTAGTCTGGCTTGTTAATATTGTGCCTACAGTTGAGGTTCTGGATGAAAAACAAGAAAAAAAACCACTTATTTCTCAGTGCTGTCCTTTCATGCTAGCGTTTCATACAGCTATCTTATAATAACAGAACAATCACCAAATCGTTTCATGTATTACATTCTAATGGACTGCCAGTAACTTTTTAGTCATGTTTGGAATAAAACCAACTGTGATACGATTGTGTTGGAAAATATCCTAAAAATAACTCTTATTAGTGTAATTTTTCTGTACTTAAGCAGAGTACATACACAAAGAATAACACAGCAAGAATATAAAGTCAAACATGAGAACTACATGTCTTGAGCTGATTTACCTTGATATATCTCCCCAGTACCATTCAGCATCTTGTAATGACATGTTGTTATTCATGCCGTTGTTAGTTACAGTATTAGGTTTCGGTGGCTTAGGAGGCAGTGCTACAAATAATGGGGGAAAAAGTTCATTATAACTCACTGAAAACATGACCACATATCCCTTGAAATTACAGATAATAACACAAATGAGAAAAGAAATAGTTATGAAATGGAGTTTTCCATCTCTAGCAGTATTTTAAAGTAACCAAAGGAATGAAGATATTTTTCTGAAAACAATACAATTCAAGAAGATAGATGTACTGTTCCAAAAAAGAAAAAAAAAAAAAAGAAAAAAAAAAGTACATTAGTCTTGCAATAATGTATTTTAAGCAAAATATAACACCTTATCTCTTTCTACTCTGATAAAAGCATTTGAAATAAAAGATTCTGAAGTTTGCGTTTACCTTCTTCCACTGTCTCTGGTAACTATAAATAATAAAACATGCAGAAATTAATTTTCTTTTCTCCTACATAGTGATCTTACAGTAATGCTGCTGTTTTCTCACCTAGAAGCTGAGTAATAAAAGATGCAAACCCACAGCAGTACTGTACGTTTTAATATTATGAACTGGATTTCCATGATCCTCTGCATTCTGTGCAATGATTTGCCAAGAAACACTTTAAGAAACCCTTCTGTGACCCAAATATCCCTTGTGTTAATCTTAGAATTCTTCAGAATAAACTGCCTTCCAAATGCCAGGGCTGAATAAAAACCACATCCCCTTTCCTCAATGTCAAAGATGCATACGTATACCAGTGGGTGCCAGAAGAAGACACTGCAGCACTCCTGACTTACTAGCAAGGGGAACTATACTGGGATCAGGAATAAAAAATCATCCCAGCTCTTTTAGTTTCTTACTAAGTACAACACTCCTTATGAACATCCCTGTAAGTATATTATACTGGCTAAAAAAGATGATGCAATGAAAATAAAGAGAGCCGAGTATTTTTATATGAGATGAAAAGATGATGTGATATCAAGGATTCAATTAATATTGTTAGATATTTAAAAATCAGTTCTTCCTAAAACAATCCAAACCAACAGTTTGCAATCACTGCTTCAGAAAATAAGAGTGTTACTACAGCATCTCTTTTTAGCCACAGCATCGAACAAATATAGCAAAAAATAATTACAAAAGAAATGAAATTTTTAACGACAGACAGAAAAAGAAATCAAAACAGAAACAGGTCAATTCCGAAAAAAATCAATTAAGTAAGCAGGCAGGTATTTCTACAGGTTATGATTCTAGTTACTATAACCATGCACTAAAACACAACTTAATTATTATTAAGGAAAAAAAGGAAAAAGTATTTGCATCAATGACAATGTAAATAAATCCTACATATCCACTAAGAATTTTTCAGCTGCTACCATACAGACCAAAAAGAATTAAGTCTTCCATAATAAGACTGCAGTTTTACCTGGTGGATCCATTTCTATGTAAAACATCAAGTCTGTGCCACAGTTTATATCTGTCTTAGGATATTCTATATCCAGTTCTTCCATATTCCAAACAGTATTGTACATTTGTATGAGTTTCACTGAGTAAGCTCAGATACAAGGAAAGAGTCAGGCTCTCTTTGTAATGGTGTCTTGGAATTCATTTTAAAACCTATAAGGGGCTGCACTGTAACCTATTACATCATAATCCTCAGCCAATCATGTCAAAATAATGTCACCAGACCACTCCTGTTTCATCATTTTGCTCTACATTAATCTTAAAACAATTTCAGTTTCAGAAAGAGCCTGCATTTAGCAGAACTGCAATATAAACGTGGTATTACAAGCAAAAAGACCGAGCGGGCTCTCCTCGCACACCCTTGTCTCCATTTCATTTTCCTGACTGTGCAGCATGGTACAGTCCAAGGCTGGCAGGATGACAAAAGGCTGATATGCTGCAGCACGTAGCTCTCACACACGCGCGCACACAAGACATGCACGCTCACACACAGCGCAGCTCCCTTTATGGATAGGTAGGTCACTTCTCAGATTCATTTTCCTACTCAGATGCCCGGAGTTTATCGCTGAAAAGGCTTTGGAGGGTTTCTGTACGTGTTAATGATGAGGAAGGGAATAATAGCATGACTCTGCATGCGTGTTTGTGTGTGTCCGTATCCGTTATGTGGCCGTTACACACACACGTACTTAGGCATGTATGTATCCACATAATGAAATATGGATTAGGTTTTCAAACTGTACAGATTTCTGTATTTTAATGGGCACACAGACCTGATGCTCCTAGAATTACTATAGAAAGTGGACGTACTGCAATAGATGCCTCCCCCCGCTATCACTTCATAATAAAATACAATTCCAACTGATCCGGACTAACTCATTTCAAAACCTAAGCATCGAATACTGCAACCTTGCATTCACCAGGCTCTCCTACACTATGGAAGAAAGTAAAAAGCTGAGTTAAGATCTTGAAAAATGATTCTGCTGAATACAAAATGCCAGTCCGTCAGGATACAGCAGGATTGAGTTTACCTTTTCACACCGTTTCTTTACCCTGTTCTCACTGAGATATTCACCAAGTTATCTGTTTTTAAAAGCAAGAGTCCTTGTCAGCATTTTCTTCCGAACTTGACTTTAAGCCTCCCGTGTACTCCTGGTGCTCAGAAACATTCTTCCTAAGCCCCCATCATGGACTGCTGCTCTGTCAGACCTCTTTGGGAAACACACGCAGGACAGGCTATTGATTCCAGAGCAGAGTGCTGTGGAAAGCAATCCGAATGCTTCATCCTCACTATCCTCAACGGCAGCAGAAAACCAGCTACCGAAAATAACCACAACAAAGGGTAACTGTAGCTACTATCTGTGCCTCATCATAAGGAATCCTGCTGCAGCTGAAATGCGCTCTATCTCATAAATACTCATTAAAAAATTAGACAATTTCTACCCTTCCCAAGCATTGCACATGTATCTCCCCCCCCTCTGCTCCCCTCACCAGCCCACAACCTTCACACAAGTGTTAACACATCAGAACATGTCTGGAGTACCAATAGTTACAAAAAACACACGCTGGTTAGCTTTATATGTTAACGAGCTTCAATTCGTTGTGAAGCAGACTCCCCTCCCTGCTTAGGTAGGCATGCTCCAAAGATTCCTTCCATTTACAAAGTGAAACAGGATACTCAAACTCATCCCATGCACAAGTCCTGACACCACGCTCCGAGGTTTGCCCACCTGCTACCTAAACATTGAGTTGCCAAGGTAATTATTCAAATCAGGTTACAAAGAGCTCCTGCAAAGACTACATTGCTGCACCTAGGTCAAACGTGGGATCAGCAACGTTTTTTGTTCTACTGAATGAAGTCCTTCAGGAGAAATTAGTTCTCCTGGGGCTCAGCGCTGGCTGAATTCAGTCTGCCGTGCTGCACAAGCAGGCTGCTGCTCAGCCCAGGGCAGGCTCGCTCGCGGGCAGGGAAAGACAGGAGGCAGACAGGCGTTTCCCTGTGTTACCCATAGGTACCTGACCTTCACTCCCTTATTTTAAGGCCGTGAAATCCCTACTTGGTAATCAGTTAGAGTAAAATACTCCCACAAGGCGACGAAATAAAACACAAAGAAATTCAGAATCACTTACTTTGTAAATTATGCATCGCAGATGCTTGCCCTTGTAATACAGCCTGAAAAGGTAATCCAACAACCTGAAAAATTGGCTTCCTCTCATAAAAATCTTAAAAAAAAAAGGCGAAACATAGAACTTCTCTGAGGAAAATTCTCTGAAGTAAAAGATAATTCTGAAAAAGAAGACTTTGCTTTCCAACCACTGTTCCACCAAAATCTCTGCAATGTGCAATGAGAAAATCCCAGCCTTTTGCCTCTTCTCAACTGCTTACAGCTCTATGCTCTGCAGAAGGTATCCACTTACTCTGGTTCATCATTAAAAAGTGAACCTGACTTTAGTACTGTTAAAAAAAAAGAAAAAAAAAAAAAAAGAAACCACCACCCTCAGTAGCTTGCATGTCTCTCAGAGATAAAGATCTCAGTTTCATGATTAACTTGGGCAGGTTCAAATATTTGCTGAGCCAGGGATTTCAGGTGGGGGAGGGGAGCCAAATTCAAAGTAAAAGTTGTCATCAGCCAACAAGTGGCCAATGCAGGGCTAACTTTCTCATTTTAGCTAAGTAAGCGAGAAGACCATTGTAAGAGGACCTAAATAGACTCTGTAATTTGCTGCTGAGTGCAGTGTTGAAGAAACATGCTAAGAAGAAACTAACTACAGGAAGTGGCTCACGTTCTGCAGAAAAATAAAAGAGAATCAAAATTTTCCTTGAAAAGAGCTGCATCTCTCAGGTCAGCCCTGTGCAAGCAAAACAGCCTGCTTGCAACCACAGCATCACCTCCTTCTCTGGATCACAAAAACGGGTGTTGCTTGAAAATGCTCAGAATGAAGCTGCGAGGCATTCTACACAGTTCTTGTAAAGTGGAAATAGCAGAGAAAACACCTCTCCATATCCCTCTCTGCATCCATGTTGTTTGCCAGCATGTCAGGGTTACTCACTTCACGCAGGCAGGTGGAAAAGGGACTGTCCAGACAGGGAGCAGTCCGGGTCAAATCTATCTTCCTCACGTTACTGTTTGGTGGAGATCTGACTTCTTAAGGAATGGAGCAGCAATTGAAGTGCCTGCTCTGTTTTGTGCACCAAAATTAACTTCTTTGCCAGCTGTACCTTTACAAGGAAGTAAATCCAAAGTGAGACGAGATGCAGCAGACCACAGGGTTCAATTCAGAGAAAGGAGGAAGGGGATGAGGATGAGTATTTTCCTCCCAGTTTTTGGAAACAATTGAGAACTTCTGATAGCAGGGTCCTGTGAGACGTGCTTGTGCTCTTTCTGGCAGTCAAACAGCACTGAAATTGTAACCCCACAAATACTCCCCCTTTCCAAATCCCTCTATGCTATAAAATACTGTACCTACCAAATTCACTTATACTTCATTATACTATTATATCCCAAATATCTTCAGTACAATTGTAATGTTTTACAGCACATAGATTAACTTCACCTATAAAAATCACTCAACTTTCCAAATTTCAGCCCCTGTCTACTTGAACAATTATCAGTTATACATATAATTTAAAGCAGTGCCATCATAAAAAGACAGCCTACTGCAAATGAAGATGGTAACCTGTGTTTCTTAACGCACGGCACTGCACAACAGCAGCAGAGGAATAGCATAGCTCCTGATGCTAAGTGATCTGCCTCCTATTTACTGCTAAAAATTACAAAAGAGCTTGATAACATTTGTTTTATAGGGCCAAGATACAGATGCATATTTTCAAGGAAGATACGACAATCTGAAGTTGCTTCACCTAATTGCTTATCACTTTAAAAAGCACGGTTACACAGGCAGAGATGAAAGATAAGACTCTGTTCCTAAGTCCAGGCTTTTTTTTTTCTTTTGATTCCTCTGCCTTGTGCAAAAATGAACATCTAATCATCCTGCAGAAGGCATCACACGTATTGTCAAAAAGCTAGATTCTTACATGCACACTCCAGCATTTTCACACAACTGCCCCTTCTTAACTTTTATTCAAATTGAAATTTCAACACACAGAGTGGTGCCCACTGAATCAATAAATCTGCATTTGCAGAAAGCGACGGCATATTTCTTTTTGCAGTTTTAAGCACAGTGCTCGTCTATCAATATCAATAACCAATTTGTTTCTACAAAATGATGCACAAAGCAGAAAAAGGACTGGTCAGGTCTAACAGAATTGCATACAGTTATGTACAAATATAAATTAACACACATTAATCTGTAAACAATTCTTACAATGCCACATACTTCAGTTTTACCAAATACATTCCACTTGGTATTGAGAAATATAAAGTATGCCCTACTGTCAGAATCTAATGCAAGAAATCACCATTGCTAGGGCTGATGTTATCAATGCATTCTGCCCCTCGCTACACCAGTTATGAAGCCTGACTTCCATTAGCTTAGAAGGGGAGCCCTCTACCGGGTGAGAAGCCAACGCACAACAGCTGGTATGAAGTTCTCCCAGGGGATGTACTGTCCCTGCTCACACACCAAACCATGTACTGGATAGCGAACAGTCCAGCAAAACCTGTGACATGATGATGAAAAGTCGAGACAAGGGACAGCATTCATACACTCGCCATTGTGCCCTAAGACCCTACAGACAGGACTACGAGCTGAACCTGAACAGCACAGTTCAGGGCAGCTTTGAGATAGATTTCCAAAAAAAAAGGAAGAGCCTCTATAACCTCCCCTGCATTGATTACCATCTGCTAATCTTGCTGATCTTTTGTACAGCTAAAAGCAAAGTGCCTGCACCTTGGTGACACTGCCAGGATTCTCACTGAATCCCCAGCCGTTAGGTGTAAGGCACTCTCACTATCTCACTTCTTAACTGTGAGCTCACGAATAGTAAAATCCACTTCTCCAAGCTTATTTTACAACAGTAAAAGGGGACAGGCAGTCTCAAGGTGGGTACCACATGGCAGCTCCTTCCAGCCCCTGCCCACAATGCTACCATTGGCTCCCCACGCTCCTCTTGCTGTTCACCTCTTCCTCCTTCCCCTTCACTTCCCTGTCCCAGGATACATCTCCCTCTCACACACCCGAAGCTGCCCTACGCTCTTCCACTTCAGAAGGACCCTGAGTGCTCCACGTTCTTCCCCCAGACCTATTCGTAACCCTTTGTCAAGCAGAGAGTTGCTTGTCATGCCAGCAACACTTCTGTGTCTTCATATACTACAAACATAGGCACAACAGGTATTCTAGTTTTGGTATTTTAACTTTGCAGAGGGCTAAATGTTACTGTAACAACAACAGTAACAACAAAATACAGAGTTTGCTGCAGTTACAAGGAAAAAGGAATGCAGGCCACAGTTATTGTTCGATTAAAAAATAATAATAATCCAATAATGGCCAAGCAGTAAGGCCTGTTTTTGTGCTACGCTGTGCAGGCGTCACTTTTGCTATAGGATGTCCGATATATGATAGCGTTCCGATTAGAATACTTTCTATTGTGTGGAAGCTAGAACCACAATTAGTGGGTGAAGTGGTATGAAAAAGACCCACAGTTCTGTGAAGGTCTCCTCCCTGCTCCGATCAGTTATCTCCAGGCCAAAATTTTCTGTATCTGCCTAAGATACCACTAGAACTTCATGCACAATTCATTTTAGATGGAATGTTTTCATCCAGGCTTTAGAATAACAGAAAAAAAAAAAAAGAAAGGAGAATGCTAACCCTTCAGCCTGTGAAAAAGAAAAAAAAACTGGCAGCACTGGCTTACTTGTAATTGCTTAATTGTCATTACACTATTTTCAACAAGTAAGATTCTTTCTGTTTAAATCTTCTGAACTTTTAAAATTCTATTATAGATGGTCATTCTCAGAGCACTTACGTGACAGATAAATTCTCTTTGCTAAACACCTTCCTTTACTACAATGCCTCTAAACATTTTTATGGAAATTCAAGCCACTGCTATCAATTTTCACAAAGTTCATGATTTGGAAAAATGGCCCTTAAAGAGTTCTATGGGGACTATTAAAACACAGCGCTACGAGCCATCAGGTCACCGAATGGCTTTGGTGCTGAGCACAGGCTTGCGTCCTAATCCTGGAGACTCATTCAGCATTCAGTAAAGACTCAGCTTTCAGAACTTCTCCAAGCGCTTTACGTGCCTGAGAGCAGAGCAGCTAACCTCAGACTGCAAAGCTCAAAAATCTGTACATAAGCTTTTTTTCAGCATATTAATAGATGTGCAAATGTTCTACTAAAAATATTCCGTTGTTCAGGATGAGCTGTCACACACAAAGAGAAGGAGATCTATTTTTGTCCTACGAGAAATCCCAGAAGGATCCTCAAAATAAACAACCGCATTACAAAATATTAATTAACTCAGAAGCAGTATTAAAAACAAATATTTGTTTTTACTGTCTAATGCTTAATTATTAATAGAGCGCCAAACTCCAAATCTGATCAATACAGCCGTATTTCTTCAAGTGCTCTAATGTTACTCTCAGGATGACTGTTTCCTCATTAGTAGTTCTAACATTAACACCTTTCACTTTTGTATGTTCCTCATATGGAGCAACTGCGGACTATATGCAACTAAGTCATCTCTTAAGCACAACTTCAGTAACTCTCACTTTGCAACTTAAGAAACAATACTGACTCCACCCCACACACCAGGGTCTCAAGCCATATCCTGAGGTATCTGCAAACACATAATTTCAAAAACTGCTATTATCAAACTCTGTTGAGCACAGAGGATTCAATAATGAATTTTCCTCCTTAATGCCTTAAATGTGTGGCAAAGAAAAACTCATTCTTTAATAATAAGCAGTTATTTGCAGATTTTTAATAAGGAAATACAAGTAGTCGTTAAAAGTTTGAACTCTCCTGGTTTTACCGAAACTTTAGGAACAGAAATGCAGAGTGGTTCTGGAAATGCCTGCTAAACTACTTTGAGGAAAGTGAAAGAAAAAACAAGGAACTATAAACCAGCTGAAAATACATTTATACTAGCTGTTAGGAAAATGTTTCAAATTAATAGAGCTGGAAAAACCTTCCAATCAAAGCAGCAGGAACAAAAACCTTTGCTTTAGACATTTTAAATTAATCATTTGCTGATGGAGGGGATTACAGAATGTGCCTACAAGTAATACTAGCAATAAGGTAGGTTTCTGCTGCTGCTTTTCTGCTGCCGTGTTCCAGCTCTTTGAAACTTGAAGCAGCCCTACAAATCCTACTGTCATGAACTTTACCTTG
Organism: Gallus gallus; assembly: GCF_016699485.2. Classification (NCBI taxonomy): domain Eukaryota; kingdom Metazoa; phylum Chordata; class Aves; order Galliformes; family Phasianidae; genus Gallus; species Gallus gallus. The sequence continues at coordinate 22,181,429 of NC_052572.1, read as the reverse complement.
TACTGTGAATAGAGGTGGGAGAGCTATGCCATGCCCAATGTTCTATTCACTGTGACCCTCTCCTTTGCTCAGATACTCTTTGTTAATAGGCTGTAAAAGGAATTACTTCAATCTAACACATACAGTGCCCCTGTGTTAATAATTTCCTCTGCACATAATACGCAACTCTCTGCCTTGCTTCTGCCAAGTATTTGATTTCAGAAGTGGGATTTCTGCATAAATAAGAAAGGTTTTTTAGTTTATTTAAATTAGATGCTTACTCACAGCACCAAAATGATTATAATCTAATTTTCTTGAACGTGGTTTTAATATTTTCCCTGAGCTATTGCAGTTCTAAGAAAAGTTCTAGGAGTTGAGTGACAATTAAATAAAATCTCCAGAATTTACTCCTCCCACCTCCACTGCATGATACAGATTTTAATGGTTTACAGGTCTTAAAATTACAAAATGAATGTTCTCTCTTTGATGAAAAAGGAATGAAAATCCTAAGGCTGTAGAAACTATGGATACTAGGCTGATTTAATGAAAAAGATAATTTCTTATAAAACACGTTACACATCACTATGAAAAATATAAATAACTTAGTTCTGTAATTATGCATTTTACATTGTTTGAACAGAAAGAAAAGCAACAAGCATTTATTGTCCTTAAGTTGAATTTTACTATTAAAAAAAATGACACTATTTAACTTTTAAAATTAGAAATAACTTTTACCTGGTACAGGCTGTCTCTCATTCCATTCACTTGTAATTAAAATCTCTAGAATCCTTATGTGGTGTTCAGCATTATCAGAGCTGTAGGAGATGAATTAGACAGTAAGAAAAAGGAAAAATAAAAAGGTTTTACCCTGGTATTATTCAAAAGAATTGGAAAAATTTACCAGAATACTCTCCTCACTGGAAGTCAGGTCACAAAATTAATTCCTTACAATTACTTTTGTATACAGTTAACCCAAGTTATGGTACAGAATATAATAAAGATGTCCTACATACCTTGCTATCTGGAATTTGAAAAGGAGAGGGCTGAAAATTTCAGCTAGAGACCTTGCATTCAATAGATTTTTGCTGGAGGCTTGACAAAGTCTGAGGAAATGTTTGAGCAAATATTGGAGTGTGAGCCAGTATTGGTGAGGTATATTTGGAGATCTAATGAGTTTCTTCAGCAACTGTGCATATTCTTCTGAGCTTTGCACATCTGCAAGTAAACAGACAAAAGGATCTCAATATCAGCATGGGAATATTCAGCAAGCAAAATGTAAAAATATGTCACTCCTTTGCATCAATTTTGCAAAAGAATAATAAAAGTTCAGTCCTTCATTAGGGCTGTAAGATTTGCTTCTTCTTTGGAAAAGAAGTGAAATGCTTGAGGAAAAGTAAAGAACAAGTATTCAGAAGTCAAATGGAAACAGATATGCATTTTGGTAAAAACCACAGCGTGTTCAGAGTGTACTGGTAGAAGTCTGTCTTGTGTTTAGCGTCACACATGATTGGGTAATTCTAAGATGCACTAGATAAGCCTCACAGGTGCTGTTCTAACTTTGAAGGTTACCAGTAACAGTATCCTGTCCTGAGACATACAACAGAATACTTGGCCGATGAGCTGAAAGCCTGCAAGCTGTCTGTTTGAAATGAGCACCATAGACGATGAATCTTACATGCATGTATTTGTCACTTCATAATCTGTAACTCCCAACATACTGCAGAACACCATGACCTCTAATACATTTACTTTGTCAGCACTGATAAAAAGTTAAAAATTAGCTTTCTGCACACAGATAAGTCCTTGATTTTTCCCCCCAGTTTTTCTATAGTCATTCTACCCACTAAAATGTAGAGAATTATGTTATAATATACGTTATATATTTTCTATTATCTTACCTAAACACATAAGTAAATAACTCAGATCTAGATCTGAACTGAAACAGCTCCCATCAAAAACAGTAAAGGTGTCTACTTTTTTTCTGAGATACTGCCAGGTTGTGCAGAATGTTCCTTGTTCTCTTGGTTACATACTGGATCGCTGAGAACTCAAAATCCTAAAAAAAGCTTTTTGTTTGACATTTGAAATAATCTGGTATTCATACCTTGAGCCACAGAAATTATGTCACTATAAACAGTTGCTGGAATTATGGGATTTGGCAGATCTAGGAGATACCTCTTGAGAGCATCTGATAAAGTGTGCACATCAAAAGTTTCTAAATCCAATGAAGAGGCATCTGGAAGGAAAGAACAACATACTTCTAAGGCATTAGCAATTAGAAGAAAAATGTAGATTTATGATATTACCCCCTCATAACAAGCCAGAACTGCTAATAAATATCTGGTTTATGATGAACAACTCAAAAGAAATAATCAATCTAAAACATCAAAACACATCGTTAAGACTTGAATATATAGTGCTCAAGACTGTTCTAGGCCTTTCGCATCTGATGAAACAAATAACTTCCACTGCTGTGTGGCCTTCAGTCACACACAGTGCTAGGCTGAACTCATGATAGTGATTTGCTTTATGTTGGTAATGCTATGGAATATCAGAATATTTTTAACATGTCTCTGTTTTACCTATAAATATTTTGTGTAACAAGTAAGTATTAATCAAGGCTTCATTCAAGTGCAGGCTCTCTGCTGACAGTGCTATCATGACTAGAAGCTCAATTAACAACTCGGGGCCCCATGTCTGTAAATATTTATGTGAGTAAGTGGAAACAAACACACATGTGCAGAACTAGGTGCTCAGTGTTTTATCTAGCAGTTGGGATTTATCTTGTAAAACCTGGTATCCTTCCAGTATTGTTATGACTCAAACTAAGGTCTGAGAGTACCACTACTTCTTAGTGCTGGAGCAAGGAGTATCAGCAGCAAAATTGAAAATACGAAAACACAGAAATGGTGCAGGCAAGTATGATTTTCTTCTTAAAACATGAAAGTCTGGTGCAGTATAGTCCCAGAAGTCTATAGAAAGACATATCTGGGACAAGAATCTAGAGATACTAACGTTGAACAACTTTTTAGGTTAGTCAAGTCTCCTGTAAAGTAACTCTAGAATGTACTTGGCCAGCTTGAAACAAATTCTACTGGGAGGCAGAGAACTCAGCTATATGGTGTGCCTACACTTTCTGTGAAAAAAGTCGAGAGGTTAGTGAGACACCCAGTGCTCCTCCTCTTCCTTCCTGTTTTCCCCAAAGGAAAGCTTGCAGCAGAGTTTAATCCCCCCAAAATCCTGAGAAAATAATGAAAAAAACTTGCACTGTGGCAATGAATTCTACAAAAGCAACTAAGCATCAGTGTATCTGACCAACTACAAATTCATAATAGTTTTCAACAGTTCTGTTGCTCCCAGGATGTTTATTTCATAAATTAAATCCTGATTCTCTCAGTGTTGGCCCATTCCTACACACGAACGTGTGAGTAAGAGTTAACTTGAGCTACTCTGCAGCTTTTTGAGTGTAAAGTCGTAAAAGTCAGACCTTAACTCTTCCATCTACTGAGTTGGCCAGCTGCAAGACAGCTTTGATTTTGGAGCTAAACAACACTGTGTTGAAGCTAATAGGTAGTTATCCAAATTAAAATGCAGAGCACTTTAACCATAAGCAGAACAGCACATTAATGCTCCTCACAGCTTGGAGAACAAAGCTGACTTGCACACTGCTAAATCAACAGAGTGGGCAGCAAAGATCCAATCTCTCTGTATCTATGTGTCTGGACACCCACCACACTGGCTCTGCCCTGGAAGACTCTGAAAATTTCTTAAAGAGAACAGAGTAAGAGACTCCGTTACTAACAAGTAAAGTCCTGATTTCCTTTCCTCAAACCTAATTACATTTTAAATAAGAATAAATGTAAACCACAAGTCCTTGATCTTAGGAGATAGACCAATCTTTTATATAAGCATACACCAGTTTAAAGACTTAACAAGGGATTTCGATAAATTAAGATCTGCACTCATATTGCTGTAAAAATGTGGATTTATATGGACTGAAATATAATTACAATGCTAAAAATAGGTCTTAGGCTGTTAGTACCACATGCATATATTCTCTCTCTCTGCTTTCATGCATGTGCCTCTTCTCTCCCACCACAGTCAACAGAGGAGCAGATGCTCTTTTGATTTGAAGAAAAACTCAACTCATAGCATCACCTCTTGTTTATTTTGCTGATAGCTGTAATTACTAAAAATGAAGAGAGGAGTATGAGTTGCTTGCTTAGTTCATTTGGCACCATGGCATGTAACCAGTTTCATTTTCTAGCGCTTGTACTTTCATGCTTCTTCATGCAAGAAGCAACTCACACTGCACACCAATCTGCAAAAGCATAGTGAAGCACTGCTGCTGAAATAGCTCCTCACTTCTCACAGTGCAGCTAAGTGTTACCACACCTATACATTCTGGCCTAAGGTATAAAAAACATAATACCAAAAGAGAAGGAAGTATATGTCAGAGAAGTTGAATGGGTATGTGGTAGAAGTGGTGTAACTGTGTTTTCACTGCCCAAAGCCTGAGAACCCAAACTTCTGTAGCAACATTGGCTCAAATCTTTTCTTTCCCTCCACTCATCATCTCCATACCAGACAGGGTATGTTGAGCTATTGCCTCCCCAGCCACAAATATGTATGCACAGAACTGTATGTAAACAATTGGCCATTTTACAAAATATTAACCAGCAGCACTATAGGAATGATATATCTTTCTCTTGCTTCAAAAAGAAAAAACCCAAACCCCAAACCTCTTCTCTTTTCTTTTTTTTTTTAAATATCATGCAGCTGAACTTTTAGCCCTTGCACAAGCAGGTGGCCAGCAAATGACTGAAATATTATTCATGGAAGAGGAACTGATGCAGTGAATAAAAACACAGTCCGCAAGAGTAAAAAAAATACTTTTCCATATTAAGCATAAACTTTACAAATCTTTTTTACTGATAGTTGTCTTATATTATTCAGAATCAAGTTACACATAAGCTGAATAGGGGAGCAAAGAGAACAGGATCAGTGTGGCCCCAAAATCCATCCAGTTCTTCAAGGAAGAGAGCCGTACTTACCACACTCAAGAATCTGTCTTAATTCTGCTGAGCTGCTTGAGCTTTGTGTTACATACAAAGTTGAGCACTCCAGACCTTCAAAACAAAATTGATAGGATGTATTAATATTTCAGTGACAGCTGCCACATAAGAACATACTTCTGCACTCTTCAAATAAATACATATAGAATAAATTATCAACATTCTCCCACCACTATCCTCCTACTAAATACAAATGCTTTTTAAGGCTGTAATATACTTCTTTGTACAGGCTAACTGTTGGTTCTGCAAATAGAGCTAGCCACAGAAGATCCAAAATCCGAGCAGACCTCCACACTGTGCAATGCTACACAGTGGGCTACCACTGGCAATCTGTAGAGCCTAAAACCTCAGTGTGTAAACAGGGCGTGTCCCATCACTTCTGTAAGAGAGGATGTATGCATCACATAGTATGTCTCAGAATGCACCTGAATAAAAGACATCAATGCAGTGCTTGCATGTGAAAGATTCTGTTTACAATTTCACTACTTCAGGGAAAATACAGAAGATGCAAGAAATGAGACAGTACCCAAGGAAGCAGAACACCAGCCATCTAATATTATCATTGGTGTTTCCTGGAAGCAGTTACTGTTTATGCAAACTGTTGCTGAACACTGTCCCTTCTCACTGATATTAGCAAACTCTTCCTCATTCAGTAAAAGATTAGTCTTCCAGTACCACAGCACTATGTGAGAACCCATACCCCAGGGACAGTAGTCTGTATTTGTAAGAATACCACATTCTCCTCACTTCCACGGCTACTGAAGGAGCAAGGCTGCTCCTAATCTCACCAGCACTATGAAGGAGGTATCACAGAGAAGCCAGGAAAATAGAGAAAGGGCAAAAGAAGTAAAAGACAGAGAAAGAAAGGTAGAAGCCTCTAAGGGACAGAGAGACACAACATAAAAAAGTAGGAGAAAAAAAAAAAAAATATCACTGACTTAGTACACAGCAGTAATAAAGATCTGCCTCCTGAAGTATAAAAACAGTTCTTCTAACCTTTTCTGATCTTTTTTTTTTTTTTTCTGATTTGGAGAAACGTATTACTTATTTGGCCTTGTATCCAATTAAATGTTATGATGCCTCTTTCACAACCAACTTAGGAGTTAAGCGAGTTAGAAAAAAACAACGTAAATCTAATCCTTTCTTCCTCTATCTTTGCACAGGGCTGAATAGCCTCTCAGCAGAAACCAATGCAACAAACTTTAAACGAGATTATTTTTGTATCAGATGAGTAATGTGATGCCCTAGCAGCTCTAGGACACGGAGATGTCAATTCTGGATCTAATTCTGCAGTCTTGGCTCACACAAGTAATACAGAGCTCTTGGTACCCTTCATACCCTTCAAGGTATACTCTTCAGCCTACCTTTCTTTTCAATTGTCTCTATGATCTTGATGAGGATTGGAGGAGCAACATCAGGAGGTGAAAACTGCTCTGTAAGATCCGGAAGTGAAAAAGCTGTAGAAGAAGAAAAATAAAAATAAGCCAAGCTACTCTTGAATTCAACCATCGCTTATGAACATCGTGACATAAAATGAAACCAGTTCATTTTTAAATAGTAAACAGTTCATCTTATCGGCTGTAAAAGACTGTGATTCGTCAGGCCCAAGTATGAACATTCCAAAACTTATAAGGAAGATGGAAAAAAATACAAGGATTGCATTTTTACAGCATTTTCTTTCAGATAATTCAATCAGTCCTAAAAACCCCTTCCATTTTACACAGGAAGAAAAAATACAATAGAAGTCTGCCACCTATGGGAGGACAGAAATACAATGCAAGAAAGGAAAGAAAAAAAAAATATTCCTAAAATATTTACATCCAGTGTATACCAGATGAGGGAGCTAAACACATCACCATATGGGAGCTGAGGATCCACTAGGTAAAAAGGTTGTGAACAGCAGTAGAAATAGGTTCATACTCACAAAAAAGCTTAATTATATAGATAGATAGATAGATATTTTCGTTCTTCAAGCCAAGCTGTAGGTTTTTTTTGAAGCAAGAATTTTCTTTTCTACAATTATTGGTTAAGAATAAATGGTGAGCTAATCAGAAAGGAACGTTATGCAGATCAAGTAAACCTGCATAAGATCTCCATGCAGCTTTCATGCAATGGTTTCTTTGCTGAGAGAACATACCATATAAATGAATGTTCTAACACTATGATGTGAGAGATGATCGATCTCTCAATGCACTGTTTTTGCCAAAAGAATAATTTAAAAGTTTTAAAGAGTTCTTGTTGAATTCCTAGAACACAAGAACGTTTACATAAAGATATTATTAAGCAGCTGCCAGAAACATCCGGCATACTTTGATGGGTTTTGACTGATAAACAGAGCTTAACCACTGAAGTAAAATTTGTCAGTTGCCTAAACAATGGTCATCTCTGCTCAATTAAATTCATCAAAAACAAACAGAGCACTTCTTAAATGCATACATGCACATATCCATCTGCATGTGTGCACATGACTGAATAGAACTACTATGATAACTAAGTAGGAGGAAAAAAAAGAAATGACAGAAAAATATGAATATAAAGTTTTAAGTTAATACCTTTTAGATAAGCAAAAACTAAACTAACACAACTGGACACAGCAGGCAATTTTCGCTGAGAACTTCCTCTATTTTGGAACAGCAATTACGTATCTTTCTAAAGATGTGAAAAAATTGCAAGTGGAGAAGACAGAAATTACTGAAGAACTTTGGAAGTGAAGAAAACTGAAGAGAAGAATGAAAGATATAATAATAATAAATTATTTACAAACTTATAGTAGAAGAAGGCATACTGGTACTGAAATATGTCCCTTGCAAGATGCAGCAGAATGCCTGAATAGCAATCATGAATTACTTTCCAGTCCAATCCTAACTGAGAAGAACATGAGAAAAACATCTGTTAATCATAAAATTTTTAACTTAGAATGCCCAGAGAATGAGCATTCAGGAGTCTCAAAAGGGTTGCCTAAGGAGATCCCTGGCCCGCTGATGATATTTTTCAATCACTCATGGAAAATCAGAGCAGACCCTGGGGATCAAAGGAATTCTACTGCTCTGCTTGTAGCCTGAAAAGACAAGCAAAATGACCCTGATGACTACACACTAGTTACACTGACAATCTTGAGCAAAATAAAGGAAAAGCTGATATTAAATTCCTATGATAGAACAACAAAAGGCAGCAACGTAGCTAAGGATTGTCTGCACACCTTGTAGAGGGTAGGTTCTATTAAAAACCACACTACTTCCTTCCTTATGATGCAACAATTATTTTAAACATGCAAATGAGTTGACATAAACTCTCAAGCTCTGTCAGATAGCTGAGTTAGTAAAACCTTACAACTAAAACCTACACACAAATAAAGCATGTGTTAGGTAAGTGTAGCTGAGCAGAAGACCTCCAAATGTAGTAATTAACACAGAACAAGCTACTCAGGGAAGGAGATGATGTATACACCTCTTCACATCTTCAAACCACTTTCAGGTGCCTTCTGGAACACTTCCTATAGCTTAGCATCGTATCTGCTTCATCAAACACAAGCTGGGCTCAAATTCAAGACCCTGCAGTCCAAGCAGCCCCTGCTGAGGCATACTGAGATACAGAAAGACCATTTGATCAGATCACAGAATTTTTTTCAACCCCAAACTATGTATCAACCTTATGGTGAGGGCAAATCTACTGAAAGAATATTGAAAGACAAGATCAGAATCAGATCAAAAGGTATTCTAAGAAAATACTTGAAGTATGACACATACTAATAGACTCACGGAAAGTTAAGGGCATAAAATATATCCTTTACATGGCAGCAAAGCAAGAATAGGATTTAAGGACAGTTTACATATTTTTACTTAATAATTTTATGCTCCCCTAGGTAGCCTGTTACAGTAAGTACTCTACTCCTTCTTAAGTAACAGCAAAGAAATTGCATCATCTCTGAACAAAGACACACATCTCATGATTCCAGCTGGAGGCAGTGTGTTTCAGTCCAAACTGAAACCGCAGAAAGAAAGGAGAGAAAAATAAGTAGAAAGAGTGACTTGCACTGAGTGGAAGTCAGTCCGACAGACACTTGAAATCTTTCAGGTGACAGCATGGCAGTTTAAGGATGGCAAGCCCTGCATATTCAGCTGCTGCCCTAACTTTCAAGCAACAAAGAGAACTATTTCTCACATGCAGCAAAACATGCCTTGAAAAGATGGCAAGGGATACTCTGCATGTAGCTACGAACAAGATGTATTTAGAAAGATAATTCCATCTGCCACTAGATTTAGATTTTTTTTTTTACCTCAGGGGTGGGCTATGACTGATGAACAAAGCTTAATCACTGAAGGAAACCAAAAAGGGGATCTAATCCCAGGTGAGGACTTCATGGGAGGAAGATACTGCACAGTACTGTCTGTCCTCTCAGGATATAAAGAATGGGGTGAATACAAATCTTAGCATGCCTCTGCATCCCTGTGTTTTGATCTACATCATCTGTTACTGAATCACTCTGTTGCACAGTATTCTTAAATAATATCCTTAGATGACAATTAAAAGCTTCTGGAAACATTTACCTTCATATTTATGTAAACCTGTGTCTACAAGGACATGTATATGAAGCAAACACATTGGTTAAAATTAAGAATTTCCTACACTCCTCTGCTACCCTAAAATATGCATCTATCAGAATATTCAAGTAGCAGTAAAATATTAAAATAGAAATCAAGACTTCAGATTTCTTCTCTTCTTTCCTATATCCCATTGAATTTCTCCAAAACTGGAAATTTTTGTCCACCAGGGATGTTGCTGAAATTTTAGACATTAAGAGAGCCTTTAAGATAAAGAAAATCTATTCCATAAATAAATGAAACATAAAATATTCACATAATTTACTAAAAATCCAGGATATTCACCTCCCCATTAATACTAAGCTGATGAGTAAAAGCTCAGTAGCAGATGGACGCAAACACATACACACAAACAAACCTCAACCTATTCACCTTCAGCATAGTAATGTCAGAACAGTGCATCTAAAAATACAGTTACACTGCTCAACAACAACAAATAAGCTTTTGCTTTCTAAGGATGTATGCTATTAATGAATGAATACTACTTAACCTCCTACCTATTCCAGGATTTCCTACTCATTACAGTCATTGCCCATACAATTCAATTACTGCATCACACTGACTTGAACTTAAAACTCTACAACTTTTGCAGAAAATAGAAAATGATCTTCAAGTTGGAAGATCTTATAAAACACACATCTGTTAGGGAAAAAAAAAAAGACCTAGAATTTGTAGAGCTGAAGCCAATTTACAACGTCTACATAAAATACAGCCAAACTTGGGAAATGCCCTTCCTTTTCAAACCATCAACAGGAAACGGCAGACATTAAACTGAAGAAAACTACAGTAGTTTTGGAAAAACAATTTGAATCTTGTAGCCAGAACACAAGCTACTCTTAAAGTAGATTGGATGAAGAAAATACAGCATGCATATTCAGAGATTTACAGCTGGAAAAGGAATTTTTCACATAAGTCACTTTTAGTAAAAGGGAAGGAAATAAAATCCATCATGCAACCTGCATTCAGTACCTGATTTCAAAAGTATCTTTTGCTTTGAAGCATGCTGGAGCAGAACACAGACATTTGGAGAACCAAATCCACTCTTTAGAATCTGAGCAACTTTGTAGATCCCTTTACTACAATCCAGTATCAGTTTTTCACTTAAAGCAATCATTTTTTTCTCCTCAAATGCTGTAACTAACTACTTTATTTTTTTTTCTTCAGTATGTTAAGGTTCTGAAAAGCTGTCATATGCTTTTCACGTCTTCCTTCTTGTCACAAGTCCGGCAGTATGTCTTGAGATAGTAAGGAAGCTTCTGATGACACATGATAAAAGCTGGATTTTCCACTAGCTCTATTTTTACTTTGCCATAGTAAGAACCAATGAGAGGAACCACAAGCCAGGGTTCTCTCCAATCTGTGAACTCTACACTCTCCCTGATACAGACAGGCTTGAACAGCATTAAGGCTATCACAGCGTGTGGGAGATGAGAGCATACCTAACGTTCAAGGGTTGCCAACGCAGCTACAAAGTGCAAGATGAAACCAGCCCACAGCTGCACCTTTTGGAAGGGTTCTCAGTAAAAAGAGAAATTTTAGCATTAGTACCTGGCAATGGCAAGTGGAAATTTAATGCTGGAATTTGGCCTCAGAAGTTTCTGAGCCAAATCCTTCATTACTGCTGAAAGAAAAATGAAAATGACTATATTTAAAAGAATATATATGGCTTAAAGTACAACAATACAAACACCATAGAAAAGATAGCTTAAAACGTAATGATATAAATATGAAAAAGAGCTGGTGTTCAATTTCTGGATATTTTACAGGAACTATACCTAACACATTTGAATTTAGCGCTGACTCAAGATTACTCCATGCATGTTATTTTTTCAGAGATGGCATTTAAAGCTGTTTGTACACACTGCACTTGATGACAACACAGCTGTACATAAAAGTCTAATATTTCAGAGCACAGGTCTTCAGATGATCATAACCGGCTTATATGTGTGCAGATAAACTCTTTATTTGTGGAAGTGTATCCACTAACAAACTAAAGTATGCGTTCATAAGATTTTCACTTATCCATGTTTGCAAATCTTAGATATGTCCAAACGTGAATGCTTTGGCCAGCACTGGAATGAACTGGAATAAAAAGAACCACATAATTAACACAGAATAGGAAATACAGAAGTAATGGCCATCATCAAGCAAGTTGTGACCATGTCGTACAATGAGATCAATTAGCAAACAATGAGGAAAAAATGGCTTATCAAAAACATGAAACACTTTTTTCTGTGGCACTGTCTATGCCATAACGTACAGCAAGATGAGGACAGAGTCAGCACCCATAGTCACTACTGAAAATTTTGGGGTAGGTATGAGCTTACGTTCTTGACTGAAAAGCTGTTATTTCGGGAAACAATCATGAGGACCCTGTAGTTCTGGGAAGCACCAGGAGGTGCCTCTGAAAGGCTGATGGGGCAAGTCGATGCTCCTCACAGGTGTCCCAACACAGGGCCACAGTGTGCTCTACCCCTCCATCAGCACCTGCCTTCACCAGCACAGGAAGTGCAGACATATGAAACCCCCAGCAGGGAATGAAATGAACCTCAGGGATACAAAACACCTAATGTTTAGTGTGGGGGCATTTCACAGTACTCCGTATGTTTGGTTATAGTCTTAGCTGCCTTTGCAGAAATTTTTGGTAGAACACGTATGAGAAAAAAACTACCAATCTAGATGCTACAGAGAAAGTTTTCATAGGGATCTGTACTTTGGGTTCCAACAATACAGAAAAAGACAAGCCTGGCGTTACAAATTACAAATACCACAGAGAAATTCACTCTGAGATTTGATGACTGTAATACGGATTTGGTACATATAATTTTGACATTTATCAAAAGAGCAAGCAGACGAAGTATTTAGAACTGCCTATTTGCTACTAGCAAAAGGTTTCTGGTGAAGAAGGATGAAATAAAGTGAGAGTGAAGACCAAGAAGTTTATGTCACCGTGCGTTGCAGATAAATCAAGCACTGCAATAGACAGTAAATTCAGCTGCAACTGTTGGAAGAGAAAAAGACCCCTCTTCATGCTCCATGTGACCTGGGGTAATTCAAGTTTGACTACAATTAAATTCCTCTAGGTGCTGAACACATGACTGGAAATGGCAAGAATGCTCAACCATCTCTTCCACTACTTATAAAATCATATATATTTTTTAAAATAACAATATTAATGGGAAAATATGAAATAAAGTTTTAGGCTTCAGTGAATTTGACACGTCATCATGAGTAGCTTAGTAAGCCTGCCTACTATTACTTGTCTTTTATTTTTATCGGATGCCATCAATCAGGCAGACTCTGTGGACTCAGAATACCACAGAAGCCAACACTGCTAGAGGAGACTAGATCCAGGAGAAACACGGAGAGATGAAGACTATCCCAGCACCAGAAAAAGAAAAGCTCTGACCCAGTAGCACTATCAGCACACAGGCTCACAAGAAGCCCATTTTTTACGTAGACAGAAAAATGTCTGCACATCAAGATTTATTACTGTAAAAATGATCATAAGATATGAAAACAAATGGAGAAAGTGTCTGCTGTTGACCTTACATGAGTGGAGTACAACTAGGAAAAGTGATAACAATACTGATTCTAAAACCTTGTCAGAAAATTCTTCTATAATATGTTGCCTGCCCAGTTTTCTTCTTCCACTGGTCAGCAAGCATTCATTATGTGTCAGAAGGTGGAGTGACAACTTAATTAGGACGTTCTCTGCTCATGGCATACTGAAGATTTTAGCCACAGCAAAAAATACAAATTGGTACTGGAAAAACAGTTTATCATATCTGTGGTCAGTCCTCTTTTTCTTTCATCTGCGAAGAAGAAACACCTGAAAAAGGAGAATATGTTTTCTGGGCATCTCAATGATAACAATAAACTCTTACGGAGTAACAATACTCATTAATATGCTTCTGGACTTTAAATCACTTTTAAAAACATTCCTACTCCCTCTGTGGTTCTAAATGAATAAAATACAGGGACATGATCTTTTTGAAGAGTTTTATTCCAAAAGGTAACAGCAGGAATTCTTCCTAACGTAACTCTGAACTTCAGTCAATCCCAATACACGGATCAAAACACAAAAGCATCTGCACAATCATGTGTGTGAGGCAGGTGCTGACAACACCATTTACAAGACTGAAAAAGGACGTTTCAAACCAATTCTTGTAGAAAAATGTGAGTAATTTGTTACAAAAGACTTAGCACTGAACAGAATGAGGCAGTCCATTCTCCAGGAAGACAAACATACACACATTGTGATCGGGCTGCCTATAATTCAGCCCACTGAATCTATAAATGCTGGAATTTGTAAACTTCATCCTGGCTACACACAGTATGTGGAAAAATACATAGTCAATGGTATAAATCAGTGCATTAACTCAGACAAGTCACATATTTAGATACTTTCTAGGTTTATCAGCACGTACATACAAGCAATGATCTGACTGATAAAAATACCACGTGAACGGTGATTATGCAAGAAGTTTGGGAAGCTGGAAGAATAAATTCCTCTCCCCATCCCCTTTTTATAATGTCAAACCACCCGCACTCTCCAGGGTAAGGAGAACAAGGGGAAACTACTAGAACAAAGGGGAAATAGCCAAAGGCACTTTCAGATGAGTACAGTAAAGTTTTCTGTAAACAGTAGATGGCAGAACTAGACAGCACAAAACTTTGATTTGACAGAAAAATTCATACTTTAACTGTTCTCCCAAGAGAAATCTGAGGTCTCCTTACCCTTCTCTGACACAAGAAAATAAATACGCACTGCCATAATAATTTAAAAAATTCATATAAGATAAAACAAAATAAAAGCACAGAAAGAAAGAAAGAACAAAAGCTGTATCTGACTAGTTCAGCTGCATAAATACGTGGAAAATATAAAACCACCAAGCAACGGCAGTACAGAATACTTGACTCCTTCACAACAGTTTATACATCTAACACTGACTGCTAATCATGTTTCACACCCATTAATTTAATGTTGCATAAAGCCCCATTTCTATCATCTGTTGAAAGGGAAGTGATACTGCTTGTACCGGGCAGGAATTCTGTACATAATATTCTATCAGATTAAACCTCAGTAACTTTGTGAATTATGAGCTGTCAAGGACTTTTCTCATCTGCCACAGAATATACTTCTTAGAAACAGGAGCTATAAATAAGGCAACAGATGTTCTTTGCTGGCTTCAACTGAAGCGCAGTTAATTTTTAAAAAGCCAGTAGTTAGCACTGTTCTATAAGACAGTATTTTGCTTCCCTCTACTGGTGAGCTTTTGCAGTACTTCTTTTCAAACTGCATTCAAGATTCGAAATGGCGGCAACTATTTCCAATTTGTGCTAGCAAAATCAGAGAAACAGGTGGCCCTATGCGGAGGAAAAACTGCATAGCTTATGAAAAAAATACTGAGTGCAGTATCTCCTGGCATGCAGAACATTGCATGGTAATGCCACATGTAATGTTTGAGCTGCTCTGCAAAAGCAAACACACTAGGAACTGAAAGACAAGATGGGAGAAGCACCTGTTTATTAAGCTGCCTTTTGAAGTGTTGTCAGATAAACAGAAACAGTAATACATGAACAAAGTAAGAATGCAGTAAAATAAGCTGCTTTTCCTGCTTCTAAGCAGAAAGCACCCCATAAGCCATAAGCCCATGACCCATAAGGAAGCACGGGTCAAGCACTGTGGGAGCTGTGGGCAGGCACTGGGGCTTCCTTACTGCCAGTGTGAGAGAAGCACTGGCCACACTGCGACACAGCAGAGTGGAGCACAGGGCGCAATGAGATACCTCCCATGGGCTGAGGCATATTTCCATTTTACCCTTCTTTCTCAGAGACCACCCTAGGTGACGCGGAGCACAGCCTATAGTGCAGTTCTTGCAGCTCCTAAGTATCACCTGTTTAAGTGATAGTTTAAGGGCAGTTAATGTCTCTAAATTGGGCATGCAAACAGTCTTCACGGCATGATCCTGAAGATAGAGAAAGCATTTTAAAAAGATAACATGCACAGTTTGCATCCTGTGGGTATCTTCAGGTTCCTGGCCAGCAGTCTGCGAGAACAAAGTACCCAGTTACTGCACCCCCACAAAGCAGGGTAAGATCATGGATGGGACAGTAAGGAGAGGAAGGTACAGGGACAGCCAAGAATTTAGACCCAGCAAAGTGCCAAATGCTGCCTTTCTTGTCAATGGAAGGTTGTGTACATTCCTTCCTCCTTCAGGATAGCAGCTCCATAGCTAGAAAGCAGCTGAGCTCCAGAAGAATTTGAGTAGTTCTGCCAAATTCTCCTCAGAGATACTAACCGGCAATGAAAAACCTAGCATTCCAGCTTATGGCAATGGTTTCTTAAGAAACTGTACATGACATCAAGAAGGAAAAAACAAAGCACTGAATACTCAGGTGTACTGTGGATAGCACAGGTGTGAGGGGAAATAGCATGTTCCACCGACATCTGCATCTGGAACCTACTTAACAGGTTTCTCATACTACTTTCAGGTTTATTATTGTCAATAAGCACCAAGATTGCAAAACTGGTATATTACTGTACTATACTGGTAGTGCTTGGAAGCCCTTATCAAAATAAGAACAAACCTGTGACAGTTCTGCCTCCCTTACTGGTCTTATGATTAACTAAGAAATCTCTGAGAACTCATACTAGCTGCTCTACTGACCTTCTACAAACTTTCATAAAGATATTGAAGCTGTAATATTCTAGTAATTTCTGCATTCTCAATTTAATAAAGGTCAGACTGTAGTACAAGGGTACTTTATTTTAAACAGATAACATGTAAGTTCATAGATTTACAGAGTATTTTAGTACAGTCACTCCACAAGAGAACTCCTTGTTTTCTGTCTTCTATACAACACAGGCAGAAACAAAATTACATGAAAGAAGTATCAATATCACAATATCAAGAGCTCAAAACTTGAGAGAGCTATGAAGTAAGGTTGCATGTGAAATTCCTGTTCCTCTTTTCACATCAAGATGTAGCATTTTCCCATGAACATACTCTGCTTGTTTGAGCAAGCAGTGTCCAGTGAGTGCTCTCAAGGGGTAGAACCCACCTGAATAACTGAGGTATTTACTGTCTTGAGCATTAACTAGATTATATGAGACATACAGTCTGTTAGGTAGCTCCCATCCCATGTTCACTTTCCTCTTCAAACCCGAGTCCTCTATTATTACATGTCCAACACCATGTAAGAGCACTTAGTTCCACACCTTGTTCTCTAGCTCTTCATAGCAAGTGCAAAAGGAAATGGGTACTTGTCTGTTCCTGGAAACCATCACCACTCACAGGAGACAGCTGCCTATCTTTTGGATGGATGAGGGCCATCTCAAGAATCAACTGAAAATTTTCTGTCCAGCCAGTACCATCTTAGACCTCTTCTGGGCAAGACTGTGGAGAATGTAACAGGGAGATGACATCAAAGACCTCCACGGGGAAAGCTTCAGTGATAATGTCAAGTTCCCTTGCTTTCAGACATTTCACCCTCTTCACCTAAAAAGCACTGCCCTAATCTCTTCTGAACGACTGAGTACAAACTTACCAAGATTACTACCTCAGTTCCCTTTTCACACAATCACAGTGATGGCTAGTATTGGTACTCCTACAGCATCTATTCCTTCTATCAAAAATACAGCTACTGGATGGACTTTCAGTGAGGAAGCTGGAATTCCCTCTGAAATGACCTGTCCCACCTTCACCGGATCCTTGCTCCTTACTCTTTCCTACATTTATTTTTAATACCGTCATTTTTTTTTTCTTATGCAAGGTTGTCACTGGTTGGTAATAATGACTCTGTCTGAGAAGCATCTTTTTAAACATTCTCTTTTCATACAGTAATCAGAATACATTAAACTTTGGGACAGTATGTTGTTTTGCTTTGAAACAGTATTTTCTTTTGCTACTTTATGTTTGCTGTGGAGAAACTAAGGTGGTGGGGATACAGAACACTCTAAAACTATCTGCTGGAAAGCTCTGTAGAGGGGAAGAATAAGCTCTTCATTATGGCAAGAAAAAGATAGTATGTATTACTGTGCTTGCGAAGTCAAGTTGTTTAGATCTGGAAGATTTACATAAAAGTACTGGCAGAAGCTGCTGACAGATAAAAGCCAAAACAGTTCCTTCATCTTTTGGGAATTATGGGAAACATTTATAAGTACACAAAGTTAAAAATAATGAGCGCATAGCAGTCACCCAAGGGAAAAAAAAAAGCAAACAATGGTAACAGTAATCCAGCATCAAAAGGAATTCTTTTAGTTCTGGAAACTAATGTATTTCAAATCGAGTATTTTTTCCTCCTTTAAAAAAAAAGTTTAGGGATCTAGATGAAATGTAATCTTTTAAGAAAGTAAAACTGGATTAATCCTTGCTGCCATTAAACCATTCACTGATCTGACATAGATACAGAAACAACAACATTACATGGAAATTCCTAAACTAAAGCCACGGAGAGTTAATCCCACCATCATCTTTAATTTCATATAAAGAAGAGAACTCTCAGTCTGTTCATAATAGATTTTCTGACCCATGTCATACACCTGTCTATATTTCTCTACATAGCAATGCCAGTGTTGATTTCTTATTCCATTAATTCATGCTATCAAGACGCTATACAAAAAAGATGTTATGGAATATGCAGTGTGGGTCTTTATGCATGAACTTATAGGCCTCTTTTCTATAAATCAAACTTTATTCACACTGCACTGCTAAAGTAACTGTAATTTAGATCCTAGCAGTTAAAGTGGTGAACTAATTTCATGGACCTTTACAAAGCAGTCAGAGACTCAACTGGCTGCAGTGGCACAAAGAGCTTTATTTTTGTACTGCCTAGCACACTGTGCTGCAGAAATTCATGCAGTGTAAAATTTGCTTATAGGAAGTTCTTTTTTTTTTTAAAAAAAAAAAGAACTGAAAAGAACAATAAAGATGGTGTAAATGAAAAGATGGCATGAAAACCTTACTATGGTTTTACCCTTTCATCTGCAAGCCAAAGACTAACTTAAGTCATGGGTAAGGAGGTCCATTGCAGAATTTCACTTTGCACTGGTAACTGTCATTTGCAAATATACTAGAAGAAACAGGCAAAGCCTCCCTGTAAGAAAACCTGTAGAATTAACAAAGCACTTGAATCAGGTAAATCATTTCGCAAATACTATGCAACCCTACAGCATTAAGGCATTTCTTAAGGTTTAAATGATAAAAAAAATAATGTATCCCTCTTAAAAATAAGTATAGTGTGAAGGAGTGAGGATGAATAGAAGAGGCTGAATTAACTGCAGAAATACTCTGTACAAGATCTTGGAAAACCTAAGCTGGAGAAGAGCTGTGCATAGCAAAAAAATGAATGCATCTGATTGAGACTGGACATGTTCCCAGTGATTTTTATCTAAGGTGATCAAATCACAGCTGTGCCAGGGAGGCAGAAGCTCATTTTATTACGTCCTCTGCAAAGACTCAGAGGTGAGCTAGCTGCACCCTGAGAGGCTGCTTCCCTTCCCTTCCCTGCAGCTTCCCAGCGCTTCTGTAACAAGGGAAACCACGGAACTGATGTGGCTATACTCCAACTTCATTGAAGAAATCTGAAGGATTGGGCCTCAAGCTGACTCTCCAAAGTTGGGGCAGTACTGAATGAATAAATAAACATGCCACTAACTTCTTGTGTATTTAAGCACTGCAAGTGTACTGCATTTCTAAAGGCCCCCTCCTCCAAAAAAAAAAAAACAAAAGAAGAGTGTTTCCACCGTTCTGCTCCTGACAAGAGGTCAGGTTAGTTAGAAGACAAGCTATCCGCATCTGAAAATATGACAACACTTCCCATAAATCTGTTTTTCTACATAGTCACAGAGAAAGCTTAAAGCTGTAATCACTCACTTGTTCCAGTACATTGGTTACGGGACACAATAAAGAAGTAAAAATACTTGCCTAAGTTGCACAAGATGTGATCAAATAAAAAAAAAAAACATCTTCCAGCCATGACTCAGTAAGGAATGGGTGGAGGGTTCGTGAGGCTGAAAGGCTGGAAGGAATATGCCACCTTCAGCACTGGCCAGCAAGGACTGGGAACTGGTTGCTATTCTGTCAAAAGGCCAGGTATATCACACTGGTTGTTTTCCTGCTATGCTGCTGGGGTAGAAAGAACAAAATTAAAATGAAATAAAATAAAATAAATGAACTCTTACATGTTTGTTCTATTATCCTGTTCCAGAGGAATCCCTCCATCATCATCTTGCCAAAAGAAAGAACCAGAGTTACAGTTACCTTTATTTGACCTCAGCAGAAAAACACACCTCTTTCCTTTTTTATTTGACATTTTAAAAGAATGTCTTTCTTCCCTTCTCTTTTTTCTTTTTTTTTTCTTTCTTTCTTTCTTTTTTTTTTTATTAATGCCAATTGTAAGGATGGCTCGCTTGATTCCCAGATGGAGAATCCTTCCAAAAGCTAGCTCCCTGTCGAGAACAGAAGGAAGAAGAATGTGTACATTTTAAACTGACCTGATTTTTGTAATTGCCTTATGACTCCCTGTTTTTGAGGGTACTTCACATGACTTGCCTGATACACCAGAATGAGCACCTTTCTACTTATTCCTCCTTCTAGCTTTACCCTTCCAAACTAGTGCATTTATCTGTCAAGACTTGCATCCTAATTAGCTCAGCCACATTCACTGATTTTTACTGAAAAAGTCACAATGCAAAACTCCTCAAAAACAGTAGATACAGCTGACAACTGGTCTAACTCACCTAAGCATTACTGTCACCATGTACATAATTCCTGCAGGACTCAGAATCCCTACATAGCAGCCTCACAAAGGGCTGTAATATTTCACAGTGAAGCTGCCATAAATGTGCCGCTAATCGCCTCTTTTAGGTAGATCAATTTGAGCAATCATCTAAACCTAGGTCCTGTTTAAAGGGCAATATTTTTTTTTTCTTACTTTCTCAGGGGAGACAGCCCTTCTGCTTCTCTTTTTGTTGTGTTTCGCTCCATCAGTCAAGTCAATTTTTCACCAGTCAGCTTCCCACATTTTAAACATCACTCTCAAGATGTCTCTTTGTCAAGAGACAAAGCAAAGCCACTGGTTATTCTAACAGCATCCAGTCAGGAACAAAAAATACAAAGCGCTAAGTGAATATTCTGATCTGTACTGCAGGAGGATGTGAAGGGATGTGACTGGAAGGAGCAAGTGGTAAACCACAGGTATAAACTTCTCTGGCAATGCACATACTCAGCTTGTTTGGTCTCCAAAACCCTGGAATATTCTAAACTGCTATGTAAAAAGGCTGTGGTGGTGTTTGTTTTTTGTTGTTTTTTTTTCCTTGCAGAACAGCTACAAGTTATGTATCATCAAATTACACACAGAAGCTTAACATATAGTGGGAATCAATACTGCAGTTGTGAATCAAGCTAATCAACACGAAGAGC
This sequence comes from Gallus gallus, assembly GCF_016699485.2. NCBI lineage: Eukaryota > Metazoa > Chordata > Aves > Galliformes > Phasianidae > Gallus > Gallus gallus. The sequence goes on along the minus strand of NC_052572.1, from coordinate 22,160,345 downwards.
AAAGTTTCCAAGCTTTAAAGTGTCCACTTAAACCATCATCTGACAGCACTCTGTAAAGTTTCAGAGGAAGCTGCCTTTTTTTCATTCGAGACAGGAAAAGAAGCAAGGATGAAAGACTTCTGACAGGACACAAAGAGGTGACCAAACTGAACTTACAATGAGAGAAAACTAGATTTTCCAAAATACCTAATTTTTCTTGAAATTAGATAACTTCATGCTTTTACTTCATACTGGCTATCAACTTGAGCCCAAAAGAACAAATCAGAACCACACCAAAGCCCACTTTTTCCTGCCTTTACAGCTTCTCAGTGCTTTATGTGCATTACATATTCTCTTATTCTCAGCATTTGTTCTCTCTTTCCTTCTGGCATTCTGTAATCCTGCCAACTGACGAGCTTTGCTTTTAATAAGTAGATCTGCCAACTTAAACACCAGTCTCCTAAGGCAATCAAATAATGAAACACACATGTATATACTTGTACGTAATCTGTCAAATGCTTCTACAGCCCACTACAAATGATTTTACCAATTCAAAGTTTTCATACGAGCGTGCATTCATATACCTCGGGTTTTCAAAGATCAAATCCCATGGTTCTTCAGGGTCCTGTGTCTTGTTTGTACTTAAGACAGCAATGGTCCCACAGTTTACATATTACTATACAGAAGATACGTGAGAGATTAAATTAAAAAAAAAATAAAAGAAAGAATACAAAAGGTGAACAGGCAATTTCATATGGAATAAGCATATTTTTCAATTTTTCCAATTTGGCATAAACATCTGGTACAAAACAGCATAGATTCCTCCATGGCAGAACAGTCTTCCCATGTTCCTTGTGTGTCTGCTAAGTTAATGAATAACCGTTCCAGGTGTCAAGAGTCTTTTTCCTACCTCCCCCACTACTGATCTATCATCCATATCGATGCCTTCTTAAATTCGAACTTTTAAACTATTATTTTCCTAGATAGAAATCTTGCAATAGAGCAATCCAGAGAAAAAAACCAACAACCTCTTGTCTGTCACACTGGGATGAAATTGCACTGCCACACCTCTGGAAGAAATAAAGATACAGTTCATAGCATGGCAGAATAAAGATGGTAGCAAAAGCATCTTTCAAGTAAGCAAGTCACTAATTGATATTAGAAAACTACTATCAAGCTTCAAGTACTGTAATTTCCTACATAATTTCCCATAATTTAGAAAACTCCTTGTATTCCTCTGCAAATCACAACTACGACACAGTGAAAGAAACCATTAGAGATGCATCATAAAATTGTAAAGAAAAAGCTACTTAAAGCACGCATATCTCTAATATGCACATTTCTATTACAAGACATGCTTTACACTGACAACAAAGGAAAATCTGAAACTATAAATTCTCAGTATCGGGGAAAAAAGTGAGATAAGATTAAATATCACAACATCTGTTCAATGTATGCACTCACATCCTAATAATTATTTTGCTTTTGATGCTTATAGCTGGATTCCAGCTGGTGAAGCTGGATGATGCAGGCAGAAGTATGACAGTAAAATGTGGCTATTCTGCACGGAATCCTCTTGGACTCCAAGTACTCAGTGGCTGAAGCCAGTGGTAGAGAGAACAGATGGTACTCACTGCTTGCGATAAATAAAGCCTCACACCATCAAATCTAAAGCAGTTCTGTTTCTTAGTATTAGTTACTTCTGTGAACATAACTGAAGTCCTGAGTTCTGTCTTCAGATTCAGCTTTCTGTAATTGTTTTCCACATGATCTCTCTTTTACAAAGAGACCAAACTTAAACTAAATTTTAATTGCTTTGTCACTGTATTTTTGGGCCAACTCATTCCTCACAGGAATCACGATGCTCACAACAGTGTCTTGACCATGACAATAACTGTGAGGCTCTTTGAAGGGACCATCAGCAACACCACTGGAAGAAGCACAAGAGGTAATGAGGAATTCTGCTTCCAGAGGTGAGTCTGAACGTGGTGAAGGTGGTCTAAGCCCTCAAACTAAACCACAAAGACTTCTAAAATGAGCAAACAAGCATGCGAGGGAAAATGGGTCAGCTGAATCTGACTTCGTACACTCTGGGGAGGTGTAATTACATCTACAAACATAAGTTCTAAATGCATAGCTTTGTAATCTTAATGATAGGCTAGTAGAGCGTTTATACATGCCCATACATCAAGGTTGTAAAACTCTGTATTTATCTTAAATGTAGTAATTTGTTGCAAAAACAGAGCATCAAATTAAAATTGCCACCATATCATTTTCTCACTTATAAGATTCTAATTATCATCACACTAGATACCTAAACTGGCAGTTCTGGAAAAAAAAAAAAAAGCATCTTTGTCAAAGCAGCATGGAACTAATCATTCATTTGCACTTGGGACGATGACTGAATAATATATATATTATTATATATACCAATAATATAATGGCAGAAAATAACCTGGTGAGAATAATCTCTATACTGTCATAACCAAATACTACAAAATGTCCGTACCTCCACCCCCAGTTAAGACATTTCTGCTATGAAATTTGCAAGTCTTATTTTATAACAGACATATAAGTGGGTAAAATTTAAGTCATCTCCATTAAGTACATACTAAAGAGAGAAGTCTGAGCAAATTAGAAACACGGTTAAAATCATCAAGATGTTATGAGCTTAATCCAGAAATTATGGAGTGAAATTCCATGCCCTGTGATTGCGCTCAGACAAGATGATCCTAACGGTGTTTCACTTCCATGTCTTCAAAATCCATGAAAGACAGAGTCAGAGACTGTCCTTCTTTACATCAGTCTTTAATGTGTGGCATTTTATGCACATCTATATTAAATGCAATTTGGTATACTGAAAAGAGAGAATCTTTTCAGAACAGAGCTTGGGTAATTATAACATTTATGCTCCAGACCCTGAGGGCAATGGGAATTCTGCCTGAGAGAAATGAGAGTAACAGCTGTGGGATTTGTCCCACTGCTGCTAAATCCTGACTATAGGTCTGATCCTGTTCCTTCTCAAGTCAGAATGTGTTTTGCCACCACTTTTAGGGAAAGTAGAGGAAGAGCCTGCTGCTTCTTGTATGAACAAGTCTTTTAAGTAAACAAAACCCTCATGTATAACGTTTACGAGAAGAGTACTTTACAAGAAGATTACTACAAAATAATCTTATTTTTACTTTGCATCCAAAATGATTTTGAATAAAACTCTTTAGAACTCTGCTTAGAAGAGAGCAGCTCACATTAACAAGCACAGGCATGTCCCATCTGAACTACCAGACGATCTACCACAGTATTTGATTGACTAGCTGTTAGATCTAACAATGAACAGAAAAGAAAAAAAACAAACCCAAACCATTCTCGTTTTACTGGCGTGCTTTTTCTGTGTCATAATAAAACCCTAGATATTTGTCTTAGAGGAAACATCTGGAGAAAAAAACAACAGTTGGTAACTGTCTTCCCCTTTTTTGCTAAACTGCTGAACTCAATAGTCCTGAATCTTAAATCACTGGGGAAAGCACCCTCAGACCACTATCCTTGTCAGTGCAAGTTTTAACATCAGGGATATAAAAGACGTTTCACTAGCACAGAGACCAGCGCAGTCTAAAGCAATTATTAGCATTACATGCAACAGATGAGTGCCAAATGTTCCTCTAGCAGACAGTCAGAATTCTCCCAAAAGCCAGAAGGACTTCACGCTAGTCACTCTAGGTGATTTACTGTAACAAAAAAAAGTGTTCTGATAATACCAGATTGTAAAAATCTCCTGTTTTAGAGATAAGGTTGCAGCTTACACAGGCTAACAAAAGGGTCTTGGAGTTGTCCACACTAAGTTTGAGCTCAAGAGGAAGTTAGAAAAAGCAGTTGAAAGCAGTGGGGAATGCACACTGATCTTTCAACCAACAGTAATAAATTATAAATTCAGCAGAGCAAGGAGAATTCAAACACTCATCCTGCTGTGCTCTTGAGGACCCCTAACTAAGTAAACAGAAGTCCTTTATCTCCAGATATTTGATATGAAGATTTTGCTACTTACTGTTTTCAGTCTGAGTTCCTTAACACTTTCTCTATTGAAGAAGCCAGACTGTGAGATCCACTAAAAAAAACCTTTTGGTCTCAGAACTACTTTACAGTGGAACTTTCCCTCCATAAGAAAACTGCTTATGTTGGCTATTGAGCAACTACATTATTCTGGCTTCAGAACAACTCAATAGATTTGGACTAGCAAAAATATACTCTTTATTATACTCAAACTTCTGTATAGATTCTACCCCAACACAACCAAAATAAGTCATTAAGCCTGGGAGGATACTGATGACAGTAAGTCATCAGCCTGGGAGGAACACAGGGCTGTTGTCCATGTGAGTAGAGAGAGGATTAGGAAAGCCAAGGTGCAGATGGAGCTGAACTTGGTGAGGGATGTGAAAGATAACAAGAAGGGGTTCTATAGGTACATAGGCAGGAGGAGACAGGCCAAGGAGAGTGTTCCCCCTCTGATGAAAGGCAGTGCGGAGCTGGCTTCCTCAAACACAGAAAAAGCTGAGGTACTCAGTGAGTGCTTTGCCTCAGTCTTCATAGGTGGTCAGGCTTCCCATGTCTGCCAGGACCATGAGCCTCCAGGTGAGGGTGTGGGGAGTGGTTTCTGTCCCACTGTAACAGTGGAACAAGTCTGAGTCCTCCTCATGAAATTGAATGTGTATAAATCCATGGGGCCAGATTATATCCATCCTGGAGTTCTGAGAAAAATGGCTGATGTGGTTGCCGAGCCACCCTCCATCATATCTGAAAAATCATGGCTGTCTGGGGAAGTCCCTGGTGACTGGAAAAAGGGAAACATTACTCCCATTTTTAAGAAAGGGAGAAAGGAAGACCCAGAGAGCTACAGGCTGGTGAGCCTCTGTGCCTGGGACGACCACAGAGCAGATCCTCCTAGAAGCTATGTTAAGGCACATAGGAGATAAAGAGGTGATTGGAGACAACCAGCATGGCTTCACCAAGGGCAGATCATGCCTGACCAATCTGGTGGCCTTCTATGATGAAGTGATGGCTTCAGTGGATGGGGGAAGAGCAGTGGATGTCATCTACCTGGACTTCTGCAAGGCCTTTGAGATGGTCCTTCACCACATCCTTCTCTCTAAATTGGAGAGGTGTGGATTTGAAGAACGGACCGTTCGATGGATTAGGAATTGGCTGTCTGGATGCAGCCAAAGGGTTGTGATCAATGGTTCTGTGTCAGAGTGAAGGCTGGTCACAAGCGGTGTCGCTCGTCAGTCTTGGGACTGGTGCTCCTCAACATCTTCATCACATAGACGGCGGCATCGAGGGCACCCTCAGCAAGTTTGCGGATGACATCAAGCTGAGTGGTGCAGTCGATACAACGGAGGGAAGGGAAGCCATCCAGAGGGACCTGGACAGGTTGGAGAAGTGGGCCCATGAAAACCTAATGAGGTTCAATAAGGCCACATGCAGGGTGCTGCACTTGGGTTGGAGCGATCCCAGGTATTTTTACAAACTGGGGGAAGATCTCCTTGACAGCAGCCCTGCGGAGAAGGACTTAGGGGTCCTGGTGGACAAGAAGCTGGACATGAGCCAGCAGTGTGCGCTTGCAGCCCTGAAGGCCAACTGTGTTCTGGGCTGCATTAAAAAAGGGGTGACCAGCAGGGAGAGAGAGGAGATTGAGAGAGGTAAAGGGGGACCTCTACTCAGCTCTTGTGAGGCTCCATCTGGAGTACTGCGTCCAGGCCTGGGGCCCCTAGTACAGGAAGGACGTGGAGCTCCTGGAGCAGGTCCGGAGGAGGGCCACTAAGATGATCAGAGGGCTGGAGCACCTCTCCTATGAGGAAAGCTTGAGGGAACTGGGCTTGTTTAGCTTGGAGAAGAGAAGGCTCCAGGGAGGCCTCATTGTGGCCTTCCAGTACTTGAAGGTAGCGTATAAACAGGAGGGGGAACAGCTGTTTATGAGGGCGGATAGTGATAAGACAGGGGGCAATGATCTTAAACTGAGACAGGGGAGGTTTAGCTAAGATGTTAGGAGGAAGTTTTTCACACAGAGGGTGGTGACACACTGGGACAGGCTGCCCAGAGAGGCTGGGGATGCCTCATCCCTGGAGGCATTCATGGCCAGGCTGGATGTGGCTCTGGGCAGCCTGGTCTAGTGGTTGACAACCGTGCACATAGAAGGGGGTTGAAACTAGATGGTCATTGTGGTCCTTTTCTTCCCAGGCCACCCTATGATTCTATGTTTCTATGATTTCAGAACATCAGGGGATAACATTTTCTGACATTTCTCTTGAGAGAAAGAATATATTGCAAACAATGCAATAAATATAAGACACAGAATAAAAGACCATACTGCGACTAAGAGGCACAAAGCAATCAAGTATGGTCAGCCAAGAATTTTTGTGGCAAAGGAGCTCACAAATGGTACCAAGTCATCACAGAAGACCCATGCATCACCCTATGTAGGCAGCTCTGGGACGTGTGCTCGGCAGAGGCAGCAGAACAGTGCACAGAATACACCTTGCTGCATCCCACCAGCATCCCACCCCAGTGTCTTACAGCTCTAAGAGTAAGGCAGCTTAGACCCCCCTCAACTGTGCACCAATCAATGGGGAGGGAAGCAGGAAACCACAACAGGCTTTGCAATCACCTCTGTCAGCCCTCACCTGTGCCAAACAGCTGTGTAGCAGCCAGGAAACAATTGACTGCTATGTTCGTAAACACACCAGACATTTTCACTTCTCCACCCAAGCAAAGCTTATTAAAAAATTTTGAAAAATCAGCAAGAGAATTGGAATGTGTCCTCTAATTGTTAAAAACCATGTGAAAGTAGGAAAATTACTGCAAATCTTTGCCTTTCACTGCATATTTCTGGAATGGTTCTACATAGAGAGATAAATGAAACCTCACAGATGTGTAACCTTATCTACCACTGCGCATAGTTAGTGATTTCTTTCATTAATTTTATAACTTAAGTGCTTTGGTCTACCTCAAGCAAGAAGCAGCTTAGGAAGAGAGCTTGGAAATTAAAAGGTAACCACACAAACTAAAAGCCCCACCTTTGACAGAGACTGCTTGAAAAGCAAGCTTTGAAACACAGATCTACAGTGTTCAATACCATATGGAAGTCCTTCACCAAGGTTAATCCTCCATGCTCATCAGCTCGATGGGATGATGAGAACTAGGATGAAATCAGTGAAGATGCTAAACTTTTCTCTCCTACCCCCTAAAATAAATTTTGCAGTTAAGAGTTGTTAACAAGACTTACAAAACTCAAGTAGCCAAGACTCCTGGAAGGTGTATTCCCTCCTTGCATTACAGAGCTGACCTTGCAATGCTCTCCTCCCTTTCCAGTGCAGCCACGGCACAGTAGTGCTGGGACATGCTGCACCAGACAACTCCAGGAGAGCAAGGAAGAAACTCCTGAACTACAACATGATGTGCTAAATTTATATTGGTGAAACTGAGCAACCTCTTTACATTTTTGAGTGTGCGTATTTATCTACTTTCTTTTTTTTAAGAAGGAAGTCTCAAAATGTAATTTTACATCTGGTCTTCCAGTGCAAGGTCACACCACACACACAATCAAAATTGTAGAAAAATCAGCCTAGGTTAGGCCTTGCTTATTTACTGAAACATGCAATAGCTACTTAAGAACTACTGGAAGTTGAGTGGTCCAGAAAGGGTCCTGAACTGGATCACAGAGCATAGATCTAGCAGCTGCCCTCCAGGTATGCCCACTGCAAATAATGTCAAGTACATATGAATGAATGCAGAAAATTATAAAAGCACGCTGCCTGACAGCTAGCTGGACTGTTGAAGACCTATTTCATCATTCATGCTACAGTTTACCCAGTAGTTTCGACGTACAAGATAGTCCTATAGGATATTTAAGACTACAGAGTACACGGAATTGCACCACTGGCTCAGAGTGGTAGTGCGTTTTGAAAACTGTCCTGATGACTTTTGACTGTAGATCTTTATTACCTAAAAAGGTGTGAGCCTACCTGCTATTATCAGATGCTGTCCTACAGGTAAACCATGAAAACTCTTTGTAAAATAGAATGTAAAGAATATTGAGTGCTATCTTCTAGAACATTTCATACAGCATTACAATACGAATGAAAAAAAGCAGTTACATTAGCACAAAAATTTACATCTGCCAGCACTCCAGGTGATGTTCAAGAATGTGAGAATTTCTACAACAAAGTGTAAATAATAAATGCATATATAACATGAGAGAAAAAAAATCAGTACTTTCATGGATGGAAAGACAAAGTAGGATTGGTTTTAGATGTGTATTTTGCTGAAAGCTTCAGTAGAAGTTAAGCTTTAACCACAGTCATTTTTTTTATACAGCCAAATATTCTCTCTTTAAATTCTCAAAAGTATCTAGAGTCTCACCAAATTGTTCTCAGGACTTAACATCCTTTTCCAGTTGAATTCTTTTTTAAAATCCTGTAATTCCCCTCATCATTCTTAGCTATTAAAATAAAGCATTTCTTTGTATTGGAGCCTTCAGATTGATTTCATGGATGTTCATCATGGAAAGCAGCTTTGCAGCAAGCCACAGATGTGAAAGAGCACACAGCCAGCTGTAGTAACAACACCTGTGCTCTTTCACACAAGAAAATCTGTATGTTTATATGGCATCACACAACCATTTAAGTGGGCATGGCTGTTTGCTCAGGGTGCAGAGAGATCCATTCTTGGCAAATACAAAGCACCATGTGTTGCTGAAACTCACAAACTGATGTTATCATATGCAAATTTAAGAAAGAACTATTTGCTAGCCGGTTACTTTTTTCAGATGTTCCTGGATCAGTGAGAAGAATTATCAAGATAAATCCATTTGAGAGGAGCAGGCTATTTTACCTTTGCCTTGTTTTGTGTCTTGCCCCAGGATCATTCATGTCAGTAAGATATATTAAAATACGTTATCTGTATTACAGAAGGCTAAAGAAGCTCCAAAGAAATCACTCAACATGACGCTCCTCTTGTAACTATAGAAAAGTGCATCAAAATGAGTGTAACACAAAACAAACATTTCTTATAGCAACAAAATTATACAGCGTACTGCTTCCACTTTCTTAAAGTGTGTGGAGAAAGGTGGTTTTTTGTTTTTGTTTTTTGAGACTAATTGATACAACTGAAGAAAAAAAAGACATATCAGCCACACAAAGCCTTTCCAGATCTGGTCATCCTCAAGGATCAGCAGGAGCTTCTCTGCACCCCGAGTGGTTTGTTTTTCTTCAGAAATAACAACTGTCCAAGTAAAATAAAACACTTTTTCCTAAAAGCTCTCTCTCACATTGTACCCCATCACAATTACAATATGGAAGACAAAGCCTGTAAAGCTCCCTCCTTCCTCTTGCTTCCTTCCTTCTCCACCAGCAGATGGGGACAAGCATCAGCCATGAACTTGCCCAGGTCTCAAACGTGCAGGACAAACTAGCATTTGTATGCATCACCCTGTGCTCTGCATAGTGTTTGCAAAAAAAAAAATATTTTAATTGCCACTTACCACTGCAGAATGAAAAAAAAAAAAAAAAAAAAGCTCTTTCTCACTTCAATACAGTTTGCAAAATCTTTGTTTTCGTTAGTGGTAAAAGCAGGTGGTGGGAGCTTTGTTTTCAGAAATGTGGTAATTTGGCAGTTATAAATTTGCCTCATACACTGAGAAACATTACCATGAAGTAGCTAGTGAGGTTTTCTGGCATTAACCTGCCCCTTTTCTCACTGCAAGCGAAAAATCAACCAGTCTTGAGAGTTAGTGACTGCAGGGCATTCTGATGACACCAGCCAAATGAAGACTTGCTCTCAAACTGGGATTTTTAGAACAAGTCCAAGGCTCTGCATTGAGTGGCAAATACATTTACCAAATGAGATAGTGATTCATCACTTCACCCCACAATTTCCTTTTTCCATTTGCTTGAATCAGGGGAGATGATGACTCTTCCATTCCCAGCTAAAGCTCCCAGCTTGCTGCATTCCACTTGCAATTATATCCCCTGCTTTACAAATGTAAATAATTTTCATAAACTCCATCTCTCTACTGGTTTTATAGGAAAATTAAATACAGAAACAAATTCTACAGCGCATTCACTTCAAGCATGCACAAATGGTTTTCTGCTCTCTGTCAGTTTGGATCCTTGTCAGACATTGCACAACCTGGTCTTTGATAGAAAAGAGTTTCCAAATGTTCTGTGTCATTATCTTTGTCTAAGCTGCTGATCTATATCTTTTCAAGGAGAAAAGTAAAGAAAGCTGCTGTTTTTCGGTGGTTTTGTTGTTTTTTTGTTTTTTGTTTTTAATTTATTTTTCATCATAAGAAGGAAGAACTTCTAATTATTTTTAGGCTCTAAAACAGCTGAAATTGTATTGTCAACATACACAATCATCTTAAGTTACACGGGAAGTAGCAGGAAGCTCCAAAACATCAGAACACACAAATTACTCGTAAATTTCTGGTCTGTCATCTGCAAAAATGACCTTCACTTACAAGTGGGAATTTAGCATTTAAAGTGAAGAAAAATATTTCTGTCAATCACAGCTTTGTACACTGAAGTCTGGTTAAAATCTGCTCACTCAAACCTGGAAGAGAAACAGCACTGCATGAACCAAAGGACACGGTTGTACCAGATCAGCTTAATCAAAGTTCAGAAGACTCAGTTGAACTCAGAGGAAACAAGAATCAGCACTGCACAGTAGCAATGTGGGGAAAAAAAAAAAAAAAAAAAAGACGAAAAGTTTTTCACATCAAGTCTGAGTTCTGCTTTACGTAAACTCCAGGGGCCTGGAGGAGGTGCAGAGATGACCCTGTGCTGGGTGTCTGTCTGTGAAGGCAGCAGCCTGGGAAGAAATGACAGGGCAGGCGCCGGTGGCCTTGCACCAACCCTATGTGTTAAATCCGCCTCTCGATAGCTCTGCCCTGCCCCATGTCCAAAACTGAAACCCCTGCTTTTTCATGTGTTTTCAGATGCAATTAAAACACAAAACAGCAAGCAAAACCAAAACAAACTCAGATCATCTCTACTTCTTCACTTAGAAACATAAGGAAAAAATGGACAAAATGCAACAGCTCTTGAATATCGTTCAAGTGTTCTCTGCTCTGGTCTCTATCAGAGGTTCTAGCAATTTAAATGGGTCACTGATAAAATAGAAGTGTGGACAAAGATTTGACCTCAGTGCTATAATAAGGAGACAAATACTTTAACATAATTTGACACCACTAGCAGTTTCATTTGTTTTCAAATTAGCTTTCAAGGTTTTAGAGACCTTCCGATTTGGAAATAGGACTGTGACTACACAGGACAGTAGCCTGATGGACAGCTCTGCCAGCATTACCAGCCCCACTGATCTTTAGATGCCTGCTGCTATTTGTATCCCAGTACCTGCAGTACCTGTCTGCATGGTGATAAATACTGCAAGTTTGATCTAACACTAATGAATCTGCATACTCACGAGCAACCAGCACAGTTAATAAGGCTGAGAAGAAACATTCAGAATAATCAAAGTCCTGGAGATTACTGAAGTAATTAGAAAGTAATTTCTTTTTTTTTTTAAAAAAAATCTATGCATATGTTAAAATTTAAAAAAAATGCTCAGGGTATTATTGTATACAAATTCTTTAAGATCCCCAATTTACCTCCTAATGTTCTTACTGAAAATATGCACAAATAGGTACGTTCAGTATTGTCTTTTCACAGAAGGAAAAAGGTACATGGATTACAAATAACTGAGATACATTTAAGGAGTCTGTTTCTAGTTTCCCATTAATTTGTCATTTTGATACACAGCAGTTTCAAATCATTACATGCTGAAAATGTAAACTTGACTGTATTTGGTCAAGCAAGTTTCATACTACTCATTAATTCACTTGAAATACACTTTTGGGGTGTAGAGACAAGCACCATCCTGGGAAGAATCTTCTGGCGCACTGCCCGTGACACTGGCTGCCAGACAATATTAACTGTGCTAATCCCTGCACCAAGTTTCAAATGCAGAACCAGCAAAGCTCTTTGTAAGTCAGATGTACATTGCTATATTATTCTCATCTTTAACTGAATTGTATTTCCATCTGCTCTTCTGGTATCATGGGTATCTTTTTCTTTTATTACTATTCTGCTTACTTAAAGATCCCACCTTCATTTAGTTTTATGTAGTATTCTTTCCTTGTACTTCCCACATTTGTTTCTAGTATTTGGAGCACTCTTTGCCTTGGTTCTTTCCCGAGAAAAGAACTGTGAAAAGACACAGGTAAAATTAATCTTTCCCAATTTCTTTGAAGTATTCATGATCTTAGAAATAATTTACCCCATCTGTTCAGCCATTTGGAGTTTATATTTCAGTGTTTCCCCTTGTTGAGAGGGGTCTAATTCCTGATGCTGAACATGCCTAGACATTTACACGGGAGTTTAGAATCTTCAATTAAAAAAGATGATGGGAATTTTTTTTTTTTTTTTTTAAATCAGAAAAATGTGTGTCTAGACTGTAAGCTCATCCTTAAAGATGTCAGCTCATAACACAATAATGTCTCCAAACTGACTTTATCGAAGGTTAAAAATCCCAGGTAAATTAGAACACTTTCTTTTTTCAAAACTCTGTAGGACCTAAACTATTAAAAATAAAGAAATTGCATGAAAATAGTACTCTGTTCTGGAGGAGTAAATTTCATGTTAGGAGGGACCGAGTCCCTAAGACTGGTGGTGTGATCTAAACCCAAGGAACCAGAAGAGCGTTTTAGCACAGCCTCCCCCAGACCTGCACCAGGATTTCAGACTTCAGCAGCCAGAGCCTCCACCTCCGCCTGTTACAAACACAATCCTCAGCATCTCAGAAACTGCAAGATTAACACCAAGACTTCTCAACACAGTGCTGTGGCACATGAGCATCAAGCAAGCATGAGCACAGAGACCAAACCAGTTACAAAGCACTAATGAAGTTTAAAGCATTAAGTGCATCAAAGCCTTGGGTGATGGTTACTTCACCGCAGTGTGCACATGTGAACAATCAGATTTTCCATCCACTCACTGTCTCTCAGAATAACCTGCTAGCACCGAGGTGTCTACATATAAAGCATTGGCTACTCTGCAGTTATATGTGATGAAGACAACTATCTCAGCATCTATCCCAGCAGCTTAAGACAGAAAAGAAATACCTAAATCTAGCATCTAAAGAAAGGAATTATCAAAGAAGAAAAAAAAAATTCATTCCAGAGCAAAGACCCCATATTCAGAAGTAATCAAATGAGAAATCGTGAGACTTATGTAACTAGAGGCTGAGTGCTCAGGGAGGTACGACCTAAGATGCAGCCACACACCCATCTGACCCCTCCCTTTGCTCTAATGATGATGTATATGTAGATACTATACACAAACTAGCACTTCTTCAGTACTTAAGGCTATTGCTATGCAGAATGGTTCAGGCCTACTCATTATTAAGCCCTCACCAACCTAGAAATGCTTCTTCCAGGTTTCCACTTGGTTGCCACATACAGTTTTTTAAATTTCTACTTTTATCTTCACTGATTACCAGCACAGCTGAATATAACACCATAATAAGTGAAGTGGGATGGAAGCTGATAAACTGACAACAGAGCTTTGCAAAATGTTGCAACTGTTTCTGAAGGCAGAGAACAACGACAGGACCTTGTGAGCGTCAGAATCACATACTACAACTTCTATCTCCAAAGGCTAGAAACACTGAGAATTTAAAGTATTAGATGTTGAAGCAATATGAAACATTCTAGAGTTATTGGGAACTGAGAGACCAACGTACAACTCATCCTCAGATAGATGCGGCTTGTTTCTATGTAAAACTCTAATATCTGAACGTAAGTAAAGTAAACAAGTCAGTTTGATGAAGGCTTTTTCATTTTGTTTTTACATCTACTGCTTTTGCAATTCTTAAGACTTTCTTCTAGTAACAAAAGAATTCCAATCAAATCCTGACTGAGCTCTGCCCAACATACTGGTGAAAATGTAGGTCAGAAAGCAAATTATGTTTAAACAAAGGAAGTTATTTCCCTTGTTTATGTAAGCGTTACTTTTTCTTCTGCATGCCCCACTCTGAAATAGAAATTAAATCCAAATTTCTCTTTATCACTCTATAGTTCATTTTTAAACACCTGCTCTTACTTTAATGCCAGATGAAAACCTCTGTGACAAAGCTCATAAGTCTCTTGCTAACAACAGATAATACGAGATGAATGTGACGTTTATATGGAGTTTGTACCATCAGATTGACCAAGAAAATTTTTCACTGTGAGTCTGATGAACCACTGAAGGAGCCACTTCGATGAGTGTCTTAGAAACCTTAAACAAATGTCATCCTGCTCATTCATTCTCTGCTTTAGCCTCCGTGGTTGTGAATTTTACATATACCTTTACAACCCACGAGATGTACTTCACAGTAAGGCACCGCAGTGACCAGCAACTGAGACAAAGAACATGAGAACACAAATTACATCAGCTAAGTATTTTAAGCACATATAATTCTTAATTGTCTGAACAGATGTAGGCACTAAAAAAACTGACCAGAATGTGTTAGATATGGAAATGCAGAGTCATATAAGTCAATGAAGAAAGAATATCTGAAAATTATGACAAACACGTACGCAAAAACACACACACACTTTCTGAGGTCAGTACTAACCTTGTTGCTCACTCTCTGCGTCAGCTTTTGACGGACTTGGTGCTACAGGAAGGGGCCGAGGAGGACGAGGCTTCGGGGTTGGGGGGGATATTTTTTTTCTTCCTATGTATTCTACGTAAGTTCCTGGAAAATCCCCCCTCTCCCCTGTGGTTTCATTAAAGCCGTTTAACCAACCAATTTCCTCAGGCTTTGCTTCTTCCCCTTCGTTGAATCCAAGTGCTAGTAAGGTACCTTTATTCACAGTTAATATATCTCCTAAGTGCAAGTCAATGTCTTCTTCTCGCTCTTTTTTGTAGTCATACAAAGCTCTGTACTGATATCCTTCAGCACTCATCTTGGCAAATGATTTAACATTCAAAGAGTTATTAAACAGTATAAAAATGCAATTGTCCAGTTATATTCTAATTTACAGATAGATTCGAGATGTACTAAATGGGATAATAAAAATGTCAATAGCAATACCTAAGTAATAAAATCCACTAGAGAATTAAAAAGCACCAGGGTCTATCATTTCACTGCTGATGATTTTTAATTCGTGTATTTACTCTGAGTCAATGACTTTTGCAGAAGAATGTGTTCCACTTCTTCTATGTCTAGCAGAACTCTTCCAAATAGTTCCTTTTCTCAGCTTGCTGGAACTTCCCGATCTCCATGCTCAACTTCAGCTGATGCTCATAGTTGGTCACACCATCTGATGAACTTGCCATAGACGTGCATGTACCTTAAATATTCTGTCACTGAACACTGCATGCATGCTCTACCTGGAAAGAAAGGAGAAAAACATTACAATCATTTGTGAATTTGGGATTCCGGTTATGATTTAAGCTTTCTGTAACCCTGGAACAGATAGTGCATCCCACAAAAGAAAGCAACCTCAAATGCATACATAATATATATATTATATATACATACACACACATATATATACACACACACACACGAATCTGTGCTTTTGTGAAGGATATGTCCAAAGTATTGAACCAAATTTCTATCCCTGCAGTATATGGCAAGCTGCTATGTACTGTCTTTCTTCGCTGTGAAGACTTTCTTCTCTCTTATGGCTCTGACAGAGAGAGGTCTAAACCGATAAGGCATCCCTGTCAATGCAGCATCTAACCTGGCAAGACTCTACTAGTTATCTCCCTGAAGACACAGAGCCACAACCCCTTGCTAAAAGGTCTGCCACGACAGAGGTGGAGCTCACTGTAATTAGTGCTGATGCACTCAGGGCTGGGCTATTCAATCTCCTGCTGTTTATGCAGAAAGCAAGCATCAGCTCACAACTCAAAACCTATATCTCCAAAAGCTCTTGGAGGGAAGCACCTTGCTCTAGTACACAGGAGCAACAATATGTCCGAAATGATTTTACTTGATGGATACAGTACTTCTGTTTTCTTACAAAAGATGGGCTTTACCACTCCCCCATCATCCAGATGTTCTTTAATGTGTTTATAGCATAATATTGGAAAAATAACCAGCAACTGAAACAGACACACCCGGACCACCTAAGCAGCACTAGAGGAGAAAGGTAGCAGGGTGTATGCTTAAATTACACTACAGGCAAGAGACTACAGGCCTAACTGTTTGACTCAAGGTTGTCTGACTAGAGGAAAAATCTGACTAAAAAAAGTAAATTTAGGAAGCAGTAGCTTAAAGGCATACAGAAAAAAGCATACAGTGAAAGTTTTCTAAACATCATTTCGATTTCACTCATTTTCATCTCCTTAAAGCATCAAGCCCACTCATAATTTGAAATGCTACACTGGGAACCAGGAAGTGCCAACTACTCAAAACTGCATTGAAACTCCTGAACTACAGCTGAACAGAGGACCTGAGGGGCTATGCAATACCAGTAGGTAACATATTAACTGCATACTGTATGCTCAATGCTACAGAAAGCTGGAGTTTTTGTGTAGCACTCCTCTCCCGGTTGCATGTGGACAACAACAGACAGGAATGGAAAAGGGAACCTCTGACCTCTCTTTTCCACACCATTTTCTCTAAAGTCTCAGTCAGCAGGTCCTAGGAACACTGTCTGAAAAAGCTAAGAAGTGTTTATAAGAATGCACACGGGCTTCCTGTTTCAGTGTATGGTCCGATCCCTAGCTTGTATGTGGCTCCTCTTCAGTCTACTGAGTCTAAATATAATTCCACGCAGCTTATTGCACAACATCTCTTGTAACAGAACACATAAGAAACTCTTGCAAGTTCTTGAAGAACTTCCTTATCATCCACTGCAACCAGTTTTGCTGTAGGGAAGAATTATCCGAGTCTCAATTAGACTTCTCATTTTAAAAAAGCCTACACACAAGTACTTGTTTTAAAATTCTGCAATTCTAGTCACATGAATCAGGCCTCCAGTTCCCATCAACATTTTAATGAGAAATTTCTGTAGCCACTTCTGAAAACCCAAACTATGTGCCTTAGCACATACCACCAAACATCACAGACTCTGAAATTAACATGAAGAGAGTTTCACTGATATTTAATTTTAGCTTTTCTACCAGGAGAAAGTGAACAGGCATGAATTAGGGAAAAGAAAAAAAAAAAAAAAAGGGAGTGGAAGGGAGAAGAACAGAAATCTACAGCACAAGTATCAATTAAACTGTACAAAAATCTTTTCAAATGCACGAATTCCTCCCATAAAGCAAAGAAACAAAACACACTTTCACCTCTTAGATTTCAATGCTGGAGCTAATCTAAATGTTTCCAATCAAAACCAACAATGGCAGCAGGACCCGCTAGAAGGTTATTTCTTCTACTACACTAAGTATTCTGAAATATTTTCTTTTTAAGAAAGGTTCAACAAGTGCCCTGCTACAAGTACTCATTTTACTCCTACTGCCTACAGGCGTTTTGGCTGCTAACCAAATACGTCTTCTAAACACTGCATAATTTAACTGACTTGACCTACTCCTCTGATCTTTTATTATCAAATGTATCATAGCAACTTTATAGACAGATATTTAAAATGAATACTTGTACGTCTTGCATTTGGTCTGACGGTGCAGAATTTGAAATGCTGTAATAACAGAAGAAAGAGCTTATGACGTTTTTAAAGCGCATTCTTAAAAACTCAGAAACTGTGAGAACAAAAGGCGTGATGTACTTGCACGGCAGAACAACTACATGCAGTAACGGCAGCAAAGCTTCCCCAAATCCAACTAACCATGGACTCAGAGCCACAGCTCTGGTCCGTACACACTGCTCAGCACTGCCCCAGGAACAGGGTCCCCACATCCCATCCTCTGACTGATCCAACGCTCATGCGCCCTTTTACATTATCAGCGCCTGTCAAGTTTGGTGGCTCCAAGAACCTTGCAGACAGCCCTATGGTACATGGATGGATAAGAAGCAATTCTCCACACCAGCCCAGTAATGCTGTAGTGCCTCCAAAAATCCCTCCTGGAAAGTTCTTCGTGTTCTTTTCTGCTCTGTTAAGACTCTGTATAAACAGACTCCCTTTACTCCAAGTGGACTTACACGGTCTTTGCCCTCAGACATTTTGACTCAAACTGATTTAAGCTAATTACTCTTAAAATAAATAGCTTGGAGACCATCCTAAGTAGAGCGAAAAAAACCAAACCAAACACTTTAGGCAAGAAACATTGTTATATTTGAGATGATGTATTACTGGATTTCCAGTTGGCGGGTGGAATGGAAAAGGAGGAGGAAGCATTGTAAAAGAATCAAGCGTTCATTTGGTTTTTATTTACTAAGAGCTTGATCTCAGTGAAAGATTCCTGACTTCAGGCGGAATTCTGGTCTCAATGAAATGATTTATGTTATGCACACTGACAGCTAGAGACTTTAACATTCACCAGAAAGTTGCAAGAGGTTTGTGTAAATTTAAGTAGAAAAGGAATGAGATGCAACGAGGGTTCTCTCCCTCCTGAGATGATGTCTGGCTCCCACCCGGCTGGTACCCAAGCATTTCTTCCCACACTAGCGTTCTTCCGGGGACAGAGAAGAAAAGCAGCTTCTGCTCCACAGATTCACACTACTGCTGTCCAGCCAGAGGGGTGTGCGTGCCACAAACCATGCACCTCTGGGAAGGCAGTAAAGACTTTCTTCACTTTTCAATTATCACATTTAACGATCCATACCTCGCTGTACTGTCGTCTCTCTCACCCTTGCTTGTTAGTCCTCTAATACTTACTCCAAAAGCTTCCAGGGAAGCAGTAACTTTCCTTCCACAGCAATTACACGGTTGAAATTAAGACTACCTAACTAGCGTGCTAGGGGATGCACTGGAGCAGCAGCTGCTGCCGCGCTCGGAGCCCGCCTGCTCTCCCCACTAGGCGTCTACACACCTGTAACACCGCGGTTATCTCTAAGCGCGATGCTGCCGCTCTCCAAAAGGAGGTAACCACGGCAATGCCACAGCGAGCAGCATTCGCTGCAAGAAAATGATGTCCGAGGCAGTCAGTGAAGTACTAGGAAAAATACACATATAACTCCGTAAGCAATTTCCAGCCATTCAAATACAGCTTTAAAGCCCGTGCAGACCCTACCGCTGAACAACATGCAGACAAGTAACGCATTAACTTAACAGAGGATACTAAAAGCATGTCCCACTCTGAAGCATCTCGAAGCCGCTAAAGGGGCTGCAAAGCCGTACGAGAAAGCGGGCAGCGTAAAGACCCCTCCAGGGAACCCATTCAAAACAGCAGCAACGCCGGGCAGCAGGGCAACGCCGCCGCGGTTCCTGCAGGCGCGGGGCAGCCCCGCCGCAGGACGGCCCTCCGCAGGGGCCGCCTATCCCCGGCGCGGAGACGGGCGCCGAACACCGGGCCGGCGCTTCGCTCGGCGCCGCGGACTTGACCGTCCGGCCGCTTCCTGCCGGCACCCGGAGCCGCGGGAGGGCCCGGCCTCACCCCGTGCCCCGGCACCGCTGGCGGAGCCCAACCAGGAAGCGCGGGGCCGCGGGGGACAAGCGCCGCCACCGCTGGGGCTCGGCGCCGTCCGCCCGCCCTGCCCTGGGCCTGCGGCGCCGCGGGGATCGGCGGCAGTCCGGCGCTTCGGACGGGGGAAAAAGTTGCGGAGACGACTGCCACTCGGCCCGTCCCCCGCCGACACCGCGGCCACACGCGGCCCCGCACCGACCTGCCCTCCGCCCGAGCGCAGCGCCGCGCTCCCGCGGGGCAGCTCCAAGCGTGGCAGCCGCAGCGGCACCCGCTTTACCTCAGGGGCGGCGGTGCCGCCTCCTTCCCCGCCGCTCCGCTCTTTCGCCAAGCGCCCAGTCTCCGCTTCCCCCTGCCGCGCTCGCCGATCCAGTGCTAGACGGTGCGGTGCCCGCCGCCGGCGCTGCCTCCGCCCCGCCCCCGGAGCGAGCTCCAACCCTGTCGGCGGCCGCCCCCTTCCTCGTCCCCGAGCCCCGCCCGCTGACAGACTAGGGGCGGTGCCCGCCGCCGCCCGCCCCGCTTAGCAGCACGCTGGGCGCCGGGGCGAGTCTCGGGCGATGCGGGGCTCGGGGTTGTGCTGCCCGCACTGGAGCATTGCCTGCACTGGCTTGGGCACTGGAGGCCGCTGCGGGGAGGACGGGTCGAGCCCTACCCAGGCGGCAGCAAGCAGATCCCCAGCAGCGCGTGTGGTGCGTGACCGCTGCCACCTGGGGCTGCCAGGCCGGCCCTGCGCTCTCCCCGGTTTGGCTGCTCTGGGCCGTAGGGAGCCCCGGGTCTCCCCTCAGTGCTCGTCATTCCCGGCCTCGCAGCAAGCCCAGTGCGCTGGGTGGAGGTGATGTCCACCTGAAGTAGCCACGATGTTGGGTTGACACCATTAAGTACCATCTCTTAGTGCCAGACTCTGCGAGGCTCTGTGCAGTGCAGAGTGAAGTGACATATTCCCTGCCCCAAGGAACTCACTACCCGAGGTGGATCTGACAACACGAGGGTGTGACATGACACCAGGAGGCTGCAGCAACAGAATCATGCTTTTGAGGTGTGTGTGCTGTGTCTGGACAGGTCTCTATTTATC